>NW_028258381.1:15721111-16022222 GCF_053883595.1 Heterocephalus glaber
AGCACTAACTTTTTGAAAACATGCTACAAAGCTGTAGTAATCAAAACAGTGTGGTCATGGCATAAAAACAGACACAGAGGGCAATGGAACAAAGTAATGAAGAAATAAAATCATGCACCTACAGCCTACTTGTGCTCAGAACACATATTGAAGAAAAGACAATCTTTTCAATGAGTGGTGTTGAGAAAATTGGAAATCCACATGCAGAAAAATAATGCTAGATCCCCATATCTTACTAGTTATAAAGATTAAATCAACACAGAGCAAAGGCTAATATAAGAACTGAAGCTATGAAACAACTAGAAGAAATCCTAGGTGAAATATTTTAGGACATTGGAACAGGCAGGATTTTTGGGGGCAAAAGCACAAAACATCAATCCCTGGTACAAAAAAAAAAAAAAAAGCACAAAACAAAGCAAAATGACAACTGAGATGGCATAAAACTAAAATCTTTAGCACGGTAAAGAAATAATCAGCAGTCTGCAGAAAAGTTTACATAATGGGAGAAAATATTTACAGTGACAAAGGGTTCATATCAGGAATATATAAGAAGCGTCAAAAATTTAAGAGGCATCACCACTCCCGGCCCAGAGGTAGGGGCTGCTGGGCCACTGTTCCACTGCTCCCAGCCCAGAGGAAGGGGCTTCTGGGCTGCCTTTCCACCGCTCCCAGCCAGGAGGAAGGGGCTTCCGGTCCACTGTTCCACTGCTCCCAGCCCAGAGCCGGTGAGCCACATGAGCGCCAATAGCAACCCCCCCATGTCAAAATGAGAAGACACATAAACAAGTCTCAAAACTAGACTTCCAGATCACCTACAGCAACCCCAAAGGGAAATGAGATGGAACAATCTGATACTCAACCACCTGGACTCTCTGAACTGGCAACAAAAGAGGATCTGGAAAAAATGAAATCAGAAATAATTTCTCAGATAACAACAGAGATTGTGCCCATAGTGCAAGACATGATTAATAAATCTAGAGAGGACACAGATAAAAAAAATAGAGGAACTGAGGAACATGAGAGAATCCCAACATAGGAAACAGATGGAATCCATAAAACAGATACAAACAGATTTCCAGGAGATTAAAAACTCCACTGAGAGTCTACATAGCAGAATGAGCCAATGTGAGGACAGAATTTCAGATATAGAAGATAAGATTGCAATTAGTGACCAGGAAAAGAAAATTTGCTTCAGAATTGTAAGGGACCATGAGAAATCAATCCAGCAGCTGCTAGACGATGCAAAGAAGAATAACATAAGACTGATTGGAGCCAATGAAGAAACAGGAGAGAGTGCAGATGACATCAAAAAACTGTTCACAGAAGTAATGGCAGAAAACTTCCCAAGCAGGGGAAAAGAACTTGACATACAGATAAGTGAGGCATATAGGACTCCAAATAGCCTTGATCAAAAAAAAATCTACACATAGACATATAATTAACATTCCAGAAACCCAACAGAAGAACAAAGTTCTACAAGCAGTTAGAGAAAAGAAACAAATCACATACAAAGGAAAGCCCATCAGAATCACAGCAGACTTCTCAATGCAAATGCTTAAGGCAAGAAGAGCTTGGAGTGATATATTCCAAGCCCTAAAGGAAAACAGCCAACAACCCAGATTGATGTACCCTGCAAAACTATCTGTCAAAATGGATGGAGAAATAAGATACTTTCATGACAAAGAGCACCTTAGGAACTTCATGAATACCAAACCAGCACTCCAAAAAATTTTAGATAATATCCTAGGTACAGACAATGAGGATCACAACCCCAGGAAGCACAGCAGAATGAATCCATTGGGCACAACAAGAAACTAAATATAAAGGGGGGAGAATCCAACAAAAAGAAAAAGTCATGACAATGACAAGTCAATACATATCAGTTATAACCATCAATGTTAATGGTCTCAATTCACCAATCAAAAGAAATAGACTGGCAGAATGGGTCAAGAAGCAAAATCCAACAATATGCTGGACACAAGAAACAAACTTAATTAAAAAAGAAACTCGTAGATTGAAAGTTGAAGGGTAGAAAACAATACTCCATGCGACGGGAACCCAAAAAAAGCAGGAGTAGCTATCCTCTTTGCAGATTAAGTGGATTTCAAACCAACACTGATTAAGAGAGACAAAGAAGGACACTACTTCCTTGTAAAGGGAACAGTCCAACAGGAAGAGATGACAATCATAAATATATATGCACCAAACACTAGTGCACCCAACTATATATAAAAATACTAACAGACATGAAAAGTCATATATGCACTAATACAATAGTAGCAGGGGACCTCAATACCCTACTGTCACAAATAGATAGATCAACTAGACAAAAAATAAGTGATGAAATACTAGAACTCAATCAAACTCTTGAACAAATGAACTTAATAGATGTTTACAGAGTGTTTCACCCCACAAAATCAGAATACACATTCTTTTCAGCTGCATATGGGTCGTTCTCCAAAATAGACCACATACTCGCTCATAGAACATGTTTAAGTAAGTGCAAAGGGACTGAAGTTATCCCCTGTATATTATCAGACCATAGTGTGATGAAATTGGAGATCAGGGCTGGGGATTTGGCTCAGTGGTTTTGCCACCTGCTGCGCAAGTGCAAGGACCCGAGTTTGATCCCTGGTACCAAATAATAATAATAATAATAATAATAATAATGATGATGAAATTGGAGATGAATAGCAAAAGAAACCACAAAAATTTCATAAACACATGGAAATTGAACAAAACACTTCTGAATAACCAATGGGTCACAGAGGAAATTAAAGAAGAAATCAGACAGTTCCTTCAAGTAAATGACAATGACAATACAACATATCGGAATCTATGGGACACAATGCAAGCAGTCTTACAAGGGAAATTCATAGCAGTAAATATACATATTATGAAAACAGAAGACCCCAATTAAATAACCTGATGCTGAACCTCAAGCTTCTAGAAAAAGAAAAGCAGGACAAACACAAAGCTCATACAAGGGAGGAAATTATAAAGATCACAGCAGAAATCAATTCGATGGAGACTAAGAGAACAATACAAAAAATCAATGAAGCCAAGAGTTGGTTCTTTGAAAGAATAAACAAAATTGACAAACCCTTAGCCAACCTTATAAGAAAAAGGAAAGAAAAGGCCCAAATCCATGCAGTTAGGAATGAAAAGGGTGAAATTACAATGGACCCAGCAGAAATCCAGAGGATCATCAATACCTACTTCCAGAACCTATACGCTAATAAGATGGAAAACACAGAAGAAATGGACAGATTCCTAGATATGTATGAATTACCAAAGTTGAATGAAGAAGACCTAAAAATTTTAAATGGCCCACTATCAATGAAATTGAAAACGTAATTAAAAACTTACCAACTAAGAAAAGCCCAGGTCCTGATGGCTTCACTGCTGAATTCTACAAGACATTTAGAGAGGAACTACTGCCACTACTGTTTAAACTCTTCAATGAAATTGAAAGGGAAGCAATACTCCCAAATTCATTCCTGGAAGCAAGCATCACCTTGATCCCCAAAGCAGAGAAAGACCCAAACGCAAAAGAGAACTATAGGCCAATATCACTAGTGAACATAGATGCAAAAATCCTTAATAAGATACTGGCAAATAGAATGCAGAAGATCATCAAGAAGATCATACACCCTGACCAAGTGGGATTCATCCCAGGGATGCAGGGATGGTTCAACATGTGCAAATCAATCAATGTAATACACTGTATCAATAGAGCCAAGGACAAAAACCATATGATTATCTCCATAGATGCAGAAAGATCATTTGACAAAATCCAACATGGATTTATGACAAAAACCCTATAAAAAATTGGAATAGTATGTCTCTACCTCAATCTGATCAAAGCCATCTATGAAAAACCAACAGCCAATAGCATACTAAATGGTCAAAAACTGAAATCCTTCACACTAAAATCTGGGAAAAAACAAGGATGTCCACTATCACCACTCTTGTTCACTATAGTTTTGGAAACATTAGCCATGGCAATTAGACAAGAAAAAGAAATAAAAGGAATAAAGATAGGAAATGAAGAAAAATTGTCATTATTTGCAGATGACATGATACTCTATATAGAAGACCCCAAGAACACCACCAAAAGTCTTCTAGACTTAATAACCAAATTCAGTAGAGTAGCTGGATACAAGATAACACACAAAAATCAACAGCTTTCCTCTACATGAACAACAGACTCACTGAGAGAGAAATAGGGCAAACAATTCCTTTCACAATAGCATCCAAAAAACTGAAATACCTAGGAATCAACCTAACAAAAGAAATCGAAGACCTCTTCTCTGAAAAGTGTAGCACTCTGAAAAGAGAGATTGAAGACGATATCAGAAAATGGAAAGACATCCCCTGCTCCTGGGTGGGAAGAATCAACATAGTGAAAATGGCCATACTTCCAAAACAGCTATATAGATTCAATGCAATCCCAATTGAAATTCCAGCAGCATACTTCACAGACCTTGAGAAAACAATTTAAAAATTCATTTGGAACAAGAAGAGACCCAGAATAGCAAAAGCAATACTAGGCAACATAGACATGGCAGAGGGAGGGCCGGGGATTTAGCTCAGTGGCTTCACCGCCTGCTGTGCAAGCACAAGGACCCGAGTTCGATCCCTGGTACCAAAAAAAAAAAAAAAAAAGACATGGCAGAGGGTATCACAATCCCCAACTTGAAGCTATACTACAAAGCTACTGTGATAAAAACAGCATGATACTGGCAAAAAAACAGACCTGAAGACCAGTGGAACAAATTAGAAGATGCAGAAACAACTCCAGACACACTCAGCCATCTCATCTTCGATCAAGGAGCCAAATACCCTCACTGGAGGAAAGATAGCCTCTTTAATAAATGGTGCTGGAAAAATTGGGTTTCAACTTGCCAAAGATTAAAACTAGCCCTATATCTCTCACCGTGGACTAAAGTAAAATCAAAATGTATTAAAGATCTAGATATTAAAATAAAAATGCTGAATTGGCTGGAACAGAGGTTAGGTAGAACTCTTGAAGACATTGGTATGGGAAAAAATTTTATGAACAAAACCTCAGTTGCCTGTGAACTAGCACAAACTATCAACAAGTGGGATGTCTTCTTATTAAAAAGCTTCTCCCTGCTGCGCAAGCACAAGGACCCGAGTTCGATCCCCGGTACCCAAAAAAAAAGCTTCTGCACAGCAAGAGAAACCACCAGCAGTGTGAAGAGACAACCCACAATGTGGGAAAGAATCTTCACCTGCTGTTCCTCAGTCAAAGGATCTATAAAGAATTTTAAAAAATCAGACCTCCCAAATTTAAAGACCCAATCCAAAAATGGGCATCTGAAATGAACAGACATTTCTCAAAGAAGTAGAAGCAGCAAATAAACATTTGAAAAAATGTTCAACATCACTGGTCATTCGAGAGATGCAAACGAAAACAATGCTGAGATTCCACCTCACTCCAGAAAGAATGGCTGCTATCATGAAATCAACCAATAACAAATGCTGGCGGGGCTGTGGGGAAAGAGGAACCCTGCTCCACTGCTGGTGGGAGTGGAGAGTGGTGCGACCACTGTGGAAATCAGTATGGAGATACCTCAAAGAACTAGGACTGGAAGTCCCATTTGACCCAGCTATTCCCCTGCTGGGTGTCTTCCCCAAAGAATTAAAAGAATCATACACAGTGATATATGTGCACCCATGTTTATAGCAGCACAGTTTGTAACAGCTAAAACTTGGAAGCAGCCCAACTGCCCATCAAGTGGAGACTGGATAAGAAAATGTGGTTTTTAAAGAAAATAGAGTACTACTCAGCCATAAAAAATGAGAAATTAGAGACATTTATAGCTAAATGAATGCACACTGAGGCGATACTCTTAAGTGAAATAAACAGGACACACGTGTAAATACCGAATAGTTTCTCTAGTGTGAGAAACTGAAAGTGTAAATAAGGACTAAGAGGTATAATAGATAATGTGAAATAGGAAGAAAAGGGGCAAAGGGGAAGGGGAAGTGGGAGGGGTAGGGAAAAGGAAAGAAGGGAATGTAATTAATATGAGAAAATGAAAAAATGGAAACAAAGCCTTTGTAAATAGGGATGGGTGGAGGGGATGAAGGGAGGGCAGGGGAATGGGGAAAAATAAGAACCAAGAGAGATTATGTAAAGGTGCAAATTTCCAATGATGAATGTCATTATATTGTATACCTAAAATGTACCAATAAAATAATATTTTTAAAAATTTAATAGGCATGGTGGTGCATGCCTGTAATCCCAGCACTCAGGAGGCTGAGACAGGAGGACTGCCATGAATTTGAGGCCAGACTGGGCTATATAGTGAATTCAAGGCCAGCCTGAACTACATAGTGAGATCTTGTCTCAAAAAGTAAAAAAAAATTTAATAGCAAATAATAATATCAATGATCCAATTAAAATCAGCAATAGATATAAATAGGCTTTTTTTTCAAAATATGACATACCAGTGCCTAACAGGTGCATAAAAGTGCTCAATATAACTAATAATCAGGGAAATGTAAATCAAAAATACAAAGAGATATCACCTTACACTAGTAAGAATCAAAAATACTAAAGATAAAAAATGTTAGTGAGTGGCCTGAGATTTAGCTCAGTGGCACCAAGCCTGCCTCACAAGCGCAAGGTCCTGAGTTCAATCCCTGGTACCAGAAAAAAAATGATGGCGAGGATAAAGAGAAAAGAGAACCCCACACACTGTTGATGGGAAAATAGATTAGTACAGCTACAGTGGAAAACAGTTTGGCATATCCCCCAAAATTAAAAATAGAACTACCATATGATCCAGAAATCCCACTTCTGAGTATACATCCTAAGGAAATGAAATTAGTATGTGGAAGAGACATCTGCATGCCCATATTCATTGCAGCGCTATTCTCAATAATTGAGAAATAGGGGCTGGGGATTTAACTCAGTGGTGATAGTGCCTGTCTCGCAAGCACAAGGTCCTGAGTTCGATCCCTGGTACCAAAAAAAAAAAATTGAGAAATAGAAGCTACCTAAGTATCCAACTGATGAGACACATTGTGGTACATTCATAATTCAGCTATCCCATTTCTGAGTATATTACAAAGGATATGAAATCAGCATACTAAGGAGATATCTGCATGCCCATATTTATTATGTCAGTAATCATAATAGCTAATATATCATAGAGGTCGGGTATCATAGGCTGGGTAATGGGCACCAAAACACAGAGACATGAAAGGAGTAATTTTAAAATTCACAGTACAATGGAATGCAGGATGAAATGAAAAAAGAATTCATAAAGAACTCTTATAACTTATAATAAAAAGACAAAAATCAGTCTAAAAAAATAAGTAAAGGCTCTGAATAGACCTTTCTTCCAATATACACACATGCATAAGCACAAAACGATGTTCTAACCAGGCATGGTGGCACACACCTGTAATCCCACAACTCAAGAGGCTGCAGGAGGATTGGTGTGAGTTCAAGACCAGCCTCGGCTACATAGTGAGCTCAAGGCTAGCCTGGACTATGTTGCAAGACCCTGTCTCAAAACAAATAAACAAACAAAAAATTCTAAGCATCAAGGAAATGGGATCCACTTCACACCTACCAGCATAGCCACATAACAGCAATCAGGCAAAAAATGAAATCAGAACTTCTCTGTTGGCATTATAAAATGGTGCAGTCACATGGAATCTACCAGTTCTTAAAATGAATGAATATGTTTACCATAAAAGCCAAAAAAATTCTATTACCAGGCATATACCCAAGAGCAATGAAAGCATACATTCACATAAACACTTGAACACAAATGTATATAGCAACATTTTTCATAACATCCAAAATGTGTAATAAGCCCAAATAGTTCAGCTGATTAATGGATCAATAAAATATGGTAAATTCACATGTTAATATTCGGCCAGAAAAAGGAATGAAGTATTGATACAGGCTGAAACATGGGTAAACACTGAAAACAGCATCCCGAGTGAAAGAAGACAGACACAAAAGATTATGTATATTATTCAACTCATTTAAAATGTCCAGAAGAGAGGAATCTACATATAGAGATATAATGGAAGGTAACAGTTTCTCAGAACTCCAGAGAGGGCAGTCTAAGAGATCGGCAAGAGAAGAGCTAAAGGTTAAGGGATTTCTTTTTGAAGCAATGAAAATACTCTAAAATTGCCAAGGTGGTTGCATATATCTGTGAATGTACTAAAAAATCATTGAATTGAATACTTTAAATGGGTGAATAGTAAGGTATATGAACTAAATCTAAACAAAACTGTTTCAAAAAGTTGACTCTTGGCAAACATTTTTCAAAATAAAAAAAATACAACATTTCCCCTCAGTGGATTTTGAGGGGAATTACATTGTTTATTGACTTTTTCAGATACAGGTGACAATATATTACTAACAATGTGACTTATAAATTGTACTTCCATTATACATGAAACAGAATTAATATTCAACAGTTAGAAGCTTACATTCATTGAGGAGTTTGTTTGACCAATAGTTTCATCATCTGTTGGGAACTGATATATCTGGATGCCATTGCTAATCAATTCACTCATTATCTTACTCTTGAACTTCTGTAAATCATTTTTAGAAACTGTATCTGCTTTGGCAATCAATGGTATAATGTTTACCTATTAAGGAAAACAAAATTTCACCTATGAAGATTTGTTGTTTATCCTATAGTATTCACAGTCTATGATTTATAGCCTCTGGAAATAAATTTATGTAACTGGCTGTCAATCCGCCCCTTAAAAATTGTTTTCCCCAAACCATCAAGACCTTGGAAAATTCACCTTTATCAGAATGCAGGTTTAGAGCTCTCCATCTTGTCTCTTATTAAAAAAATCTCTTACACTTCCAACCCATCTGAAGTTAGCAAAATATAATACAATAAAGTAGGCTGTTTATTTTATTATCAATTTTATTTCCTATTAAACCGAGTTATAAAATGAGAATCAGAGACCATCAAAATTGTAGAAGACATGGAATCTTCCTTTTAACCATCATTCTTGTTCACCACCTTCTCCATAAATGCATACTAATCAATGCTCCATCTCCACTTACCCTTGTTCTACCTAAATGCGTTTACAGGCAGATTTGCTTATGTCTTTCAATGACCACCTAAAAATATACAAAAATTTTTATTATCGAATTCAAAAGGCTGAGAGTATGTGGGCATAGGAATGAAAACCGCTTTGCTAGCAAATATATTCATTTGTAATTAAATGAAGGAATTTTTTCCGCGTTTGAAGTTAGTATTTATATATTTAAATTTGAATTTTTTACTCATAAATATTTTCCTAGTTCTACAAAGACATGGGAATATGTAGCCTATCAAAAAGGAAGCCCCAGCCAGGGATTTAGCTCAGTGGTTTTGCTGCCTGCTGCGCAAGCGCAAGGACCCCAGTTCAATTCCCACTACCACAAAAATAAAAAATAAATAAATTTTTAAAAGGAAGCACGCATGGGTCCCACGCTTTCGCTAGAAAGAATTATACTTTTTTTTCCTCTTTCTACATAGCAGGCAGTAGCTGCTTGCCTGTTACCCATTCCGAATCCTTTCTGACAAGATTTACAGACAGAATCAGAAAAGCTTCATGTATCACAGCATCAGTGGCACCAGAGGTAAACAGGATTATTTTATAGTACTATAGAGTAAATTTGATTTCAAAAATATAGGCAAATGCCCATGATCTGAATTAGCATTTAATCACAGAGAAAAACTCTAACTAAAATTTTGGTCTTTTTTACATGCATATCCTTTTACTAAGGTATAATCTTAAATAAATTTATAGAAAAAGTAACATTGAAACGTGTTAAATGTTGAATTGTCCCTACCACTAAATCCATATGTTGAAGCTCCAGGCCTTAATATCTCAGATTGTGACCGTAACTGTAGAGACTTTAAAGAAGTGATTAAAGTATAATGAGGCTTGGCAGGGGTCTAATCCAATTTGATTTGTGTCCTTCTAAGAAGAAACTTGGACATACAAGCACCAGAAGAAAGGCCATGTGATGGTGAAGCGGGGGCACCACCCGCCAACCAAGAAGAGAGGATTCAGAAGAAACAGACCTTGCCAATGCCCTGATCTTGGACTATGAGCCTCCAGGACTGTGAGAAATGATTTTTCACTGTTTACATCATCCAACCTATGACATTTTGTTATTGAAGTGCTATGAAACTAATTCAAATACTCTAAAGACTAACAGGAAAAATTATTATAATATATAGGCATATTATAAAATAAAGGTACTTGCATGTGAATGCTTCAAGATACTGTATATTATCACAAAATGAGCAGTAAATATTGAAAGGTCAATGGATATACCAAACACACCTTTCTGTCAATGTTCTTCATTGTTAACAGGTCGAGGGACTTCAGAGAATGTCCCGTAGGCGAAATGAAGTAGAGGCATACATGGATACGCGTATCGTGATACTTGAAGGAACGTTTAATTTTTAGTTCTTCTTGAAGATAGGCCTCAAACTGAGCATCTATGTAGTCAATTATTGGTTGGTAGCTAAAAAATAAACATCTAGCATTACAAATTAATAAAATCTGAATCTGATTTTCAGCCATCTAATAAACAGTATGTATGCTGAACAGTTTCCCATATGGATAAAAATTGTGTATATGTGTTCATCCAAAGATAATTCCAGGCTGGAGGCGTTATCAGTGGGGTGTGGCTCAGGAGTAGAAGGCTTGGCATGTGCAAGACTCTTGGTTCAATCCCTGGCACCAAAAAAGAGAACAACAACAATTCTAAACCAGTAGTTTACCATGAAGAGCTGTGAACAGTCAAAACATTCATAAATCCTAAAGCTGAAGGTGTCAAAAGTAATGAAGAGGGGTCAGTTACTTACCAGATATAATTATAAAGTAATGAGAATATTTGGGGATACATAATAAAAGAGAGAGTTGAGAAATTGTGCAAAATGCCTAAATGTTGCTAAAGTGGATTTTGCTGGCACCTGGATTATTTTACTTTTTTTCCGCTTAAATTCTTTTATTGGTACATTTTAGGTGTACAATACATTTTCATTCATCATTGGGAACTTGTACCTGTACATGATGTATTTTGGTTCTTATTTTTTTCTCCATATTTTAATTTTTTACAGAAATTATTTTATTACTTGGATAACTGAGAAGTCTAACAAGTAAACAAATGGGAAAATCATTTTTAAAATATTTAAGAAACAACTTTAGCATAAAGGAGGAATAAGAGGTGGAATGGTGATCTCTAAGAAGGTATTTCCATGTCCATGTCCCTGGAAACTATAAATATATTTTTGCAGGTTGGGGGAGAAGGTTGTAGATGAAATGAAGCTAAGAACTGTGATGAAAGATCATCCTGGATTATCTGCATATACTCTAAATCCAGCCATGGTTGTCCTCAGAAGTGCTCATAATGAGCAGAGGAGAAGCCATGTGGGGGGTGGAAACACAGTTTGGAGGGACGGAGCTGGAATGACAGTGTACACTGGGAGCTGAAAGAAACAAAGGAATTTATTTTCCCCTAGAAACTCCAAATGGAGTTTGATCCTGAAAATACCTTGATTTTGGACTTCTGCACTCCAGAGCTGTGAAAGAAAAAGTTTATAGGGTTTTTGTTGCTGTTTGTTTTGTTGTGAGTTTCTGTTGTTTGAAGCCATCAGTCTGTGGTCATTTGTTGCAACAGACTCAGAAAGAGAACCTAAGACGCACTGCCTGTCGTGGCTCTTCCTCCACAATACAGTTAAGTGTACAGTACACCGGACACGCTAACACTGAGTGTAAGCCCATATTTAAAAATACTTTCCAACAAACTGACTACAAAGGTGGTATTCATTTTCTAAGTATTAACAGCTCTTTAATGCGAATCATCTGCCTTTGCCCCTTTTCTAATATGTTTATTCCCGTTATAAGTTTCACCCCAATACATTTTCATATTTATTATCATCTGAGTACTGTACTTGTTCCAAAACTCATCTTTCACCGGTGGTGTGCAGGCTAATGCTTAAAAAGTTGTTTTTTTGGAAAGAAAAAATACTGATCTGTAGGATTTGCTGACTTCTACGGTGTGAAGCCAAGTCACATGATGTCGTTGAAGGAAGAGCTGGGGGGTGATGAGCCCAATGTGCTGTCACAAGTCCGTGTGCGTCAGCCTAAGTGCAACACTGCATCAAAGCCGCAGAAAACACGTCTATATGTGAAAAATACTTTTATGGGCCGGGGGGTTAGCTCAGTGGTTTCACCTCCGGCTGCGCAAGCACAAGGACCCGAGTTCGATCCCCGGTACCAACAAAACAAAACAAAACTTTTACTCTAAAGCTAACTTTCAGTGGGAGAGTCACATATAATCATTAGTATACAAGCATTTTTTGAAGGAGTAAGAATCTAAAACTATTGCTATGATACTATTTCCCTCTATCACACTTTAAATCTGATACAGAACTATAATACTAGAGGAGAAAGAAAAGCTAAAACTAGCACAAAACACAGAAACCATTTGCTACAATTGGTTAATCCAAAACCTTGTAAGAGAAACCAGAAAACTGGATATATGAAATGTCAATTTCATGAGAACATTATTTAACTAGAAAAGAACTAAAATCTGGAAGGAAAGATAATTACCTTAGAAGAATATTACAATTTAGGAAAAAGGAAGGCAAATTTCTTGAAGTAAAAAACTTTAATTGATTAATATAAGAAAATACTAACCTGCCTTCCTTGTTTATTTGATCACCATACCCTACTGTTTTCACAACCGTCAACTTCAATTGAACATTGCTTTCCTGAAGATCATATGTCTGAACTATAAGTCCAACATTTGGATAAAAATGAGAGGATTTGTTATCTTTCAAATTAGTATTAAACAATGCATTAATCAGTGTTGATTTTCCAATTCCAGTTTCCCCTGTAATAAACACAGATACATCATCATGGGTGGATAACAGGGTGCAGAAATAACACTCTGAGCTGATGCAGAGGCTTAAAGGGCCCCCTAAATTTTTAAAGAAGAGTAGAATAATGGTTAGAAGCTGGTAGGGGGAATAGAGAGATATTGATAGAAAGATACAAATTTCAAATAGAATACATTTTGAGATCTGTTGTACAGGAGGGTGACTATAGTTAACAATGTTATATATTTTAAAAAACTAAAAACAAGTTTCAAATGTATCGCCATAAAAAACACAGGCAAGGCTGGGGATTTAGCTCAGGGGTTTCGACGCCCGCTGAGCAAGTGCAAGGACCCGAGTTTGATTCCCAGTACCAAAAAAAAAAATTAGGCAAATGAAGGGATGACTACATTGATACCTTGATTTACCCTTTGCATGTTGCATACAAAGTCCAGCATGCCACATTGTGCTCCAAAATGTGTATGATTGTAATTTGTTATTTAAAAATATTAATCTCAAATAATCCCAAACACTTCAAAGATTGAGATAGGCCTGAAAATAGATATGCTAGTCATGACTCTTAGTCATTAACATAGCATAGGAAGAAAATATATGCTAAGCTATGTCAGATTTTGAAAAACATGGATTTAAATTTAAAGTTTAAGTAATATGGCCAAGAATATGGAAACCAATACAAACTTTAAAAAATCATCTTGAATTCATCAGACTATGTAAGAGAAGTGGAAATAAGCATAAGAAAAATGTAGTGTTTGGGACTCACCCACACAGAGAATATTAAAAGAGAATCCTTGCCGCATGGACTTGCTCACCAGTTGATAGGGCAAACATTCAAAACCAAAGTGGCCAAGAGTAGTTAAGCAACGGATACTTTCTTTTTCCTTAAAGAAAAATAAAAAGGTTTTAATTAGAACAGGAAATGAAGCCATTTGAATGGACCATACTAGGTTACAAAAACTAGCATTAGTTATTATTTTATTATCATATCTCAGACCAAATTCGGATGTAAATAAATCTGTGCAAAAAGAAGTCTGTATTCAAATACAGTATACAGATGTTGCTATTATATACATATATGTATATATTAGTGGCCTTTGTACTTCTTTTTAGAAGTGTCTGTGGGTCATTTGCCCATTATTTGATTGTGTCACTTGGCTTCTCGTTCTTAAGTTTTGAGCTCTCTATATATTCCAGATATTAACTCTGTCAGATGAATAGCTAGCAAATATTTTCTTACATCCTACAGGGAGTCTTTTCACTCTGCTTAGTTTTTCTCTGGAGTTTGGAGATGGGACTTTTCTTCCAGCTGCCATTACCAAAGGCTGGCTGTTGCAGTCTTGGGCGAGGGGGCCACCCCAGCAGTAGGAAGCCCCCAGTGACGTCCAGGTCGTGGCAGGTCATGGGCTCAGAATGTGATACAGCATTCCCACATTGGTGGCCTTCGGCATACCCTTTGGTGGCCTGATGCCCCCACACTATTCTGCCTAAAGCCAGGAAGAATCCTCCAGCCCCTGACCTCAGTGTGGTGACTGTAAAGTGTTGGGGCCTGTCCTTGTCCCATGATCTGGCTTATGAGGACAAACTGCCTTTTTATACACATCGCCGCCACCACCACTACCCCTTGTTCCAAGGTGACCGACATACCAACTACAGACCTGGGTTGAAGAACCATCAGTATATTCATGACAAACCTAAACTCAGGGCGCCATCTAGTGCCAAAGGACCAGATGTGCCGTGACTCCAGGCTCAGAGAAAGGAAGCAGCCTGTTTAGAATTTCTGGAAAGACAGGCGCAAAGCCAGATTAGGAGACTTAAATGGGTATCTAACCCTTCAGTCAGGAACAGGAGCCTGGAAGATATTGTCTGTGCTGTGGTCATAGATGACACCTCACCCTGCAATGCTCAGATGCATCACACACCGACAACCATCAAGAACTTGCCTAGTGGCTGGGGATTTAGCTCAGTGGCACCGCACCTACCTTGTAAGCGCAAGGTCCTGAGTTTGATCTCCGATACCGCAAAAAAAAAAAAAAAAGAATTTGCTTGGAACCATAATTTCATCTAACAGAAAAAAGTAAATAAATCAAGTGCCAGAAACTGGTTGTATACTAATCACTATGGGTAAGCTCTCAAAGAATTTAAATGGCTATTCTAAGGAAACCCAGAGAGTTTCAGGAAAACAGGAAACAGTTCATCTAACAACAATATTTACATAGATATGGGAGCCATTTTAAAAATCAAACTAATCCTTGAGCTGAAACACTCTAAGGGAAATTAAAAATCCCATTAAAGCCATTATTATAGACATCTGAGTTAGGTAGAAATAGTCTAGGCAGTCAGACAGGGCTAGGCCCTCGAGGGAGTGAGTGCAGAAGATGAGAAAACATCACACCTGTGGCTGGAGGCGCATCTGTTGAAGGTCAGGGCTCAAGACAAAGAATGACCAGGCCTATTATGCCTCCCCAAGTGATAAACAATATACTGTAATTGGTATCAGCTGGCCCAATAAAGTCTAGCTAGACACCAGTCACCCAGGTGGGTGACCAGGACCTCCTGATCCATCTCTTCCAGAAATAGTCCCTGTTCTTTCCATGTACACTTGCCACATGACCTGCTTACCTACTAGATCAATATTACCTAAGCAGCTATACTTATAATCTTATGGGTTGATCACAGTTTTGTCCTATGTTGTACCAACTTCATGATTTTATACCCACCTCATGATTTTGCTCTATAAAACTCCTCTGTAAAGTGGGGTTCATGGCAACCCACTTGGGTCCCCTCCTGCCTCTCAAGAGCTATCTCTCTCAATAAGTGTTTCCAGAGGTCCAGGGATTTAGCTCAGTGGCACTGCACCTGGCTAGCAAGCACAGTGGCCTGAGTTCAATTCCCAGTATCAGAAAAAAGAAAAAAAAGTTTTAAAAAATAAGTATTTCCTACTCTTAACCTCCGTTGTTCCTTAGAATTAATATTTCGATTTTGGGAAACACAAACTCAGAGTATTTGATATCTAGCAAGTTGAGAGTTTCCCCTATATCATTTGGAGATACTATATCAGCATCACTAGAAGACTGAATCAAAGAAAAGAAAGAATGAGCACAAAGACAGGCTATTGAAAAATGCACAGGTGTTAAGAAAAAAATGAAGAGGAATATTAGACACTTATGGTAGACTTAGTACAGCATCTAAACAGCAAATCTTTGGGTTATTGGAGCTCAAGTGGGTCTTGAGAAAACCAGTGGAATAGAAATTTATTCAAAGAAATAACAGAAAACACAGCAAATGATACAAATATCCAAGTACAGGAAAGTCAAATCTACCCCAAGATACATTACACTCAGTCTCTGAAAGATAAAGGATAAACAGAAGATTCTGAAGGCTGCAAGAGAATAAAATCAAACAGTAGGAAAAGCTGTTCCAGTTTTCTTACAGGCCAGGAGAAAAATGGAAATTTTCACAGTACTTAAGGAAAATAGCAAAGGTATCCTTTTGAAAGTAATGAGAAACAAAGACATCCTCAGACAAACCAAAGCTGAAAGAACACATCTCTACCAGAATTGTCCTTCAAGAAATGCCAAAGGGAGTTTTTCAAACAGAAAGAATGAGACGCTAATGAGTAAGAAGAAAACACTGCAACATAGAGAACTCAGTGGTAAAACTACACTGAGAAGCGCAGAGTGCTGTACTATGGTAAACGCAGTGCACACGACATTCCTTCTTTTCTATGAAAAAATAATAAAAAGGAGCAAAGATGATGGATTTGAGGCAGGCAGAATTTTCCAGCTTCCCCATGACTTGGAACTGAGAGAGCTGAAACCAGGCCACTTAACCAAGTGGGTGACAGAGAATGTATGATGGTCCATATTGCACAGATGGGGACTTGGAAAGACCCAGAGATTCGGGTTAGCCAGTCATAGGGACAGAAATGCATCAGCTCAGAGCCCACAGCAGAGGTCGGGGCACAGCAGAGGGAAAAGAGAAGATGCAGAGGGAGAGAGATACAAAAACCGGCACCGAAAAAGACCCAGAGCAGAAAGGCCGACTATGCTTAGCTGGTCTGGGAGCTACACACCAAGCTGATGCCTAAGGGGACTGCAAGATACCCACTACGCATGTGTGTCTGCTGGGTCAGATTCCGGTTTCCAGCTTGGAGCTGGGAAGGGGTGAGGACCTCCTTTATACCTGGCATTTCCAAACTAGGGCTCACCCGACCCCCCTCAGGGGCCCACCCCTCAGGAGCCAGGTGGGACCAGGCCTCTTGGCTCCAAGTGGGGACCGGGGCTATTTTCCAGAGAAGATGACTTCGAACAGTTTTGAAGGATCTAAAACCTACAGGTGTGTACCTGTAGGCATGGAAGATGATGAAGAATGTGCAGAAGCATTTAATAGATTAAAACCTATCGCGAATTTCCCAAGTAGCAGTGCTGTTTCAGCATCAACTGTGGGCCTCTCAGGTTTCTTCCATTTTGTTTTGTTTTTTGGTACCGGGGATCGAACTCGGGTCCTTGTGGTTGCAAGGCAAGCAGCAAGAACCACTGAGCTAAATCCCCAGCCCTCTCCCAGGTTTCTTTATACTGGTGAAGGAAATGCTGTGGGGTGCTTTAGATAGAAGCCACTGGAAACAATCCCAAACTGCACATTCATCAACGGATTTTACTTTGAAAACAGTGTGAGCAGGCTACAAATCCTGGTGTCCAAAACGGAAAATACAGAATCAAAAATTACCTGAGAAGCAGAAATCATTTTGCTTTAGACAGACTCACTCAAAACTGGACAGATGGGCCGGGGATTTAGCTCAGTGGTTCTGCCACCTGTCTCGCAAGCGCAAGGACCCGAGTTCAATCCCCGGTACCAAAAAAAAAAAAAAGAACTGGACAGAGACCTGAGGAACCTAAAGTCATTTCAGAACTGCTTGTAATTTGGGTTTCTCATGATTTAAATCTTTAAATCTTTAAAGAGCAAAATAAAGGACAGGTAATAGAAATAAGGGAGACAGAACTTTTGCAAATGGAAAAGGGATCTAGAGATGGAGGGAGGGGAAGTAAGGGAGGGGAAAGGGAAGTAAAAAGAATGAATTAAGATGTATTATGTACATAAACCAAATCCCCACAACAAATGCAATCATTATGTATTGCAAATATGTACTCAAATTTTTTAAGTCGTTTCATAACTGGCCAGACAGTCCCCATTTAAACCCCAGAGAGTTTTCAAGTTCTGGACTCTGCTACATAGGTATTGATGACCAAGTGTAATGTGTCTCTTGCAATGGAAAACTGAAAAAATGGGACCCTTGTGATTATCCCTGGTCAGAACACAGGTGACCCTTCCCTAACTCTTCTTTGTTTGGGGGCTGGAACTGTGTTGTGAGTTGTGATAGGAATTTCACAAATTGGACAATCCCTCCAAGAAATCCAGCCTCTCAGTTCACAAGCAGCCACTTGTAAGAGTTGGATCGTCTGCTTTAGGTGAGGGTGATACAATAAGGTGCTTTCACTGGAAGGAGGAAGACCAATGGGAAGCCTGGCAAAGACCCCAGGAAACAACCTGCTAAGAGGTGTCCAGTGTAAGCATCTGTTGGACGAGATGGAACCAGAATATATAAACAGTATTCATTTCACCCATTCACTTGGGGAGGCTCTGATAAGAATTGCTGAAAAAACACCATCACTGACTAAAAGAATTGGTGATTCTTCCAGGATCCCATGGAACAAGAAGCTATATGAAGAGGAGTCAGTTTCAGGAATTTTAAGAAAATTATGGAGGGAAAAAATTCAGACATCTGGAAGCAATCATATGTGAGGCTCTGGCTGGGGATCTAGTGAGTGCTCAGAAAGACAGAACACGAGGCGAATCAAGTCAGACTTCACTGCAGAGGAGCTAAGGCGCCTGGCAAAGGAGAAGCTTTCTAAAATGTGTGTGGATAGAAATATCGGTGTAAATGGGGTGTAGTGGTGCACGCCTGTAATCCCAGCACTTGGGAGCCTGAGGCAGGAGGATTGGCGAGAGTTCAAGGCCAGCCTGGGCTACATGGTGAGTTCAGGGCCAGCCTGAACTACAAAGCAAGACCTTGTCTCAAAAAACAAACAAAACAACAACAAAAATGTTGCTGTAGCTTTTATTCCTCATGGACATCTGGTCACTTGTAAACAATGTGCTAAAGAGGTTGACAAATGTCCCTTGTGCTAAACAGTCATCATTTTTCAAGCCACTCCAAAATTATGTCTTCATCTGACTCCAGGGTAAGCATGCTATGTTCTCCTTGATACCTTGATTTAATGTGAAAGAACTTGAAGTCATCAGCACTGAATCCCATCAGCCTTTGCTACCAAGTAGAAAAATGACACAAAGAGTGGTGTTTCAGTTAGTAAGCTCAATTTTGAATTTCTGGATTTTTTTGGTTATTAGCTGTAACATTTATGCAATTTTCAATTAAAAGTCTAGGCTAAGAAGCATCGTATTGTAAATGCTCATGATATGTATTTGTAGGACACTTAGTTTCTAAGTGTAAGTGAACTAATTATCCTAACATTTCATTCTTTTCAAATAGCCTTAAAAAATGGAGCATTCTGTATAAACATGGAGATTATAGTTAATCTCCCAGTCACATAATTTGTTTTGTGTGAAAAAGGAACCAACTGTTCCACACTGGTAGAAAGATAGAGGTTATTATTTTTTTTTTTTTTGGTACCGGGGATCGAACTCAGGTCCTTGCGCTTGCACAGCAGGCAGTGAAACCACTGAGCTAAATCCCCGGCCCGATAGAGGTTATTTTTAGATGTTTGTCTTTGTGTTTTAGGATTCGGTCCATTTTCTTTTAAAATTATAAACACATACTTGGGATGACTTTAAAAAGTGGTTTTGCCACTTCTAAAAGGGTATTTAATGACAGAATCCCACCTAGCCAACAGGTACTGATATAGAAAGGTGTCAGAGATATATTAAGTACGAAATTCAAGTGGCAAAGCACTGTGTATAACAGAAGCCAAATCAAGGTGTGTGTATTTTGTATCTGTACAGGACAAAAGATTTGGAAAGATGTATGCACCAAACTGTTAAATGTGTTTTCTCTTGAGAGACTGGGAGAGTCCTAAAGAGGTTTCCAGGAGCTCTTCAACTTTTTAAAAAATGTTGTTTCGTTTGAAATTTTTATAACTATGTATTACTTTTGTAATCAAAATTTATAGAAAGTATTTTACTTATTTAAAGGCTCAGGCATGTTCAAATCCCTGGAAAACTATTTATTGCAGCTTTAGTTTTTCTAATCCAAGAAGGAAGGGCAGTTAACCTTTCTGGTGCCATTGGGTAAATTTAAATGTTTTTATGTTTTGATTTGCAGATGGAAAATATTTCTCAGTAGTAGTTTAACGACAGGTAAACCATGCCTTACCTTGTTTCAAAATAAATATTTCTGATTTTGTGAAATGAAACATAAAATATGTCTCAAATCTCCCAATGAATGAGTAAAGATTGATCCTTAATCCATGCTAGCTAAGCCTGCCTAGGTCACTTTCCCAAAAGGTCCTTATGAACCCAGTATTTTACACATCTGTCAGTTACATAGGTAAAAGTAGAGGTATGTTCGGACCCTGCTTGTAGCTCTAGTGACAGTTTTCCATTGGGACCCTCCTGGCATCTTGTATCTTAAAGTTTCATGAGTTTTTTACCGGTAGGATGATCCAGATACATATAGGGCAAAATGTTATATCTTTCTTTTGCCTAAATTTTTTGTTTTCTTGACTACTAAGAGTAGTAGATACTTCTTTTTTAAATGTTCTCTCAAGACCCTTGAAACTTCTTGGAAATTATGAAATAGCAACAGGAGTAAAAGAATAGTTATGTAAGGTTTTTTTTCAGAACTTGAATAAGTCAGTGTGAAAATTTAAAGAGCTTTATAGAATACGCAGGATGTTCATTCTCATGAGAGGCCTATTGTTAATAGTGAATGGGGTATTTTACTACAGAGAACCATTTGAGAGGGAAACTGTTAAAATTGTATTTTTACTGTATTTTCCAAGAGACAGTGTGTGTTGTTATGGTCTCCTAACCTCCACTGACTACTATATAAGTGATATTCCTTTAAAGCATTGTAAATTTGAAGAAGAATTTCAAAAATTAAGTAATGACTGACCTGTTTTTGTTTTATTCTATAAATCCTGACTCTCCTTTGTGCTGCCGTCTATTTAGGTTTGGTTATATAGTCTTTAGGTTAAATTTGATCTGTGTAGATAAGTGTTAAATTTAAATTTACATTTAGAGCATTCTACAATAGGAAAGGCTTTTATTGTTCTGGGAGCCTCAGTTCATTAAAACTCTTCTTTTAAAACCAGTATCACAAAACAACAACAACAACAACAACAAAACAAAAAACTGTGTTTAAAGTTAAGCAAGACTAATGGGGGAAAAATAAGAACTAAGATACATCATGTTCAGGTACAAACACCCAATGATAAATGTAAATGTATTGTATACCTAAAATGTACCAATTAATATATAAATGAAAAAAAAGTTAAGCAAGACTTTTTTTTCCCTTTCCATGAGTTGTAAAATTTAAAGCTTGAAACTAATGTGGTTAATAAATTTAGTAAGAATTATTTACAAATGTTGCTGTTCAGGTTCTTAAAATCACTCAGCACTCCCAACTTTCAATCAAATTTTTTGGTACCAGAGTTTCCCTGCCTGCACACTACAAAAAACAAAACAAAACATAAAACCCCACTGGATCCTTTCCACCTAATTGTGCAAAAATTGATCACTTGCAAGTCAAAATATAACCAGATCCAAATCTCTACCCTCCCAGTAGTTCTCAGTGTCTGCATGTGAACCTTTCTTTTCTGTCCATGGCTGGCTGGGACCAAGGCAGAAAACCAGGATGGAAGGAAGAGCATGGTAGTGGAAAGCTGGTCGAGGCAGACAGGAAGCAGGGAGCAGAGGAAAAGCCAGATTGAAAGGAAGGGGCCAGGGATGATGCATAACTTTCAAAGCCCTGTCTGCAGTGACATGCTTCCTCCACATGGACCCAGTCTCCTAATGAACCCACACAGAAATGAACCCATCAGTGGCTTAATCCATTCAATGAGGTTGGAACCACCCAAAGGATGGATGAACACGGTCAGTGTGAGCTGTCTGCACATAGGGAAATGTCACTGTGAACCCCATTAACATGTACATTCAATATATGAAAATAAAAATACATTTAAAAGAATGGAAAATACTTAAGATGTTGGTACAGGCAATGGTTTTCTGGGTAGGACCATAAAGCACTGGAAATAAAAACAAAATTGACAAATGTGATTATATCACAGTAAATATCTTCTGAACGCCAAAGAAAACAATCAACATAGAGAAGGCACAATCTATAAAATGGGAGAAAATACTTGGCAATTATCCACATGACTAAAGATTAATATCTGTAATACATAAACAACTCAAAGAACTTACTACCAATAAAATAAGTAATTCAATTAAAGTGGGAAAATGGTATAAAGACTCTTCTCAAAATAAGAAATACAATGGCCAGCAAATACATATATGAAAAAATGCTCAATATCATTAGCCATCAAGGAAATGCAAATAAACACTACAATGAGACATCATCTAACTCCAGTATAAATTCTACAAATAAATCCTTTAAATCAGCACTATTCTTCTCAGCTACTTTTATGGGTGGACCCTAAACGTCTCCCAAAATCTCATGTGTTGAAGGCTTGGTTCCCAAAGCAGCAGTGTTCAGGATTGGGGTCTTTGGGTGTTGATTGGACTATGAAGTCTTGCCTTGCCATTGGACTAACCCATTGATGGAGTCGCAACTAAATGGTGCACTGGGAGGTGATAGAACTTTAGGAGGTGGGATGTAGCTGGAGGAAGTAATTGTGGTTGTGCCTGTGAAGGGTACATTTTGTCTCTGGCTCCTTCCTCTCTCTTTATTGGTTGCTATGAGGTGAGCAGCTTTCTCCACCACTCATTCCCACCACTATGATGTTCTTCCTAACCACAAACCAGGAACACAGAGCCAAGTGACCAGGGACTGAAACCTCTGAAACTGTGAGCCAATAAATCTTTCCTCCTTTAAGTTGTTCATCTCAGGTATTATGTCACAGCAACACAAAGCTGGCCATATCTCTGCTGGGAGATTCTGGAATTTTAATTGGCTATTAAAAATTTTTTAAATAGGAACAGTCTTTATGCTAAAATAATCAACAGACTCAAGAAACATGGAATGATTAAACTGTCATTTATAGTTTAGTCTAATAAGTATAAAAGTTAATTGATTACCAAACATAAACCCTTACTATTTAGAACAGTGTCAGTTTACTGCATCAATACAAAGTGCAAAATTCTATTTGAAAGATATACTTAACTGTATCTTCATTGTTAGGTGTTTGTGTGAACATATCCACTGGTTTTTCTGCCATCCCAGACTGAAAGAGCTGAAACAAAGATACAAAATCTTTTTTCAAATTTACTTAGACAATTACATTCCCAACATGTAACATATCAAGATAAGACTTTAATAGACTTTATCAAAATTTTAGCTATTCATTACCACTCTTGGCCTGTTTTAAGCTGTACTTGCATTCCTACACAGCCTTCTACATAAAAAATAATATGTAATAGCCAACATATAGAGTGATACACTCAACTGTAAGCACACAAAAAACATCCTAAGGAAGATAAACTCCCTTTTGAAACCACAAGGACAAAGATCATCCTTTTTTTCTCACCAAAACAATTTTTATTTCCAGTGTTTAACTGGGTATGCACACAGACATGACACAGGTTTGGATTCATTAAGTCCCCTATTCTTCTTTTGAAAGGACTCTCTGGTCATTAGAAAGGGAAATAGAGAATTTTGCTTTAAAATGAGATAAAACAAGGATGAAGACATTCATAATTACTTAATTTTCTAGGCTAATTATCCAGGCAAGACAGGAATATTAGAGTACAATCTTTGAAGGAGAATTGGGAAAATAGAGCTCATAAAATCAAGGGCCGGGGATTTAGCTCAGTGGTTCCGGTGCCTGCCTCACACGCGCAAGGTCCTGAGTTTGATCCCCAGTACCAAAAAAAAATCCAAACAAGTCCCTTAGGAAGTAAACTGAAATAGAATTCTAGTGTATGAGGACCCTCTTGAGTAATTATATACTTACCTCATTTGCACTTAAAGTAGACCTGACAAATACATATTTTCATTGCCATATAACAAATGAAAAAACCAGACTCAGAAAGATTAAGTAACATACGTGTCCAGAGTTCCAGCTACACAGTAGACACAGGGCTGAGGGCTCCAAAGCTTGTCTTCTTCCTCCTGCCCACAGACCTGGATTAAATTACTGTTCACAGTGTTTGCAACAGTTGGGTACTAGGGAGGAGAGGCCGGAAGAGCACCCTGTGCTGATTTCTAACCACGACTGCCTGAGAAGGTCACACTACGCTACTTTTGAGCACAGCACAAAGATACTAAGAAGCTGAGGTACATTTTTAGAGGAAACATTATGTACAAGTAAACCAAAATGAAAAGCAAACTGGCTTTGTTCCGTGGTCCCTTCACCTGATCTGTCATGAAAATTATCCCACTTTAGTACATAACTTTATCTCATTTTTCCTTGAAGTCATTGGGATACTCTGAGATAGTATTCTGTTCTACTGCGTGGCTCACTCTATTCTAGGATATATGAAATTTCTGTATTTATCTAGCAGAAATTTAATGTTGGGCATTGCAATGATTTCCAGTCCTTTACTGTAATCAACAATGAGCATTTAAACTCTGTAAGAGAGGCTGCTTCTCAGCTTCCTCAGTTTATCTTCTCTGATAGTTGGTAGTAACTACAAACTTAAGGATCTCTATTCTCTGTTTAACTGATGGTGTGTGTTTTTTGGTTTTTTTTTTTGGCAAGCCTGCTAAAGATTGAAAACTAGAGATACAAAATAGCTTGCATTCAAAAGCCTAATCTGGGTACAAGCACCCAATGATAAATGTATACCTAAAATATACCAATAAAAATAATTTTTTAAAAAAAGCCTAATCTGTTAAAAAGCAAAGGTATAGGGGCTGGGGATTTAGCTCAGTGGTTCCGCTGCCTGCCTCAAAAGCACAAGGACCAGAGTTTGATCCCTAGTACCAATAAATAAATAAATAAAAGTGGTTCTGCTGCTTGTCTCGCAAGCGCAAGGTCCCGAGTTCAATCCCCAGTACCAATAAATGAATAAATAAATAAGTAAATAAATAAATAAATAAGTAACAGGGCCGGGGATTTAGCTCAGTGATTCTGTCACTTGTCTCGCAAGTGCAAAGTCCCGAGTTCGATCCCTGGTACCAAAAAAATAAATAAATAAACAGAGGTGTCTTTTTCTCACATAAGTCTAGATCCTGAGCTCTCAAAGTACAGTCCTTGGCCCCCTGGTGTCCCCAAGATTCTTTCAGGAAACCCATGAGGTCAACACCTTCAATCTAATATGAGGGTGTGATTTGCCTTTTCCACTGTGCTAAGATTTACACTGATGGATCAGGGGCAGCCATCATCAGCATAGGGCACAAAGTGCATTGGTCTTTGCATTATTCACCATCACACTCGCAAAAGATGTAAGAAAAGTATCTACAGCGCTCTTATATATTGTACACAAGTGTAAGAGTTCTTGAGGAAAACAGGTACTCTGATAGATTAACTCATGCAAAATAGTAACTCCTTTTTCTTGGATCATTTTTTATTGCAAGAGCAATGGACAAACACTGGTTATTCAGGCTTGGGTATTTCTAATACAGTTTCTTTTCTTTCTTTTTTTGGTACCGGGGATCGAACTCAGGACCTTGTGCTTTCGAGGCAGGCGCAGTGCCACTGAGCTAAATCCTCTGCCCTCTAATACAGTTTCTTGAAAATGAAGTGAAGTTTATAACATCAAGAAAAAGAACTGGATGCAAGATGGTAGGATCCAACACTTACCTCCTCCTCCACAAAGAATATGAAAGTAGTCAGGTGTGGTGGTGGACGCCTGTAATCCCAGCACTCTGGGAGGCTGAGGCAGGAGGATGGCAAGTTTGGGCCAGCTTGGGGAATTTAGTGTCTTACCAAGACCCTGTCTCAAAATTTAAAAAAAATTAAAAGGGCTGGGGGTGTAGCTCAGTGCACAGGTCCTGGGTTCAATCTCCAGTGCTGCAAACAAAGAAGGAAGGAAGGAAGGAAGGAAGGAAGGAAGGAAGGGCAGGAGGGAAAAGACAGGGGAAAAGAAAAAAGAAAAAGAGAGGAGAGGCGAGGAAAGAACAGAAAGAAACAAATGCATAGCTGCATTTTGAGGTGAATGACCATGAGAGAACTTTGGAAATCAGCAAGAGAGATTAAAAACTTAAAAGATTCTAAGATGTGCCAAACAGCATAGAAACAAAATACCCTGCCACCTGCCCTCTGAGACTCCACGTGGGGGAGGGGACTCCCCTCTGCCAGGGGAGAGATGAAGGTGAAACCTCCATTGTCCCCACAGAAGGGCCATTCGATTCCCACCCTGCCGCTCCCTGGGCCTGCAGCATGGATGAGTAGGGCAAAAGCTGCAGCCCTTGGGAGCAGAACAGCTGGTGACAACAGGGCCTGAGGGAGCCGCGACCCAGACAGGGTCCAGCACTCCTGCTGCAGCAGTAGCCACAGAGTGAGCGCCAGACACCAACCACTGGACGCTGCCTGCAGTGTCCTCACTTTTCACGGCCCACAGACACAGTGGGTTTCTGGATTCCACCACAGAATGAATACGCTATGTCCAAGGTCATTAGCTACAGCTGAAGAAGCTCTATGGAGACTACCCACAATGCCCAGCTGGAAATCAAGCCAACACTGCATAAGGATTTAAAGAATACTGACAAGATATATGAACAAAAATTACAGACAAAAATGCAGTGTGGAGGACCATAACATCAAGGTATTTATGGGTGCTCAAACTTGCAAAAGAACTTTTGTACTGGGTAAATTTCGTTCACAATCAATATATGTTTTCTGTTCAATCAGTAAAAAATAATCTTTTGCATTTGGGAAACCTGCAACTTAGTACTCTTGAAATCCCAGAGGGAGACTGATAGCACACGACATGGAACATTCTAGAAGTGACCCTTTCCCTCAGTGAGAACCAGATGCCCATGTGCCCACTTCTCACCTAGGGGAGCTCCCACAGGGTGGCCTTCTCCTCTGGTCCACAGCTCTTCCTGCTCCAGCTGAGTGATCACTGCTGGCTTATAAACCTGATGCCCTGTTCATGGGAAAATGTACATCTCAGCATTTTATACCAGGAGCAGAATTCTCCCTCAGAGCCCATTTCCACCCTTTTCAGTCCTTGGGGCCTCTGGGTTTGGACAGCAGAGGCTTCAGAGGCAGCAAGAGAAAGCTCCTCATGTCAAACTGCACAAAGTTAGGATCTTTCACCTGGGGGAGAGAGCAGGGAACAAGGCTCTGTCTCCATAGTGATGAGCTTTCTCCTACTAGGGGCTACACCACATCCCCAGAGCACTGAGACTCTCCTGCTGAGGGAAGTAAGGCCTGTGAGTGGCCCCCAGTCCCACAGGACTCTCCTCACCCAGGGCAACCAGATTCCTGTAGTTCTCCAGCATCACGTCTCGGTAGAGGTTCTTCTGAGCAGGGTACAGCTGTTCCCACTCCTCCTTGGTGAAGTCCACAGCCACATCCTGGAATGTCAGGGATTCCTGAAACCAAGCACATTGGAGCTCACACAGAAACTGTTCTGAAAGGGGCCTCAGGAGAGGGAGGGAAAGAGCAGCATTAGGAAAAAGTTAGGATGTCTGAACCACTGTGCTGACAGTCTTCAGGATTCGGAGTAATCCAGAGTCCAGATCAAAGCTTTTAAAATAGCTTGGTGTGGTGGGACATGTCTGTAATTCCAGCAATTGAGAGGCTGAGGCAGGATGATAGTCATAAGTTCTGTGTCAACTTGGGCTACATAGTGAGTTTAAGGCCAGCCTGAACTACATAGCCAGAGACCCTGTCTCAACAAACAAACAAACCCTTGTTCTTGTAGAGCTGAGATGTAGGGACTCCTAAACATGGCTATTACTCTTTTTTCTCCTCTAAAGGATCAGTCATCTATGCAGCAAATTTGGTAGGAGACTCAAATCTGTCCCTCGGCAGGGATCTTGTGAGATACAATTTCAGGTTGAGCACCTGTAATAAGATTCACCGGAGTCGGCAGAAGTCTCAGTCACCTAAGGACCGATGAGAAGGACAAACCATTCATAAAGATAAGGCACATTAATTTGTGACAATGTTTAAAGTAATCAGAGTACTGTTAGAATATCTGATTCCCACATGACAGAAAGCAGAAATCAACAGATGAATCAACTACAACAAATTCTTTTCATCCCTTCCCTTCCTCTTGTCAGAACAGAAAGTGGCCCTTGCTGAGCTGAAAGATCTTTCACAAAGAGTGGGGTCTTTTTCCTTAGAAAGAGGGAAAGACAGGCATTTCAACAACTATGACAGAGTGAAATGTCCCGATTTGCAAATAACCATAAAAGAACAGGGCTTTTTTGTTCACAAAAGTTGTCCTGGAAAACTGCTCTCAGAAAGTGAGTGACAGAAATAAAGAAAGGAGCAATTCTGAGTAGGTACTCCATAAATACTTGCCAAATGAGTAATAAAATAGTGGCCAGTGATTTAGCTCAGTGGTTTCACTGCCTGCTATCCAAGTGCAAGGACCCGAGTTCGATCCCCAATACAAAAAAAAAAAAAAGGGTAATGGTGTTTAGAATATTTCATACACTAGCATTAGTTCATGAAGATAAAAAGTAAAAATAAGGCTGCAACCAAAGCAAGTTTTATTAGCTCTTGGTGAGGCAAGATATACCACGGATACTGTTCAGGTGTTTACTTAGGAGATAAGACAAATCTCAAAGTGACTAAAGAACTAGTTTTCATGAATTGTCTGTTTAGAGCCACTTTATACCGCATGATCCTACTCATATGTGGAATCTAAAAGAGTTGATGTTATAGAAGTTGAATGTAGAATGGTGGTTACCAGAGGCCAGGGAGAGTATGGCTGGGGTGGGATGGGGAAGGTTGTGTATTAGTTAACTTTCCTTTGTGAGAAAGTTGACATTCACAATTTAAAGGAGGAAATGTTTATTTTGGCTCATGGTTTCAGAGGTTTCAGTCCATGGTTGACTTCAAGGCAGAAACATCATGGGAGAAGGACATGGCAGAAGAAGAGGATAGCTGCCCAGAGGAAGAGGAAGGGGTCAGGGACTAGTTCCCAAGGTCACACCGCCATGACCTGGTTTTTCCAATTAGGCCTCACCTCCTAGTAGCCCTTCAACTATGAGCTCATTGCTGAAACTGTGCCCTCCTGATCCCATGGCCTCTCCAGATGCCTTTTAATCTGTTCAAGTTGACAGTCAAGATTACCCTTCAGAGGCTGCTCAGTGAATATTATGTCACAGTTCAGCAGGAGCAAGTTGTGGTGTGCGATTGCACATTGAAGTCATTATAGATAATAATAATGTACTACATACTTCAAAAAGCTAGAAGAGAGGATTTTGAAAGTTTTCACCATTAAGAATGACAAATGGGCCAGGGATTTAGCTCAGTGGTTCTGCCACCTTCCTCGAAAGCAGAAGGACCCAAGTTCGATCTCTGGTACACACACAAAAAAAGAATAACAAATGTTTGAAGAGATATGTTTAACCTGATTTAAATATTATGTAATGTTACATATAACACAACATGACATTATAGGCCACAAATAGGTACTATTTTGTTTTCATGTATCAGTCAAAGAATAAATTTTAAAACATGTTAAAAATATATATTTTTAATCCAGGGAAGATATTAAATTGTTTTCAAAATGTTTAGAGGCTTCAATCCCCAGTACAAAAAAAAAAAAAATGTTTAGAGCCACTTTCAACCATGTAGGAAACACAGAGTGGCTTTGGAAACTACCTTTTGCTACAGAATTGATAATGTTTCCCAATTAATTCAACCTAAAGTCACAAAGCAAAACAGCATTTGTAACATATACCACAATAAAGTTATTTCAATTGTGCTATAGTTTAGATCTAAAATGCCCCCGGCTAAAAGTCTCACATTCCAAGGTGGGGCCTGGTTGGAAAGGGCAGGATTACTGGGTTGTGACCTGGAAGGGTGTACTGTATTCTTATCCTGGCTCCTCCTTTTTCTCTCTGCTTCCTGGTGCCACACAGTGAACAGCTGTCCTCCACTCAGGCTCTTCCCCATGCCCTTCCCGCCCTGGAGCCCCTGACCATGAACTGAACCCACTAAAACTGTAAACCAAAATAAACCTCTCCTTGAAGTTGTGATGTTGGGTATTTTGTCCCAATGAAGGTAAACTGACTAAGACAAATGTAACTACTATTTTTGAATCTCAGGTAATGTCAAACTGCTTTATGTATTTTCAGTGCTGTCAAAATATAAAACAAGACATGAGACTCCTGTCCCCATGCAAAATTTGCAGCAGCTGTATCTTCTAAGCTCAAATTATAGTTCTGGTAGCATCTTTGGGTCTCTAAGCCATGGCAAAGGGGAAAATCCATTTAACCAGGCAATTCAGGGAGTTTGATTATCTGCCATTTAATCACATGCCAAAAGTTGTTAACCAAAGAGATGAAAATAACAGAATTCTACAAACACTGTTCAAGCAATGAATAAGCCTAAATTCAACCATATGCTGATGGATGATAGCAGTATTTGGAGAAAGTTCCTAAATATGAAATATGTAAACTCTCAATATAACAAGCTTCAATAGGTGAGCCATTCTTTGCGATTGATTTTGGTGATAAGGAACACTAATTTTTTTTTTCTTGGTACGTGGGAGATACCAAAACTCAGGACCTTGCGCTTGCGAGGCCGGTGTGGTAACCACTGAGCTAAATCCCCGACCCAGGAACACTAATTTTGAGCCCTAATTAAGTGAAATGTTATTCCCATGGAGAGTTCCGTTTTCTCCTCATCAGTAGATCTGTAACAATGCTCTCTATGGATGGATGGATGGATGGACGGACGGACGGACGGACGGACGGATGGATGGATGGTACTGGGGATTTGCACTGAGCTACATCCTCAGGCCTTTATTATTTTTTTTAATTTTGAGACAGGATCTCACTAAGTTGCCCAGACTGGGGTCGAATTTGCGATTTCCCTACCTCAGCCTCCCAGAGTGCTAGGATTACAAGCCCATCTTATTATATTTTGAGTTTTGCCGATACAAAATGGGGAGGGGACCGCGGAGGTCGGTCCTGGAAAAAGGGACACCGAGGGACGAGCGTCGCGCGCGGACAGACCAGCGATGCCCCGGCGCCTCCGCCTCTGCACTAGGGTGGGGGCTGGGCGAGGCGGGCGCGGGGCGCGCGACCCCCAACGGCCAGACGCCGGCGCATGCGCTCTCGGGCGCAGCGCGGGCGCCATTGGGGAGGCGGCGGCCGGGTCCCCGGGTCGGCGGACGCAGAGGCGGTGAGTGAGTGTGCCTAGTCCTCGTCCCCGCACCCTTCCCGCTCGCCTGCGCCTGGCTTTAACCTGTTAACCATTTGTGGCCCCGACGCAGGACATCGTAGCTTCTCCGCCTCTGCTGCGGGGACCCCGAGCCACGTCGTGCACACGGAGCTCAGACACACGATGTTACGTGTTTGAAGTCAGTGTCAGACACAGCTTAGTAAGACCGAGTGGACTCTGAGCCTTGTGTCCCTGGTGATATCCGAGTAGGACAGAAGCATTTCCTCATGCGCTGCTGCGCTGCGTTATAATTTACTAGAGAACCTTGCTCTTTGGTGCACAAAATATATTGTCACCCGTAACTATCACAGTGACATATTTTCATCTTGCTCCACTGACAAAACAACACTGGGATGAGGAGCGAATTCCGAGGCCGGGCCCAGGCTCCTCTATGTGACCTGTGCCCCAGCATTTCCACTCTGTTACACACGTCCTGTGCCATCTAATGCTTTAAATCTTCTCCTAAGAAGTGTCAACCTTGTGAAAAACAGAAAGCTTGAAAAACTTACAGATTAGAGGTCACTAAGGAGAGCTAACTTAATGCAGGATCCTAGATTGCAGAAAGAACGAAGTGAATAAGCAGGTGAAATGTGAGTAACTTCCATAAAAATGTTATCCTTAGCATAAGCAGGATGAATCCAGGGTGAATTCTGTGTGTACTACTTTTGCAGCTTTCCTGCAAATCTAAAATTGGTTCAAAACAAAAAAGTCTTATTAAAGTAGAAAAGTAAGCACCAGAACCCTTTCATTTACTTCCTTAGCAAATATTTATTGAGTACCTACTACCTGCCAGCCGTGGGTCTTTAAAAATGGAGTATAGGGACAGGGATTTAGCACAGTGGTTCCGTCACCTGCCTCGAAAGCCCAAGGCCCCGAGTTCAATCCCCGGTACCAAAAAAAAAAAAAAAAAAAAATGGAGTGTACAAGGAAACGGCTGGGTTCCCGCCTTCATGGATGGTGAGGTTTAAAGATGGATTCCTGGATGGATAGTTGAATAATAAGAAGTGCAGGGCCAGGGATTTGGGTCAGTGGTTCCGGCACCTGCCTTGTAAGCTCAAGGCCCCAAGTTCGATCCCCGGTACCAAAAAAAAAAAAGAAGTGCTACCTGAATAAGAAAGGTTTAAATGAGGGCTCTCACCTGGTCTATGATATCAGAATCTCTCTTATCTCTCTTGATTTAAGCTGAAACCTGGAAAAGAAAAGAAAAAAAGAGTAGGTATTTTCAAAGTAAATATATTTGGAAAACATTGCATACAATATACAACATACATTACTTGATATGCTCCCCTATGCCCTGCGGTTTTTCTAGGATTCACAATTTCCATAGGGAAATCTCTTAGAGGATTTGTAGCAAAGAAATTTAACTTTGTTGTGGCCAGAATCTCCCCAATTTGATTTGGTTCCTTTTTGAGCAGACAGTAAGATGCTATTAGCACATTTTGGGCAAACCTCCCTGCTCGGTCATGTGGAGTCCTTTTCAGTTCATACACTTGAAGGACAGCCCTGCTTTGCGTAACTTCCTACATGTAGTATTACTATTGTTGTGAGGCACTTGACTTTGAGGTGATGGGCTGTGAAACTTAAGGGTATTTTCATTAACTTCTGTCTGGCTCTGCTGACAGTGGGTGGGTCTTTTTCAGAGCTAAGGGTGGTGAAGTAAGAACCTAGTTCTAAAATGCTTTTAAATGTCATGTCCTGGGCAGGAAAAGCCTTTCTTATCTAATAGGACCAGTTATACTAGAATTGTAGCTTTCTCTCTTTTAAAAAAGATGCTTATCAGAAATGGCTTCTTTGGGCTGGGGATTTAGCTCAGTGGTACAGCTGCCTGCCTCAAAAGCAGAAGGACCCGAGTTTGATCCCTGGTACCAAAAAAAAGAAATGGGTTCTTTATTTCCAGCACTAGTTTTTTGAGAGCAATTTTTCAGCACAACCTTTGTGGATAGAAAAAGAATATATTTTTCATGGTTACTAGCAAATCTGTTGTGGTTGTTGAAATGCCAGTTTTTCCTTCTATCTAAGGGAGACCAAAGCCACTCTTTGTGAAAAATCTTCCAGCTAGGCAAGGACCACTGTGTTTTCTATTCTGGGAATAGGAAGGGGAATCTCCTATAGTTGATACATCCGTACAGCTCTGCTTTTTGTAATGTGGAAATTGAAAATTCGAAAAGTGCTTTTTGATTATTTTAAAGATTATCACACCTTTCTGTGCTCTATCTTTCTGAGTGAATGGTTTGTCCTTCTCTTCACAGACTCCTTAGGTCGTGAGTGACCAAGACTTGGGAATTTCTTCTGCCAACTCTGGTGAATCTCATTACAGGTATTCAACTGAAAATTGTATCTCACGAGATCCCTGACAGGAGACAAATTTGAGTCTCAGAGAAAAAAGTCTCTAGATAAATGACTGGGAGCAGGAGCCACATTCAGACTGGAAAACCAGCTCTCAAGGACCGGCCGCGACACTGAGGCTGCCAGTACTGCTGCACCTCCAACTGAGCCACTGTGCTGGAGGAGAACAAAACGTCGGTGACTGCCACACAGGAATTGCAGAGGTGTAGCCGTTCTGCTGGGGCCTGAATGCAGGTACCCAAAGGTAAGGTGAATATTCTGAGAAATGAGAGCACCATCTCCTTTGTGTCTTCATTCAGAGGTTCCCTTGGCAGGAGAGGAGGGCCAGATCTCTGGGCTCTTAAGTTTCAGCCTAAATTCACCCCCTGTGGGGATAAAGTAGAAGAATAACAGCTTGTCAGAATATGTTCTCTACATAACCTCGCCTTAGAATCGCTTGGAGACTTCAGAATTAAAATGCTGTACCCAGGTTACTGTGGACCAATTCAACCCAAGCCTTTAGGCTGGGCATTGGCGTCCTTTTTAATTTCCCTAGTGCATAGCCAGGGCTGCAAACCACTGAGCCTCCCGTGTGCTGTGACATTGAACTTGTACCACAGAGTAGGGAAGGTCCTGCATTGAATCTCTGAGTGAGATAGGGTCACAAAGATGTCACAGTTGAGTTGTCAGCCTTTTAAGTTTATATCTTCAAGGCCTTTATAAACTGGCCGCCTCACCAACACAAAGCCAAAGCGCCAAAATTTTAACCTAGTCTTAATACCGTGTATTTTTTCCTCTTTTAAGTAGTTTGTTTCAAGTATTTCTAGTGACAAAAAACTGTTAGTCGTCTGACGATAGCTCACATAAGGTACAGAAGTAAAATGGCCCATGTGCAGTGGTACCTCGGTTCACAAACTTAATTCTTTCCACGATTTTGGTTGCAAATCAATCAAATTCAGTGGTTAGGTTCATTGTTGACCTTACGGGAATATTTGATTCAGTTTTTGACTAATTTAGTTTGTGACCAAAATCATGGAAGGAATTAAATTCATGAACCAAGGGACTACTGTTTCCATTTGGCTGTTTTGTCCCCAGTCTTCATTTCTAGATAAGCCTGAGAGCTTCGAAGGAATCCAGTAATCTTCTCCAGGGAAAATGCTGTTTTATTTCTTTCCAGTATGCTTGAGGCACATTTAAATGTGTATATGTTCTGCATTCCACATACTGAACTGTCATCTGCTTTTACTTGTAACATATGGTAAACCAACCTCCACCAATTATCTGATGCTTTGTAATGCCTGCATGGTCTTCTGGTACATGGATAGAGCCTAGTTTATTGTAAAACTTTTTATTGGTGAACTTTTAGGTCATTCCAAATGTTACTAATTTGGAACAGTGTTTTTTTTGAACCTCATAGTGGTGTGTGCCTTTGCATATTTTGTCTTATTTCCATAGGATACATTCAAGATGTGAAGTTTTGAGATTGTGTACATTTAGATTGTTAAGGTACATTCCAATATCAACATCCAGGAAACTTATGCAGTTTACAGTTAGGATAGGAGGATTCCATTTCCTTACACCTTCACCAGCATGGAAATCTATAGCTTTTTTAAACTTTATAAGAATAATAGGGAGAAATGACGTTTTATTGCTTTGAGTGTTATATTCCAGCTAACTTTTTCATTGTAAAAATTTAGCATTTTAAAAGTCAATATGTGGGGCCAGGGATTTAGTTCAGTGGTTCCGGCGCCTGCCTCACAAGTGTAAGGTCCCGAGTTCGATGCCCAGTACTGAAAAAAAAAAAAAAGTCAATATCTAATTAGTTAACAAGAAAAATAGGGTTGGAGGAGGTTTTTCCAAAATATACCTATTTTCCTCATTGTTTGGAGGGAATGTTAAACATTACTTTTTCACTTTTGTTCCTTTTTAGGAACCATCTGTGTTTGCCCATGTTCTTCCTGTAATGTTGTGACCTAAGGTACTGATTCTTTTTTATTTTACCATGATTATGTTTTTTAATAGAGTGTAATTGACAAATAAAATCATATATATCTAAAGTGCATAGGATTATGTTTTGAGATATATATATCTTGTGAAATGATTACTGCAATCAAGCTAACATCTAGTGGTTCACATAAAGAAATTTTTAATTTCTTCCACTTAGGAACATTTTATAATAGCACAGATCAAAAAATGCTCGTAAAAAAAGAAGAACTTGCTCACCAACTCATTCCTAGAGACAGATTGAGAGTTAAGTGAATGCCATATGGATGATTTCTTTCTTTCTTTTTTTTTTTTTGGTACTGGGGATCAAACTCAGGACCTTGTGCTTGCGAGGCAGACAAGGCACCACTGAGCTAAATCCCCGCCCTCATATGGCTGATTTCTTGATCTCTCTATACATTAATGCATTTTTTAAAACAAAAAAATGGGCATTGCCATATATATTGTTTTGTAAGTTGCTGTTTTCACTTACTAGAATGTAGAAGAAACCTTTTCAATAAATTCATGTCAATATCACAATCTCTTAATAACATAATGCATAACTCTTTTTCCCACCCCCCATTACCCTCCATTATACGCTCTTCCCCATATCCCCTCTTTTCTAATAATAGTGACCCTTCTACTTTGATGTCATCTTTTTTGGAGTCTACATATTAGTGAAAAATGGCACTTGTTTCTCTGAGTCTGCCTAATTTAGCTTAACATGATGATATCCAGTGACATCTATTTTCCTGCAGGTATCATTTTGTTCTTTATTGCTGTATAATATTCCATTGTGTATATATGCCACATTTTCTTTTTCTACTCATCTTTAACCACCTAAGCTGCTTCCGTAACTTTGCCATTGTGAGTTGTGCTACAGTAAACATGAGTTTGCAGGTCTCCCAGTGGATGCTGACTTTAATTCCTTAGGATATATTCCAAGGAGTAGTACAGCTGGGTCATGTGGTAGGTCTATTTTTAGTTTTTTTAGGAACCTCGATAATGGTTCCCATAGTGGCTGTACTAATTTACACTGTCAAGAGCACTGAAGAAGGGTTGCTCTTCCCCTAGCCTCACCAGCATTTATTGTCTTTCTATTCTTTTTTTTTTTCTTGGTACTGGGGATTGAACTTGGGTCCTTGCGCTTGGGCAGCAGGCGGCGAAACCACTGAGGTAAATCCCCAGCCCTGTCTTTCTGTTCTTGATAGTAACCATCTTGACTGGGGTGAGATGGAATCTCAGTATAGTTTTGATTTGCATTTCTCCAGTGACTAAAGATTATGAACATTTTTAATATATATATTGGCTATGTCTACTTCTGTTTTTAAAAAGTGTCTGTTCAATTTATTTGCCTGTTCAAAGTTCTAGGTCTTATGTTTAGGTCTTTGATCCATTTTGAATTGATTTTTGTACAGAGTGAAAGACAGGGATCTACTTTCAGTCTTCTCCATACAGATGTCCAGTTTTCCCAGCACCTTTTGTTAAAAAGGCTGATTTTCTCCATTTTGTGTTTTTAGTTCTGTTGTCAAGAATTAGATGGCTGTGGTTGTGGGGGTGGTCACTCCTGCATCCTGTATTCTGTTCCATTGGCCTGCATGTCTGTTTCTGTGCCAGTACCATGCTGTTTTTGTTACTATGGCTTTATAGTATAATTTGAAATCTGGTATTGTGATGCCTGCAGCCTTGCTCTTTTTCCTTAGGATTGGTTTGGCTACTCTGGGTCTTTTGTGTTTCCATGTGAATTTTAAGATTTTTCTTTTTCTATTGTGAAGAATGTCACTGATATTTTCTTTTTTTCTTTCTTTTTTTTTTTTTTTTACGGTACTGGGGATTGAACTCAGACCTTGTGCTTGCGAGACAGGTATGGTGCCACTGAGGTAAATCCCCAGCCCTGTCACTGATATTTTCATGAGGATTTGTCAAATCCACCACTTCTGGTAAAATGACCATATTGACAGTATGGATTCTGCCAATCCATGAACATAGGAAGTTTTTCCATCTTCCAGTGTCTTGTTTAATTTCTTTCTTCCATGTTCTGAAATTCCCATTACACAGGTCTTTCATCTCCTTAGTTAGGTTGATCCCTCTTTAAAGCTGTTATTAATGGAATTGTTTTCCTATTTTCTTTCTCAGCTAGTTCATTATTCATATGTAGAAAATCTATTGATTTTTTACTGTTGATTTTTTGTCCTGAATATCATATATGAGCAGGATCCCTCTTTTTTCTTTTTCCCAGTTACGCCTTCTCAGAATGTGGTTCTTTCCTGGGAAGGGAACATGAAGGGGAGAGAAATGGATGATGGATCACAGAGAGTCAGGTCTCAGGTAAGTTCAGTTTTGCTCTCCTCCATAGTTCTGCTACCATCGTTCTCAGGATGTTGTTACTTTTTTTTTTTTTCCATAGCGGGGATTGAACTCGGGACCTTGCACTTGTGAGGCAGGCGTAGTGCCACTGAGCTAAATTCCCAGCCCTTGGCACTTTTATTTTTCAGTTGAGTGCCTGAGTTCCTACTATCCACCACCCAAGGAGACACTTATGACAGATAGTGTAATCTCTCTGATGTTTCCTGCTCTCTTGATATACCTTTTAGTTCTCCTCTCTAGACTCACGTTCATGGATTCCTATCTATTCTAGATGTTGTGAAGCAAACAAAAGATACAATAAGAGGGTTTTTTTCCCCCTTGTTACCAGGGATTGAACTCAGGACCTTGCGCTTGCAGCAGTACAATAGACTTTTACTCACCGTTCGCTTAGACAGCTCACCAAAGATTAGCCTTGCTGTGTTGTCTATAAACATAGTGAATGGTGCTGGGTCACTTGGTCTGCTTTGAATGAATGAGATGGATCATGAAATGGGCCTGAATTATCTGCTACCTCAGGTTAACTTTATAAAGATCTGTTATATCTCCTCCCAACCTGTTTAAGCCTATTCTGATTTTATAATTTGATTAAGTATTGTGTCATTAGATGAGCTATGAGTGCTACATCTTGTTTCTATGAAAATTAGTCGAAGTCTTTGGAAAATTCAATAAATACTTTTCACTTTTTAAAAGATTCTTACCAAATTAGGTATGAGCAAAATCATAAAACATTGAAGAAAAATCATAAAAATCTCAGAGGATTCCACACATGTGTTATTTTCCAAGCATCATTTGTTTTTTCTAGTTTAGTGAAACAGAAACAGATGGATTATGAATATGTACATTCAGTCATCAAAATCTCTCTCATGGAAAAGGCTTAGCTTCATTTCAAAAGAGAAAAGAAATATAAATTTATGTTTTAAATTAAAAGAAAGTTTTATTTATCTTTTGTGAATTCCCCACTTTAACCAATTTTTTTTGCTTTACATACCAGATTCCGGTCTCAGTTGCTTCAGAGAAGACCTTTTATTGTTACCAATATAACCATTGTCCTTAGCCAGTCAGCTGTGGAAGGGATTCCTTAACGTCCACACGACACAAGTAATATTTAAAAATGTGAAAAAAAATGTGTAATGTTAGGTGCTGTTATGAATGCAAATGACAACACATACAGGTGTTCAGAGAAGGAAGAAATCTAAGTCCATGGAGATTATTAAGCAGAACTTCGTGAACTAGGTAGAGTTTGTACTGATAGCACAGGCAGGGTGTGGAGATTAGAAAACTGGGACTGCTGGAGACAGGAAATAAAACACAAGCAAGAGAGGAACAATGATGAGATTATCAGCTAGGGCTGAGCACTTACTTAGTATCTTAGTGCTTGGAGGTCTTTGCATTTCAAGAAATAGATTCATCTAGTTTGTTCTGAATTAATTTGAGGCCTTACCACAGACAGGAATAGAAAGACAGCTTAGAACTAGATGGCATGTCTGCTTCTCGGCACTCTAGCAGATGAGTGTTTTCATTTTCCAGAACTGTTCATCGTATTAAGGAGGTTGATGCATTGATTATTTTATTGAACAGCTAATATGTGCCAAAAATTGTGCTTGGCATCAGGTATACATCAGTGATAAAATACACATGGTCCTAACCCCATGGAGCTTACTGACAGACATGCCAATAAATACAAATGAGACGGTTTTATACAAATTAAGAATAAGGTGCTATGACTGCATGTTAGGGATTGGAGAAAAACTGGGGAAGTGAAATGTAAGGTGAGACACAAAGGGTATATAAGAATTGTAAAAAGTAAATGGGAAAGTGCATTTTAAGTACGTGCTACAAATCAGCAAAAACCGTGGGTATATTTGAAAAGTTAAAGAAAAAAGGAGATAATGACTTGGGGTGAGCCAGGAAACATGAACAGGAGCTAAAGACACAAGGTCTGTGGTCATGAGGGGGAGTTTGGGTTTCACTCTAAGTGTAGCCTTTGAGAGAAGTTAAGCTGGAAAGTAGGTGAATATGTAATGCAGTTCTACCTTTAAAACCACCCAATAGTATATAACTGAATATGTGAGAGGCAATAATTGAAGGAAGAGGGAATGAGTTAGGAAGCCATTGCATATTCTAAACAATAGAAAATATCCCAAAAGTAGAAGGAAAGTAAGTGGGTTTGATTGTCTTATTTTAGAAACAAAGGATAGTTAGAGGGGTATTGGTAAAGGAAGAAAAAAGATGATTTCAAGGTATATGACCCAGGAAATTTAAAGAAAATAGAAAGTCAGATCTTACTCCTCTGCTTAAAGTGCAAGGCTTCCATTTCACTATACATAGTCCTGCAGAATCTGGCCCTGTTACCTCCTTCTCTTCTTTACCCACTCCCTGGTCTCTCTTCCTTCTTCCTGAATACTTGGAGCACACTCTGTCTCCAGGACTTGGTGCTATTAGCTTTTCAGATTGTTTTCTCAGCTATCACCTCTGAAATGACACTTCCTGATCACTCTAAGTTTGCAACTATGCCTTTCCCTTCTCTACTTTTATCTTCTAACATACTGTATTATCCTGCTTAACTGTTGATTGTCTACTTTCCCCTCTAGAATGGGAGTGTCTTTAATAAAGCCAAGGAGCTTTTGCCTTGTTGTAGTCAGGGTTTTGTCAAGGGAATACATTAAATACAGGACACATAATTTATAGGATTATTTTATGATACCCAAAAAGATACAGAGGAGTACACGAGATTAACCACACACAAGAGGCTCAAAGAATCCCACCAAGGCCCTGGGATCCCACAGCAGTTTCCCATAAAAGTCCAGCTAAAGGCTTAGAGTCCAAGGCAATGTCCTCCACGAGTCCAGCCAGAGGCCTAGAGCCCACAGCAGTGTCTCATACTTGTGTGTATTGAGTATCTGCATGTGGAAGGCCCAAAGGCCAGTAGTGGAAGCCAGAAAACCTACACCAGTGGGATGAAGGATTTGTGACACCAGGCTGAGGAATCCACATTGGAGCCAGGAAGTCAGGCTTGCGGTGAACATCAGAGCTCCCCTGACGAAAACAGCAGCCATTCCCAGTGACAGTGCGACCCCTGCGCTCCTCCTCCTCTGAGAACAGCCAAGTTCGCACCAGGAAAACCAACCACAGCAAGGTTCTAGAAAATGAACAACACAATCTTCCCCTGCAGTTCTCTTTTTATGCCCTTGATAACAATCCTCAGGTGGATCTTCTACATCCAGACCATGCTGATTCAGCTCAGCTAGGCACCAAAGGTTGCCCATTAGTTCATCCACACACGCCTCTGTTCACTGGTCTGTTCCAAGCACCTGCTGGGCACACAGGGCACACTGAACAGGCATTTGTTGAACAGATGGAAAATTTTGCATCTGATAAGGTGGCTTTACAAACTGGTGTTGAAAAGATGGTTTATTCAACACCTGATGTTGGGATTTTTGGGACATCATCTGGACAAAGATACAGTTGGATCTATGTCTTATAGTTTACATCAGAATAGTCTTCAAATGAATCAAGATTTAAATGGGAGAAATGAAACAGTTTTGCAAGAAGAAAGGAGAATTCCTTTATAGTCTTCACTGAGGAAAGGCTTTCTAATTACAGCTGCCATAAAAGATTGGGGCCGGGGATTTAGCTCAGTGGTTCCAGTGCCTGCTTTGAAAGTACAGTGTCCCAAGTTCGATCCCCGGTACCAAAAACGAAAAGAAAAGATTGATGGGTTCAACTCCTTAAAAAACCAAAAGTATCTGTATGACAGACGAAAACTTTAAGCAAAGTAAAAAAAAAAAAGTCAAATTGAGAAAAATATTTTGCCACTCCAATTATAGGGAGCTACGATCTTTCCAATATATAAAAGTCCTCTGAATCAGCAAGAGATTAAGAATCCAATAGGAAAATTACACAACATAAAAAGAAAATTCACAGAAAAGAGTATGTGAATGTATCATAAGCACAGGATAATATTTATCTGTACTCATAACAAGAGTAAATTTAAATTAAAACTAGAAAATGCTTGATATTTTATCCCAGAGCTTGATATTTACCACTAGTATGATATTACCCACAAGTGCAATAACATACTGCCATCCTGGGAAAGCTATGGAGAAACAGGCCCTCTCTTTCACTGCTGAGTTACTATGGAGACCTATAAACAAATGAGGACATATCTGTGAAACAATGTGGAATGAATCCAGGACAGACAGTTCAATGAAAAAGCCAGTGTGAAAGAGTATATTGTGCTATTTTAAGTGTAACAAAATGGAGAAATGGAAGTATACATATACATAACTCTCCATGCCAGAGCACAAGAGACACCAGGAGGATGAACCAGAGTCTAAGGAGATTGGATACCTACAGGGCCCAAGTGTCAACCACCTGAAAAAGATAAATGGGAAGGCAGATGGGTGAGAATGATACTGCTCTAAGAAAACTTGTAGAGTCCCAACTCAAGGATCCTTTGAGCCTAAATAGTGGACTCTGGACTGAGGCTAAAAACAAAGTAATTCTACGTACTGAGCTCCAATCTGCAGGCTTCTTTTGTGTAGAGGGATGTACTGTGTTAGCAACACTGAAACCACTTTCTCTACATTCCATGATTGAGCAAATAAGGACTAGAACTAGAGGTACCAGTGGGGATTTATGGATTTTAATACATAAAGCTACAAATAGGAATGGGAATAGAGTTGTAAATGTACATACATGATTCAGTGTGTGTGTATGCACACACAAACCTGTATTTCCCAGATGTAACTGCTGAGAGCACCCAGGATTAAAGACACTCCAGGAGGAATGAGCACTCCTGCAGCCCACAGCTTGGATGCTAAACACCATTCATCATTAAAAAGAACCAGGGATCCCTGGAGAAAGCTGATTCCAGGCTTGGCCTGGAAAAGCATAAGGTGAAGCTTGAAAGAAGAACATCTTTTTCTCCCAAAAAAGTAAGGAAGTGTTCAAAGAATGACGGATGTAAAAAGGACACAAGTCAGTTTGAAGAGTCTCCTACTTGCTGAACCTATGATAATCTGTACATTAAAATGAACAGGGATAAAAGATTGTAAATTATTGAATGAAAGAAGAATCTATTAGGCTGGTGATGAACTCAGTGTAGAGCATTTCCATACCTTGTGTGAGACCATGGTTCAGTCTCTATAGCACATGGACACGTGCACACACATACAAAGTGAATAAATACTATAAATGAGAACAGAAATTTCTTCATAGAAAAGAACCAACTAATAATGTATAGAAGATGATGAAATTATAAAAATAGCATTTGGCAACCATCCTAATTAATTCAGTCAAGAATTATTAATAGATGCTGACATACTCAGGGATATGTCCATACCCATGTTTATAGCCACACATTTCATAATAGCTAAAGCTTGGAAGCAGCCTGTATGTCCAACAGATGAAGAAACTGGCGGGGGGTGGGGTTTACACAGTGGAGTACTACTCTGCCATTTGTAGGAAAATGGATTTATCCTGAGACCATAATCTTAAGTGAAATTTGTAAATCAGACACACAAGCTTAAATATCTCATGGTTTCTCTTATGTGAGAAACCAAAAATATGAATAAAGAGTAAAATTAAAAAATAGATAATAGGGGGCCTGGGATTTTTAGCTGAATGGAGCCACGCCTGCCTCACAAGCAAAAGAAAGGTCCTGAGTTCAATCCCTGGTACCGGAAAAAAAAAAAAAGATAATAGGAAACAGGGAGACAGATTTTTTGCAAAAGAGAAGAGGAGCAGGAGGGGGGATGAAAAGAGAATCAAGATGTGTATGTACATGTACCAACTCCCTATGAGGAATCCAGTCATTATGTACTGAAATGTACTAATTGAAAATAAATAAATAAATTTATTTGCATAATACATTTTAAAAGAATTATTGGTAGACGCTAAAACTAGTGGATGCAAGTTTGTGGAGGAACAAAATATTTACAGTCTTAATGTATCTTCCTACAAGATACATATTCATGACAGCATAAAATAGTAACTTTCTAGTGGAAATCGTTGATGCATGCCACCTTAACTAAACCATCAAAGAATACCTTACTCTGAAGTAGAACTCTGGAATTTATCCCTGTCTAACTGTGATCCTCGCACTTGAGCAGCCCCTCCCCGTCATATCCCTCCTACTTCCTGAGCCCCTGATAACCACTATTCCAGTCTCAACTTCTATGTGATCAACTTTTTTTTAATCGACACACATTCTTGTACATATTTATGGAGTACATATGTTGTGAGGTGTTTTTTTTTTTTGTGGTACCAGGGATCAAACTCAGGGCCTTGCGCTTGCGCAGCAGACGATGAAACCACTGAGCTAAATCCCCAGCCCTGTTGTGAGGTTTTGATATGTGTATATATTATGTAATGATCAAATCAGAGCAATTAGCATGTCCATCACACAAGTTTTTTTTTTTGGTACCGGAGATCAAACTTGGGTCCTTGTGCTTGTGGGGCAGGCGGTGGAACCACTGAGCTAAATCCCCAGCCCCCATCACACAAGCTTTTATCATTTCTTTGTGGTTAGAATATTCAGTCTTCTCTTCTGGGCTGCAGGTGTAGCTCGGTGGTACAGCACTTGCATCCAGCACAAGGTCCTAGGTTCCATCCCGGTAGTGCAAAATGCTCTCTCTGGGTTTAAAATACACAGTATTTTTAACTGTATTCACCTTACAGGTGAACACCACACCATATTCCTCCTCTCTAACTGTAAATTAATCCTATTCCCGCCCTCCCTCCATCTTCCCCACCTCTCGAACCACTCCACCTTTATTCAGGCAGTTTTTATGAGTCAATCAAAAATAAAACCTAAAAATAATGAAGCTCTCTGTGTCTTAAAGGTTTGAGATGAAAAAATCTCCAGAGTTCATTGTTAAGTTAAAAAACTGTATAAAATACATTGCCTTACCAGTAAAAATAAAGGAAGAAATCAAAATCATTTTCAAAATTGTGTAAAGCAAAATCGTAGAAAATACACTAAAAGCTAAGAGCAGTGATTGTCTATTGAGGAGGAGTAGAAGCTGGATGGAGAAGGAAGCAGCCTGGGAAGGAGACTTTGCTTATTTTATACTTTTAATGTTTTTGTTAAAATCCCATAGCCATACAACCTACCCAAAGGTAGAATTTACATTAGGATTTGAAAGAAAAAAGAAGCAGCAGTTATCATGTGTAAGGTCGTCATTAGAAGTTGTAAGAGGAAGGAGAAACTGTAGGGAAGATTCTGATTTGTGCTGTGGAGAGAAAATTGTGATGTGGATATTAAAGAACGTTGGGCTGGAGTGTAGCTCAGTGCTACAATATGTGCTTAGTGTGTGAGAGGCCCTGGATTCAATCCTCAGCACAGAAAGATGATAGATAGATAGATAGATAGATAGATAGATAGATAGATAGATAAAATAACAAAGAATATGGGCTATGATTCATGGTTTTCCTCATACTTCCTAACATAACAGCCCTGTGCTACAGTCAGAAATGATGAGGAAGGGCCAGAGATGTAGCTCAGTGGCACTGCACCCGCCTGGCAATCCCCAATACCAGGGGGGGAGGGGTCATGAGGAGAGTTGGGGTGTAGCTCAGTGGTAGAGCACAGGCCTAGTGTGTGGGGGTCTCTGGTTCTATCCTCAGCACTGCAGAAAGAGGAGGAAGGAGGAGAGGGCAAAGAGTGAAGAAGAGGAGAGGAGGAAGGGGAAGGGAGGGAGGGAAAAGAGGAAGATGAGGTAGCAGTGGCGGCAGCATAGGGAAAATGGAACTCACATGAGAAATAAAATTCACAAAAGGGAAGGTGCTCGGAAGCAGAAAAGACATGTCTGTAGTATGACAGTGCATAGGTGTTAGATGAAGATGTAAGATGAAACGCTATTGCAGTTTACTAATTTTATGTCCTGGATAAGTTAATTTCTTCTAGCCTCAGTGACTTATCTCTAAATTGAATTGATATACATTTTAGAAATATAAGTTATGAAAGTATGAAAATTAAATAAAACCGCAGTAGAGTACTTAAATATTGAATCAACTTATGGGGAAGAGCATTGTTGAGAACACCACACTATTCATCCTGAAGATTGAAGACATTGCGGCATGAATTGGAGCCTATCTGAGGGCCATTCTTCTCCCAGGAAGAAGAAGAGGTAAATAGATTAGCAGGAGGGCCCAAGGGTCTCAGCAGAAGCATTTCTTAAGAAGCAGTGACAGTTATGGACATTTAGAGATGATCTTTTTTTATTTGAAATCCTTACCTGAACAAGGTAGTTTCTTTTACTACTCCCAACATACATCGTGTGCCTTCTGCTCCCAATTTGTTTGCCGTTGTTGTATTTTTAAAAACTGGCGGCAGGGGCTGGGGATTTAGCTCAGTGGTTCCGCTGCCTGCCCTGCAAGCACAAGGACCCGAGTTTGATCCCCAGTACCAAAAAAAAAAAAACCTGGCTGCAATATCCTCTCCTTTTTCTGTCCAGTGCACACAGATCTATTCATGGTTTACATAGGATCCATCTACTTTACTTGATACCTACTTTCATAGTTTCAAAACATCCTAAATGCATTTATTTCTGAAATGAATTTCTCATGCTGTTTTTAAATTATATAAAAATTGTTTCCATGCAACAAACTGTATAAAAACTAAAACGAGTATTTCATGAGTTTTGGGGGGTTATTTTTAGATTAAATCATACTAAGTTGCCAGATGCCAGTGGACTCAAATGTACAATCCTCCTGCCTCAGCTTCCCCTGTGGCTAGGATTATAGGGGTTTTCCATTTCTCCCAGCTAATACATATTTTATGTCTCAGAAGATGATAGAAAGACAGTTATTAATTATTTATTTGACCTGAACTCTGGATTACTCTGAATCCTGAAGACTGTCAGCACAGTGGCTCAGACATCCTTTTTCCTAATGCTGCTCTTTCCCTCCTTCTCCTGAGGCCCCTTTCAGAACAGTTGCTGTGTGAGTGCCAATGTGCTTGGTTTCAGGAATCCCTGACATTCCAGGATGTGGCTGTGGACTTCACCAAGGAGGAGTGGGAACAGCTGTACCCTGCTCAGAAGAATCTCTACCGAGACGTGATGCTGGAGAACTACAGGAATCTGGTTGCCCTGGGTGAGGAGAGTCCTGTGGGACTGGGGCCACTCACAGGCCTTACTTCCCTCAGCAGGAGAGTCTCAGTGCTCTGGGGATGTGGTGTAGCCCCCAGCAGGAGAAAGCTCATCACTATGGAGACAGAGCCTTGTTCCCTGCTCTCTCCCCCAGGTGAAAGATCCTAACTTTGTGCAGTTTGATGTGAGGAGCTTTCTCTTGCTGCCTCTGAAGCCTCTGCTGTCCAAACCCAGAGGCCCCAAGGACTGAAAAGGGTGGAAATGGGCTCTGAGGGAGAATTTTGCTCCTGGTATAAAATGCTGAGATGTACATTTTCCCATGAACAGGGCATCAGGTTTATAAGCCAGCAGTGATCACTCAGCTGGAGCAGGAAGAGCTGTGGACCAGAGGAGGAGGCCACCCTGTGGGAGCTCCCCTAGGTGAGAAGTGGGCACATGGGCATCTGGTTCTCACTGAGGGAAAGGGTCACTTCTAGAATGTTCCATGTCATGTGCTGTCAGTCTCCCTCTGGGATTTCGAGAGTACTAAGTTGCAGGTTTCCCAAATGCAAAAGACTATTTTTTTCTGATTGAACAGAAAACATATATTGATTGTGAACAAAATTTACCCAGTACAAAAGTTCTTTTGCAAGTTTGAGCACCCATAAATACCTTGATGTTATGGTTCTCCACACTGCATTTTTGTCTGTAATTTTTGTTCATATATCTTGTCAGTATTCTTTAAATCTTTCTTTTCCAAATCAAAAATCCTCCATTATTTTTACCTACCTTTTCTTTTCTTTTTTTTTTTTTTAAGTTTTCAATAGACTCAGTATAAGTATATTTAACAGAAATACTATCTTCAGGTACATTTTATTATTTCGTATGTATGATTTCTCAAGTGATATTTTAAGATCCTTGCAGAGGCCACATATTACAGTTCTTTTCTACCGATATATCAACCTTTTGTTTGGAAACTAAGCTTTACAAAAGGAGGAAACACAATTGTAATAATGTAAGATCTAGATTAAACCCCAGCTCTGAAACCTAGCAAGGCTTAGGTAATTTCATAAGCTTCACTTCTTTAAATGTAAATACATCTCATTTGAGGATCACCCTACAAATGCCCTAAATAAAAGTATCACAGATAACTAATCATAAAATAAATAAGATTTGTGGTTCAGGAATTTGTATGTTCACCTTGCAATTTTTCATGTTATTTTCAAATAAAGAATTGATGTGATTTTTATTTTGCACTTCAGCAAAAGGAATTCTTGTGTACAACGAAGATAGTATATATTTACATAGAAATGTATTACTCAAAGAATTGGCTCTGTAATGTGTCTCAGTATGGCACACAGATTTTTAAGTATTTTAAGTACAGTATTGTGTTACCTATATTATTGAAATTTAATGTATGATAGCATTTTAATATCAGGCATCATAATTCTAATTTAGTCATCTTCAGAATATTCTAAAATATTACATCTGTTACTTCATACATGTTTCCAGTAACCCTATGATCTTCTACAAGTGAACTCTCTCTTCTCTTTTCTTCTCTTTTCTCTTTACTCTTTATCTCTCTTCCTCCTTCATTTCTATATCCTTGAGGTAACTTCCACCACCTCATTGGATGTATATCAGCATAAGGAGGTTTGCCTTCAGCCATTTCTATAGAAGTAATGCCAAGCGACCAGGTGTCAGCCACACAGTTATAGCCTATTTCTTGAATTACCTCAGGAGCCATCCAAAATGGAGTTCCTATCACAGTATTGCGTTTTGCCATTGTATCTGTTAACTGACCAGCCACTCCAAAATCTGCCAATTTTGCATGTCCTTCTGTATTGAGAATGTTTCCAGCTTTTATATCTCTGTATTTTTCTCATAAAGTGCAAATATTCTAATCCTTTCAATGTAGATTTTAGAATGGTTGCAATTTCATCTTCTGCTAATGTCTTGTTTTGTAATCTAATTATGTCAGAGACAGAGCCAGCTCCCCAGAACTCCATAACAATCCAGAGGTCTGTGTTCTTAAAGTAACTGCCATAGTACTTCACAACATATGGGCTGTCACACTGTTGCATTATGGAAATTTCTTTGATGATTTCCTGAAGATCAGATTCAACAGGTACTTGTTTAGTCGCAACAACTTGGCGAGATTCTTTATGTATTGCTTTAAAAACACTTCCATAAGACCCTTTTCCAAGCTTCTCTAAGACATCAAAAACTTCTTCAGGCTGCTTAGTCAAACTGTCTTCACTCAGCTTTTTTACTCCTGGGCGCCGGCGGTGCCTCCATGGCGGTCCTGAGCAGAAAGAGGGAGGGGGTGGACCCTGGAGGCCGGAGGGAGGAAAGGAGCTGAGCCCGGGTAACCACAGGGGGAAACTCCGGGAACTCGACCAACTTTCCCGCAACTCCATCATGGCGGATCTCCCTCCTGCTGCGGAGCGCGGCTCCTCCCACCCCGCCCAGCCCTCGGCCTGGGGGGGGGGGGGGCGCTACTTTTTCTTTTTTCACTCATTTTACTGTCGAACTCTTCAAAGTTATCATCTGAACCCATAACTTCATTTCTAATTCTCTTGCTCACCTTTGTGATACAACCCCACCCCTCCCCTATGCTGCTAAAATTGCTTTCTTGGAGATTATTACTATGTCTGTCCCGTCAAATCCAGTGGCTAAAAGCCCGTGAGGGTTTGTTGCCTTTCATTGTGTGACTTTACCTTCTGGAATTTGGCTTCCACCCTGGCTGTGGATCCGCTGTTCCTGTCCATTCCAGCTGTCTCTGCACCTCACGGCCCTCCCTCACTGCCTTCTCTTCCTCCTGATTCTCCTGAACTCAGTTTACCTGTGGCCTTGGTGCCTGGCTGTGCAGCGCAGTGCTCTTCAGTAACTCTGATGTCATTTTTCCATTTCTACATTCTTGCCCCCAATATTTCACCCATGTTCTCCTTCCAGGATTTAAATTACACTTTTGTTTATTAACATCATTTAATTAAATACATACCTCAGTAACCCTCCATGGCTCTCAAACTGGGCAGTGGGACATTAAAGGAAGAAATTGAAGAACTCCCTTTTCAGATGATTACCAAGGTCAGAACCTATAGCAGAGGGCAGAGCTAACCTTATCCATCATATAATGTGTATACTACTGTCTGTAGGATCTACACTGTTTCCTGTTGTGTCCCTGCCTACATACCTCCAACCAGAAAAAAAAATTATAACTTAAAAAACTTCAGATTTCATTATGCAGCTCCATGTAGGTACCCATGGCTCTTCTTTGCAGATCACCTTGAATAAGGGATTTTTCTTTCACATCCCTTGTCACAGACAAGCAGCCTAAGAGTCTAGTTAATTCTAAGGAAATTACTTCCATTTCTTCATTTCCTGGGACATACTATCAGTGGCTCCTTTTATGAGGACGTGGCAAAAACATTTCTGTTGCTCAAAGAACTGAGAGAATGATCTACACTTGTATGACTGAATTCTGGCGTGTCCTCTGGGGCACTGCATCCCTCCTTGTTATTGACATTGCTAGTATGTATTTTTCTGAAGTCTCTTTTTAGCTAAGAATAGACCAGAAAATGGATTTAGCCAATCCAATGGATTTAGCAACAAGGAGGTTGGTAACTACAGTAGTACCTCCGTTCATGAACTTAATTCTTTCCACCATTTTGGGGAAGATAGTCGCGGTCATGTTCATCACTCAATGCAGAGTTCGCAAACAGAAGCAAAAGTCTGTCAAATGCTTCTATTCTCAAACCAAACTGTTCAAAAACAGAAGTGTTTGTGAACCAAGGTGTTACTGTGTACAGTGTTAATGAGCAAAGTGATGTGGATGGTGATTAAAACAGTTTGTATGTGGTTGAGTGAACAAAGAATTTTTTTTAAAAAAGGGCTGGTGTGTATACAGTATTTTTATTTTTATTTTATTTATTTATTTATTGGTACCGGGGATCAAACTCGGGACCTTGTGCTTTCAAGGCAGGCAGCAGAACCACTGAGCTAAATCCCCGGCCCTGTATTCAGTATTTTTAGAGGAAGCTAGAGTGAGAAGGTGAGAGAATAAAGAGAACATTAGCTAGAATAGAAGGTGGTGTCAAGAGGTGATTGCCCTAGGGCTGGGGATTTAGCTCAGTGGTTCCGCCGCCTGTCTTGCAAGCGGAAGGTCCCAAGTTTGATCCCTGGTACCAAAAAAAAGTGATTGTCCTAAGCAAGAATGATTTTAATTTGTTAATAGTGCTAAAGGCAAGGAGTCAGTAAAGAGGGTAAGTAGAAAATAGATACAAGAGATGATCCAAGGTTCCAGAAGACCTGGGAATGTGATTGAAGGGAAAATCAGGGGAACAGCTTAAGTAAATAAATTTTTTGGTGGAAGATGTGAGGCAGTGCCACAGAGTGACTTCTAGTTTCTTGGCAATTTAGGAGGTAAGGTCTTCTGTTGAGTGTAAGGAATTAGGAAAGCTGGTAGAGGTGGGACTAAAGGAGGAAATTTGTGTAAAAGAAAATTAGTTAATTCCAGTGATTTGACATAGTCCAGGAAGTGACAGGAAGTAAGAAGGAAGCCTAAGAGGACTGAAAAGCAGAATCCAATAGAAGAGTTAAAGAAATAGAGATCGAGATGAGGTCAGAAAACAGTTAAAATGTAAGGCCCTGAGATCACTGATTGGACAGAGTGGAACACTGAACAAGAGATATCTTAAGTGAAGCAGGCAAGGTTTGGAGCATCTGTACAGCCAGGTAAGTAGATTGTTGAAAAGGAGTAAAGATAAAGGCAAACCAGTTAAGAAACAAGGTGGAAAAGATGAGCCAACTTAACAGCAACTAAAAAAACAAAAAGGAATAATCTTCTACAACACCTGCATGAGGAAAAACCTTAAAACATGTCTGGAAGATCCAAAAATAAAGTGGACATTCCAAGATGTCAGTGTTCCTTATACATGTAAGGCAGTCTATAAAATGTGCCTTAAAAATCAAGGAGAAGGGCCGGGGATTTAGCTCAGTGGTTGTGCCACCTGCCCTGCAAGTGCAAGGACCCGAGTTTGATCCCCAGTACCAAAAAAAGAATCAAGGAGAAGGTCTGAGCGTGGTGGCACATGCCTGTAATCCACTTGGGAGGCTGAGGCAGGAGGATCACTGTGAATTGGAGGCCAGCCTGGGCTACATAGTGAGTTCAAGGCCAGTGTGAACTACATAGTGAGACCCTGTCTCAAAGAAAAAATCAGGGAAAAGGCAGGTATGCTAGTGTATACCTGTAATCTCTTTGGGAGGCTGAGGCAGGAGGATCGCCATAAGTTCAAGGCCAGCCTGAACTACATAATGAGACCTGGTCTCAAAACAAAACAAAACAAAATAATGACAGTAATATTTTAAAAGTAATGGCATATCTGAATAAGCTCATTCTAAAGGTCATATGGAAAAACAAAACCACAACAATAATCAGGGAAACTCTGAAAAGGAAAAACTAAAGGGGATTATCTCTAGAACATTAAAATACAGAATAAAGTTTCATCAGTTCAAACAAATCAGAACAACTGAATAGAAAAGGAAATTCAGAAGTAGATCAAGTACATATGAGCATCCAGTATAAGGGCATTATTTAAATTAGGTGAGGGAAAGGGAATATTTTAGTAAATAATGTATTTTGAAAGGTCGACCTTTAATAAATGGTGAGTAGCATTCTGGAGAGAAAAAAACTTTATCCATACTTTACCCTTAAACCACACATTTTAAAATTTCCCCTTGCTCACTGCTTCTTGACATCCCTTATAGCCTTTCCCCTTGTTATATGGCCACAGACCTTCAGTGCCACATATGCCATGTACATATTATTGTCAGTTTTATTTTGTAATTTATTATGCAGAAATTGGCTTTTCAAACCATGGAGAATATGTGAAATATTTGTATGTTCTATATCTCTTTTAGATGGGGATAATGGACCTAAAATCAAAAAATCAACTCTAAACCAGAATATTTCTGATAAAAATCAAACCTGTGACATCATTATGGAAAGACTAACAGGAGACAGTTTCTGGTATTCCATCTTAGGAGGACTCTGGGATTTGGATTATCAGTTTGCATTTAACCAAGAAAACCAGCAGAGACATTTGGGACAAATATCTTTCATCCACCAAAAGATTACACAAGGAAGAAGCATTAAAGGTAACAAATTTGAAGAGAACTATAAAAAGAACTCAAACCTTATACATCAGAGGGTTCCTTCAATTAAAACACCCCTTAATTATGACACACCAGCAAATAGCATCAAACATAATTCAGACTTGATTTATTACCAGGGAAACTATGTAAGAGAAAATCCTTATGAATATCATGAACGTGGAAAAATCTTCAGTCAACATGTTCTCACTAATCATATTCATACTGGAGAGAATCCCGGTGAATGTGGAAAGGGCTTCAGCCACAATTTGTCTCATATCCAACCTCAGATAGTGCTCACAGGAGAGAAACCCTATAAGTGTGATGAATGTGGGAAAAGATTCAGCCAGAGAATACATCTTATTCAACATCAGAGAATTCACACAGGGGAAAAACCTTTTATATGCAATGAATGTGGGAAAGCCTTCCGTCAACATTCTTCCTTCACTCAGCATCTGAGGATCCATACTGGAGAGAAGCCTTATAAATGTAATCAATGTGGGAAAGCCTTTAGCCGCATCACATCTCTTACTGAACATCATAGACTTCATACTGGAGAGAAACCTTATGAATGTAGTTTTTGTCGGAAAGCCTTCAGCCAGAGGACGCATCTTAATCAACATGAAAGAACACATACAGGAGAGAAACCCTACAAATGTAATGCATGTGGGAAAGCCTTTAGCCAGAGTGCACACCTTAATCAACATAAGAAAATTCATGCCCGTGAGAAATTATGTGACTATACATGTAAGAAAACTTTAAGCCACCAGCCTTCACTTAGCAGCATATAAGTTGTTGGGGGGGGGGGGGTAAACTGAATTTATAAATGTGGAAAATTTTTATCAGACATTTCTATTCAATATCAACTTACTCATTTTGGAGAGAAAGTTTATAAATAAACTTCTATTGCATAGAAACCAAATGTATACTTTAAACTAGTAGCATTATATTCCTAGTAGGGGTTATAACTAGTGAAAATTATTTTATAAACAAAAATATATTGAGCCATGGTCCAAATCTGATATAAAACTTTTAAAATAAATGAACAGAAATTCTGTAGCAAATAACTATTATTATTCACATGTAAGTTTTATGTTATGAAGCATTGAAATTATATGAACATTAATTAAAGCAGTGTTGTATTATCAGTTACATAAACAAAATAAAAGAGCAATACTTCTAAACTTCAGTCTTTTTTTGGCTTTTTAAATAGTTTTTACTATACCCAGTCTTATTTTTTAAAGGAGCATATGATTTTTAGTGTGGCCTTGGAAATATTATTTATTGAAATTCTGAGTTTTATATGTTAATTACACTTTACTTTCCCTCAGATTAAATATATAACTTTTGGAATTAAAAATATTCATTTGTGCACTATATACAGTTTTGTGTACTATCATTGAAAAACAATATGATAGGATATGGCCATAGCCTCTTGGTATTCTTTTAGCACTCTTTGCATCATTGTCTCCAAACAAATCTTAGCGTAACTTTTGGATGACTTTGGCAAACACAGAAGATCATGTTGATGAACTTTGAAGAACTGATTTAGAGAATACTGCTTTTCTGTCTTGTTATACTAGTTTTAAGGCAGGTGGCAGAACTGCTGAGCTAAATCCCCAGCAATTGTTATACTAGTTTTAAATTTCTCTATGGCAAGCATAGATTATTTTATTTTTGGTTACATGTATTAATTGTACATATTGTTCATTTCCATAAGTACATACAGTGTGCACTGATCAAATCCAACCTTTTACTCACTTTTCCCCTTCCCCAATACATACCCTTCCCAACGTCTAGTAATCACTAGAGGTCGATTCATGTGAGAGAACAACAGTGTGTTTCTGCATCTGGGTTATTTCACTTAATGTCCTCCAGTTTCATCCATTTTGCTGCAAATGGCAGAAATTCTTTTATGGTTGAATTATATTCTAGGGTGTATATATACCACATTTTCGTGCTCACTTCAGCAGCACATATATATATACCACATTTTCTTCATCTTGGATGAGTCTTACATGTGGGTCTTTGATCCATGTTGAATTGATGGTTGGGGGTTGGTTACTGGGGATTGAGCTCAGGACCTTCACACTGAACTACATTCCCAGCCTTTTTTTATGTTTTGAGATAGGGTCTCACTAAATTTTCCAGGGTGGACTCAAACTTGTGATCCTCTTGACTTAACCTCCAGATTGCTGGGATTACAGGTATGCACCACCACACCCAGCTTTGAATTGATTTTTGTACAGGAATGGAGATAGAGGCCAAGTTGTAATCTTTTGCATGTGAGTATCCAGTTTTTCTAGCACTTACTGGAGAGGCTGTTCTTCCTCCATGTGTGTGTCTTTGGTACCTATGGGAAAAATCAGCTATGGATGTGTGGGTTTATTTCTAGGACCTATTTCGTGTACCACTGACCTATTCATCTGTTTCTGTGCCAGTCCAGTGCTGTTTGAGTTACTGTGGCTCTGAAGACTATTTTGAAATCAGATATGTTGAACTTCCAGCTTTGTTCTTTTTCTTCAAGATTACTTTGGCTATTTGGGATTGTTTTGTGCTCCCGTATGAATTTTAGGATTCCTTTTTCTAGTTCTGTGAACAAAATTTGGAGGCATTTAGCAAAACAACTGTCTTGGACTAAATGTCAATGTTATGAAAGATAGGGCAGCCCCAACGCGGTGCAGTCTGGGTGAGCATGGCCGCTTCTGGTCTCCTTCCTGGGCGGCGCTGGCCTGACGGCGCCCCCTACTGGCGCACTCCCACCTCACGCGTCGGTCCTCGAGGCTGCCAAGGAGGTCGCTTCAGCCTTTCTCTCGGCTGCCCCCACCGTGTCATGGAGAAGAGCTCCAGCGATCGAAGTCTTGTCTCCGGTTGCCCAGCGTGGACTCCCTGTCTAGTTAATGTGCTAAGAGCCATTGCCATTTAAAGATCATCAAGAAGTGAAGATGAAACATCTCAAAAATTATAACTGCCTCCACTTCTCTTTCAGAGAATTCAGTACATACAAAGTCAGCTTCTGTTACATCATTAGATTCCATCTCAACTTCTGCAGATGGCTTTTCTCTGATTTGAGGGTCCTGGGGGAGTCTTAACACATTATCAGATATGGAGGAACCACCCTTATTTCCAGGAGAAAATATTAAAGACATGGCCAAAGATGTAACTTACATATGTCCATTCACTGGTGCTGTAGGAGGAACTCTGACAGTCAAGAATTACAAGTTAAGGGCCGGGGATTTAGCTCAGTGGTTCTGCCTGCCTCGCAAGCACAAGCTCCCGAGTTCAATCCCTGGTACCAAAAAAAAAAAAAGACAAGTTATATTTCAAAAGCATGGAATGGGACACACACATACACACATTTGTTTTAGGTGCTTCTCTTGGTGTGATAAGTAAAGTATAAAAAATTGGTGGTGCTTCTAGTTGTAAAAATTCTGATGGATTCGAAACCACGTGTAAGGGTATTAGGAATTTACAATTTGCTCATAAAACTGAGGGGCAAACACGGAGATCCATATTTGAGAATCTGATGAAATATTTATTTCCTGTCTCTACCCTTTGTGCTTTTGAATACAAATATTCCCTGAAAATGGATGAAAACTATATGACCCTCTAGTTTTAGAGTATAGAAGGTAGAGAATTCCAAATTAAAGCTGGAGAATAACAGATAAATGAACAATATGAACTTTGTGATATATACCCTACCCTCTGGGTTATGCCAGTAAGTACTCCTAATGAAAAATTAAAAGAGTGTTGCCCTTCAGGACAAGGGGCTGTATTCCAGTTTTATCATGGATCATCCTGGAAGTCAAGCCACAGTCACTCAATATAGCCAGCCCATGGTAGGAGTGAGTGGAAAGCAAAGAAGATGAAAAATACCTTCAAGCTATCCTGGATTCCAATGCCCGGGCTCATAAAATCCTTATATTTGATGCCTGATCAAGTGTTAATACTGAGGCCAATAAGTCAAATGGTGGAGGTTATGAAAGTGAAGATGCTCATCAAAATGCAGAGCTAGTTTTTCTGGATGTCCACAATATTCACGTTATGAGAGTCATTCAAAAAAGATTGTGCCCGACTATTGAGGAAACTCATTGGCTGTCTGACCTGGAATCTACACATGGTGAGAGCATATTAAGCTTATTCTTGCAGGGGCTCTTAGAACTGCTGACAGGGAGAGTCGAGGGAGACTTCTGTGGTGGTCCATTGCAGTGATGGTTGGGATTGTACAGCTCAGCTAACTTCCCTTGCTGTGCTCATGTTAGATGGATACTATCGAACCATCGGAGGGTTTGAAGTCCTTATGGGAAAAGAGCACCTAAACTTTGGACATCGATTCTAAGAGTTGACCATGAAGATAAGAATCATGCAGATGCAGACAGATCACCTGTGTTTCCTTCCGTTTATTGACTGTGTCTGGCAAATAACAAGACAGTTTCCTACCACATTTGAATTCAATTTCCTTGTTTTCACGTTGGGCCACCTATACAGCTGTTTATTTGGAACATTCCTCTGTAACAGTGAACAGCAGAGAGGAAAAGAGAATCTTCCTAAAAAACCTTGTCACTGTGGTCTTATATAAATAGGCAGCTGAAAAACTTCACCAGTCCTCTCTATGGTAGCTATTCCAATCGTGTCCTTTAACCTGTAGGCAGCATGCGCCACCTACAGCTCTGAGTGGGATATTACATAAAGTGGAATCCACAGGTACCTGTTCACAGCAGATAGAACTTCTTGCTAAAGGAGCAGAGCTTCAGAAAAAGAGAACTATAAAAAGAAATGTCCAGCCAGTCAACTTCATCCTCAGAGAGAGCAGCTCTCCCGCACAGTGTGTCACTCCTGTCCGAACTGCTGTATGAAAGGACTATTAGATTAAGGGTATCATTGCTATGAACTTTTCATTACAGTGGCAGTTTTATGAATAGAAATTCTTCCATATTTGAACTCATCTGTGAAAGAAAAAGTTCAGACACTTTATGTTGTCTCTCTAGGATGAGTTTAGAACTACACAGTATGGGTGGCTTCATTTGTATTTACACAATTATAACACTAATCTTATGTCACCCAAAGGATATTAAAACACTTCAATCTTGTATCCACCATGGGAACAAGTTTCTAATTTAAAGGGAAAAAGTCTTTAAAACTTTGGCATCTGTTAAGATCAAAACACAAACTACTTTATAAAAACTGGCCTGCCTTCACAATCTCTTTTGGAACTGCCTTTTTGTGGTCTGAGACAAAACTCTGTACACTACCCCAGTGGAACAGTACACATACTAGAGCAGGAAGCCTAGAAAGAGAGAGGAAGGGGCCTGTGACATAGCATTCAAGGACCTGCCCCGCAGTGACATGCTTTGACCAGACCCACCATCTCCCAATATCCCATTAAGTGATGAACAAACTCACCAATAGATTATCCCTCACGATACCATCATTTCCCAAATCCCTATCTCTGAACATTGCTGCTTTGGGAGTCAATCCTACAAACACGTTTGGGGGACACTTCATAAACCGTAACAAAAATTAATATTCAGGGGGAAAGGAACCTTTATATACTGTTGGTGGGAGGGCCACTATGGAAAATGGTATGGCGCTTTCTTTAAAAACTAAAAGCAGAACTACCATGTAACTAACGCAGCTAATACCACTTCTGGATATATATTCGTATTAAGTGAAGTTAGCATTTAAGAGATAACTGCATGCCCATGTTTATTGCAGCATTATTCATAATACCTAAGGTATGAATCAGCCCAGGTGCTCATCATCAGATGTACGGATAGAGAAAATATATACACACAATGGATTTATTCAGCTGCAAGGAAGAATAAAATCATGTCCACTGCAAGAAAATGGATGAAAGCAGAAGACATTGTAATGTGTACAATTAATATGGGTTAACCAAAAAACAGACTGGGTCGCCACGGGCTTCCGGTTTTCTCCGAGACACCGCTGCTCCTCCAGAGAAAATAGCCACTCCGGGAGCACCACGCGGGCGAGAGACACAGGCAGATGACGGGGTGGGAAAGCGCGGGGCTTTGTCGAGTGGGGTGGATAGGTGAACCAGCGCCTCTAGGATGGAAGCGTCGGTTGTCCGCCAAGGAGGATCGAGAAAACCGGAAATCAGAGGAGGTCGCTGGGAAGGCGCACGCGCGGGGCAGGGAGGAAGGAGGGGCTGGGGCACCCTGTGTACTACGTGTCCCGTGAGGCTCTACGGCGGTACGGAGGCCTGGAGGGATTGGGGTAGAGAGTTTCCCTCGCCCTGGTGGTTGGGGCAGGGCTTCATTTAGGGGCGCCTCTAGCGCACAAAACATTTTTAAATGATCAACTATGACCGCAAAGGGGACAGACATAACATGAGAGAGGTGCCAAGCCTTTTATTTCATCTTAGTCACCAATCAGACATCTGCAGGCCCAAGTGGAGAGCCAATGTTCTCAGCAGAAGTGGCCTGCGGGTCCCTGGGATGTGACCTAGGTAACTGTTGTCACAACTCACATGTCAGGGTGTCATCTACAGCCAAGGTACTGAGAATTTCAAAATGTGTCGCCCAGTTGTGTGACTTCCAAAATTGGTGATCTTAAGTTGACTAAGAGCAAGTGAAACTACAAGGATAATAGAGATTTTTTTCTTGGTGACAGTTTCTCATTGCATGCAGACATTCACTTCTTTGGCTTCATCAGGGTCCCGTGTGGGTCTGTTGAAACACACGATGCTGTAAAAGTAATCGTTTACTGCACCTGGGGCTTATTTCTTCATCTTGGCCTTCTTTCCCATCATTGTCCCACCGTGGTGGTCTCTACCTCGCTCAATACTATGTTTTCTCACACCCCAGTATCTCTCCATGTGCCTCTTTTCTGCCTCAGATATCTCCCTATATCCCATGTCCCTCTATAAGTCCTCCTAGTTCCCCTATTTTCTGTGTCCTGACCAAACATCACAGAGTCCCTTGACCACCTTGTGACCCAGCTAGCAAGAGGGTCTTCCCTGTAAGCTTGAGGCCAAGCCATAGCCTTGAATATTTCCAATAAAGGCATTAGGTGTTTCTCAAAACACTGAAAGAAAGTGGCCCCATCCCTGAGCTTTAAACCCTCATATAAACTCCATTCCTTGACACCCTTACTGTGTCATACCTATATTGTCACCCCTTTTCTTTTGTATTCTGCCCCACAGATAAACTGCAGCATTCTGGAAGTTCCTTTTAATAAATATTAACCACCCTAGCTCCTAAAGTTTCATTCTTTGGAGTCCCAACCAGCCCCACTTCAGATCAGCTTGAGGTATTTCCTTGTAGTAACTTCCTTGCTAGTACTCTTGGCCCAGCCTCCAGGGGGTAGAGGAGAGATTGCTGTGTTTACTGGTCCAGTCCCCTCTATACCCAGTTAGACACCTCTTTCTCAAGGCTTTTATTCACTTCTGCCCAGTTTATAATTGTTTCTTTCTCATCTGGGTCATGGTCCTATTGAAACGTGACCCTTTTGAGGGCAAAGTTGCCCTTTTATCCATCTTTTTGCTATCAACACATACCACAGAGTCTGAGAGTAAGTGTTCCATAAATGTTTGTTAAGAAGTAAATGAATGTGGGCCAGGGATTTAGCTCAGTGGTTCCAGCGCCTGCCTCAGTAAGTGCAGGGTCCCAAGTTTGATCCCCGGTACCAAAAAAAAAAAAGTAAATGAATGTGAGACAAATTAATGTTTGGATGAATTCTTATTTTCCAAGCCTTCCCTCACCACTTGCTAAGATGTCTCCATAGTCAAAGATTGATCGCACCTGTATTTTGGCCCTCAAATAGTCTGTTTCAATAGCCCATTGTTTTCTATTCCTCTCAGCAATTTCAAAGCAAGAGCCTAATATATTCTTAGTCTCCTTCTGGCTGAGAAGGCATTGCCAGGCAGCCTGTTCATGGCCCATCTAACTCCTTCATAACTGGCACACAAAATATATTACCAACTTCCTTTCATCTCACAGATACTAAGAAATAACACCTAAAATCATACTGGACACTAAAAGCTACAAAAGCAGCAGAAGAGATAGGTAGCGTGGCAGGCACACCCCTGTAATCCCAGCAATCCGGGAGACTGAGGCTTGAGGATCACAAGTTCAAGCCCAGCCTGGGGAAATTAGTGTTTTACCAAGACACTGTCTCAAAATATTTAAAAATGGGTTTGGGGATGTAGCTCGGTGTAAAGGTCTTGGGTGTCCAATCCCCAGTTTGGGGGGTAGGGGGGGTTGCAATGGACAAAAACGATTATTTCAATTCTAGAATTTGGAAGCTTGAATGTTTCATTTTTTTAAATTGTTATTTAATGTTAAATTTCATTTTTAAAAATTGTTGTTAAGGGCCGAGGATCTACCTCAGTTGTTCTGCCCCCTGCCTCGCAAGTGAAAGGTTCCGAGTTTGATCCCCGGTACCAAAAAATAAAATAAAATAAATAAAAATAAAAATTGTTAAATTGTTAATTACAATTGTAAATATTTATGAGGCACAGAGGGCATTCCCATGCCTATATACTATGTCTAATGATCACACCAGGATGATATATCGACCACCTCATTTACTATTTGTCTTAAGAACATTCAAAATCTCCTCTGCTAGATATTTTGACATTCGCACTTAATGTTGTCACCCACAGCTATCTTACTGTGCAAAAGAACATTATAAGTTATTCCTCCTGGGGCCGGGGATTTAGCTCAGCGGTTTCGCCGCCTGCTGCGCAAGCTCAAGGACCCGAGTTCGATCCCCGGTACCAAAAAAAAAAAAAAAAGTTCCGTAAGTTATTCCTCCTACCTAACTGCACCCAAAGCTTCAATGTTCCACGAGTGAAAGTGCCTTTGATTTGGAAGGCCTTGTTCAACTCCCCCCCCCCCCAGAAGAGGACACTAACAGAACACGGAAAACGCCGGAACTTTCTGCGCTCCTGTCGCAGTGCACGTGGGGAAAACATAAGCCGAGCACCCTCATTGCTCACGATCCAGCTCCAGGGCTCTGTCACGGGAGTTTGGGCAGAGGGCGCCTCTGAACACTAAAATGACGTGCGGCCAATAAGAGGAGCGATCTGGGGTGGGGTCTGCGTGCGGCATGACGCACACACTAACCGGCGGCACTCCGTGAGCTTTGCGGCTGCGCACTAGGATCCTGAGGCGAGCGCGATCCCAAGGTCTGGGTCTGTCAGCCACTCGGACGCAGCGGCGAATGAGTCGTCCGAGCGAGTCGGGACCCCTGACCTCAAGGTTACCCAGGGCTGAGGCTGCGAATCACCTCAATCTTTCCCGTGCACAGCGGGATGGTCTCAGTAGTACCAGATCCTAAAAGCAGCCCCTCGCCCCTGGGCCTTCCAGGCTGCGAGTAGACGGGCTGTGAATCTTGGAGAGGCCTTGGGGGTTAGGGACAGACTGCGGGCAGCGTTTATTTGCGTTTTTGAGCACCTTACAGGTCAAGTCTTCCGAGCATTCCCTTGAGTAGCCCCATTTTGTGGAGGGGCGACTAAGACTTATAGAGATCCTGCTGCTTTGTCGACGCTATAAGATGGAGGTTGGGTCGCGAAGGCAAAAGAGACATATAAACATCTCTGAAATAGTGATTCCAGGGCCAGGGATTTAGCTCAGTGGTTTCGCTGCCTGCTGTGCAAGCGCAAGGACCCGAGTTCAATCCCTGGTACCAAAAAAAAAAGAGAAAGAAAGAAATAGTGATTCCAGAAAGATAACAGCTGTTTCTGGACCTCAGCAGTTTTGGTGACATTCACTTGGCGAGTAATAACCACCAAAATGTTAAACTTGGACTTTTTTTTTCTTGCCCAGGTGATCAAAGCCACAGAATGTCAGTACCTCGGTCATCCGTGCATGCCAAATGGATAGTGGGGAAGGTGATTGGTACAGCAATGCAAAAAACTGCTAAAGTGAGAGTGACCAGACTTGTTCTGGATCCCTACTTATTAAAGGTAAGGAGCATACCTGTTTTCAGGTGGCATTGATAAATCACCAACACATCTTAGGTTCTTTCCCCTTCAGTAAAGATGTGTTGAACATCTGTGAGCCAGGTACTGTCCCGCTTTGTGAGCATAACACTGTTCCTGCGTTTGAGGAACAGAGTTAAATTCAAGTCAGTAATAACTGGTCTAGTTAGTCTAGATGCAAAGCACTGTGGGAGCAGAGAACAGGACACTTTCAGGCGTAGAAGAACATCTTTGATTAGGAGACATTTGAGCTGAATCTTAAGATTTTATCCAAAAAAATTAAAAAAGAAAAAAGAAAAAAAAGATTTTATCCAGAGAATCAGATGGAGAACAGTCGTTCCAGCAATATGAGTAGTATATGGAAGTTCACTTGCCTCATGACAGGGAGTGGCATGCGACAGAAACAGCAAGGGATTTGGCAAGATGGAGCCCAGACCTTGGCACCCTTGTTGACTAAATGCAAGGACAACTGGAGCTGACTGTCTTTAGTGTTTTGGATTTCATCTGTTAATTAAAGAAAAGACAGACTAGGGCTAGGGATGAGGACTAGAGGTAATAAAGGAATGGGTAAGGAGGATATTGCAGAAGTCTAGGATGCAAGGAATAAGGACCTGAACTAAAGTTAGAGCAGTGGAGATGATGTGGGAAAAGGTAGATTTCAGGCAGAAGGAACAGAGTCATTGATTTGTAAGATGTACAAGGGTGGTTTCTGTATTCATGGTTGGGCTCACAGATAGTTAGAAATGCTGTTCAGGAGTGGGGATGTAACTCAGTGGCGCCTCACCTGCCTGGTAAGTGCAGGGGCCTGAGTTTAATCCTCAGTACCAAAAAAAAAAAAAAAAATGGTGTTTATCTAGCATCAAAAACAAGAGTAAGCCAAGAATGACTAGAGTAATGGCCTGGTCCTTGGTGTTAGAAGGCCTTTCTTTGAGTACTCATTCTTGTTTGTCAGCTGTGTATACAATTTAACCTCTTAAGCCTGTATTTCTCATCTGTAAAATGGGAAAACCAGGTGCAGCAAGGTTATGAAAAATAAAGTGATTCTAGTTACTGTCTATGGGTTATTAGCAATTCTTTGAACCAAGCATAGAGCTAAATGTCTTATATACATTGAATCTATTAATTCTCTGGAGCCTCCTTTTACACTGGGAAGAAACCCAGCTTGGACTCACAGCTAGTGGAGAGTGTAGCTTGTTTATAGGCTGGAGAGAAGGCTTCAGTGGGCAGGAAGAGTTCAGTGTAGGTCAAATGACAATTGATAGAGCAAGCATACTGCAGGAGTGAGATCCACTCTGGGAAGTCATTGCTGTTTTCCAAAAATTAAACAGCTAGTTTTTGTACTAGAGGTCTCCTTAAGTATTTTCTTTCCCGAGTCCTGGCTTGTTTTCTGTACATTACTTTTTCATGTCTATACCGCACTGTCAAGTTACGGATGGGAGCTACTGATTTGTTCCTCTTCTTTTCTCAACAGTATTTTAATAAGCGAAAAACCTACTTTGCTCATGATGCCCTTCAGCAGTGCACTGTTGGGGATATTGTACTTCTCAAAGCTTTACCTGTTCCTCGAACAAAGCATGTGAAACATGAACTGGCTGAGATCGTCTTCAAAGTGGGCAGAGTCATAGATCCAATAACAGGAAAACCCTGTGCAGGAACTACCTACCTGGAGAGTCCAATCAGTTCAGAAACCACCCAGCTAACTAAAACTCTGGAAGAACTCAACATCTCTTCAACACAGTGAAGGGCTAGAAGAAGGAGGCAAAGGGAACGTTTTCTACATTTCATTACGAACTGTCCACTTTCTCTCATGGCATTCATGAAATAGTAAAGGGCTTGCTATAATTTTTCACGGAGGTTTGTGTCATGTTTCAGTTTCTTTTCAGTGAACATACTTTCACACCATACTAAATGTGCCTAGCAATCTGCATTAGTTTATAAGCTCACTATCTTAGAATGTATATTGTTTTACTTTATTTTATTTTCATTCAAAGGTATCTTGAATTTATGTTAGAATCTTTATTTTGGGAGAAGAAATCCTCTGATACAAACAGACAAGTCCACAGTCAGTGAATATTTTTGGTGGTATATATTCAAAATAGGTTTTTTTTTTTTTTTGTCTCATTTCACCAACTCCCAAGGGAAGTAACATGCTTGTGCTACAACTTTATCAGATTAGGCTGGATTAAGAATTTTGTTTTGGGGAGTACCGGGGATCAAACTTGGGACCTTGCGCTTGCAAGGCAGACACCGGAACCACTGAGCTAAATCCCCTGCCCAAGAATTTTAACATGTAAAAAATATGATTTAAAAATTCTTTGTCATTTATATCCTAGGCCAGATTAAATAGGCATGAGTTTTTTCAAATCAGACACAGTAAGTCATAGGACTTTCACACTTTTGAATTGGAGGCTCCTGAGTTGTTGCTGTTGATTAATAGTGTGATGACTTAGATTTTGGCCGGAGGAAACATTAGCTATATGTTGCAGTTTTCTGGCTCCTAAAGAGACATGGCGTGTGTTTGAACCTCAGCTAATGTGTATGTTGTAAACAGTTTCAGTGATGACTGCAGCCATGGGTCACTGGCTCCAAGGATAGGGAGCTATGCACGGGCGCCTTTCGTGACAAACAGGACCATGGGTTGGTAGCGGGATATTAGGGTCCCGGGAGAGATAAACCAGGGCTGTAACCAAATTGAAGTCTGGCCTAGTAAGTAAGGAATGTGGGAAGGGCATTTCAGACCAAAGAAAGAGGGTAAAGTCCTTGGGCTGAGAGAAAGAAGCATATCCAAGGGCACTAAAAGCAGTAGAGAATCGCTGAAATACAGGTGGAACTCAGAAATACGCAGGAGTTATGCTGTAAATTGATCTTGGATTCAAGTTTTCATAGAGTGACAATTAGATTTGCATTTCAATAAAAGTTAAAGAGCAGCTGTGTGGAATGGGCTGGACAGGAAAAGATTGGTCCTAAGACCTAACTGGTGCCAGGTGGGCTCAGACTGCTGCTTTTCTGCTTGGAATAGAACTCAGGTTGATGCCAGGCAGCATGAGTGAGGGAAGATTCTTAGGCGCTAGGTCTCTGCTTGGTGGGGCTGTGTAGTACTCCTTAGCTGGGACCCGTTCCCTAAGTGGTGCTCTCAGCAAATGTCATGTGTACACACGCCCTGGGACGGAGTCCAAGCCATCTCTGAAATATTTCAAAGTTCTGTGGGGTGCAGTGGCACATGCCTGTAATCCCAGCACCCAGGAGGTTGAGGCAGGAGGATAGTTCAAGGTCACCCTGGGCTACATAGCAAGACTGCCTCAAAAAAAAATTTTTTTTTAAGTTTACATATACTCTGTAGCATACCATTTTTTTTTTTTTGTAGCATACCATTTTTATTTAAATAGAATTTTTTTCTGGGCTAGGTCTGTAGCTTCTTGCCTAGCAAATGAGAGGCTTAGCATTGAAAAAAAATCCTGTAAATCTTTTGGTGAAAATGTTTTAGGAAGTTGTTATTTTTTTGTGTGTTTTTTGGTTTTTGCTTTTGTTTTTGAGACAGGGTTTTGCTAAGGTCTCACTGGCCTTCAACTCACTATGTAGCCCAGTGAACTCACTATGTAGCCTCAAACATTGATCCTCCTCCCTCATTTTTTTTTTTTTCTGAGACGAGTCTCAGTATGTAGGTCATGCTGACCTTGAACTCACTATGTAGCTCAGGCTGGCCTCAAACTTGTAGTTATCCTCTTGCCTCAGCCTCCTGAGTGCTGGGATTTACATTTTCACAGCCATGACCAGTGGAAGTTACTGAGTTTATGTGAAATAAACCCCTCCCTCCTCCCCATAAAAAGCACCAAGTTAATGAAATTTCAGAGCAAAATGATAGTGGAGGGGGGAAAATGCAGAATAAATGGCCTAATATTAAACACAGAAGCAAGATCTGCAAAGAAATGTCTAGCTGCCATACTCAGGAGGCTGATGCAGGAGGATGACAAGTTCAAAGCTGGCCAATTTAGCAAGACATTGTCTCAAAAAAATAAAAAGGGCTGGGGATATAACTCAGTATAAGGCCCTGGGTTCAATTCAGAGTACTGGAAGACAAAGAAATGTCTAGCTACTGAGTTTACATTGTAGTAGAAAAGATTTGAAAGTATTTGTCTTGAAATAAAGTGGAGACATTGAGGAAATGTGTGCAAAAGAACGGGGGCTCACGGACACTTGAAAAGGCCCTGCCTCCTCCTCTGCAGGGCAGGGACAAGTTCTTTCTGTCCCAGTGAGACCTAACTTCTACTTCCTTTTTGGGTCCACACAACCTCAAAGTATTAAGGCTGTGCGAGTTGAAATAGGGAACTCCAGCTTGGTCACCGGACCTCTGGCTGCGTCCCACAGGCTCGAAGGGGCAAGGGCTCTCTTCAATCGGGAAATTTTTGTTGCCCTCCCACCTGCACCCTCTGGCCCCACCTGTCTTTCCTGATGGTTTCTTGCCATTTAACGTCTTCGGTGTCTGCCCGAGTCAGATAATTCCTGCAACTGTTACGGTTGGTTTATATCTAGATGTCCCCCCCTAAAGCCTCGTACGCTCATACTTGGGGATTTGAAGAGGTGACTGGATCATGGGAATGTATAATTATCAGTAATTGTCGTTGGCCATAGTTAAATATGATGTCGGGAAGTGGAGCCTGGGCGTGTCGGGGGCGTGGCCTGGAAGGGTCCAGCCCCGCCCCCTCCACCCTTCAGGGTCTCTGCTTCCGGCCGCCAAGGAGAGCAGTTCTGCAGGCGGTCCTGCCTGGGAGCTGAAACTTGAACCAAATAAGCCTGTCCTCCCTTAAGTTGTGGGTGTTGGGAGTAGTGACCCAGCGATGAGAAAGTGACAAGACAGGCCCTTCCGCCCTGAGGCTCCCTTGACTCCCAGTGACCAGCCTCAGAACTCCTTGTCCTGTCCCCACCCCTCCAACACAGGAGACCAGTGGCTTCCAGTGTGCGCAGCAGTTTTCCCTGGGCCTCCAGGCCTCCCGGAAGCGCTCCCCTTGGCGGCCGGGTCCTGCGCCTTCCCCCTGGTTTCTTTGACGTTTTCGTGGTTACATCCGTGGCTCCTTTACCTTCCTACCGAATAACGTTTTTCACAGTGTCATCCAGACCCATGACTGTTGAAGTTGTTTCTTCTGCCAGAAATTCACCTGTTTTCGGGGATCGACCCCGGTATCTCCTCTACTTCATTCAAAGGGGCTGCCACTCCACCACCCCCAGGCACGTGCTGTCCCTTTCAGCACTTGACACGCCCAATCTTATCATCCTTTCACATCCTGTACCCGAGGGCCTGGAATGAGGACAATGTAGTCCCTAGATAAGAGAGTTTGAGTAAAGCTTGCATTACAGGGCGACTTTCTCCGCGCCCCCCATTACTGATGATGGAACGCAGGACCTTCGCACTAAGCTATACACCCCGAGTACTTATTTTTGAGTCACAGTTTTGCTAAGTGCCTGGATTGGACTGGAACTTGTAATCCTCCTGCCTCAGCTTGCCGAGTGCTAGGATCACAGGTGTGCACCACCATGCCCAGCTGAAGGGTTATGTTTTTGAAACGGTAATATAGTGGTGCCTCTGTACCACTATACAGAAAACTGTTCGCAAACCAAAGCGTTTGGGAAAATATTGTTTTTGTTTTGCACTCTACATTGGGTGACAAAGACAACCGCGGCCATCGTTTCTGCACAATGTGGTCATCTTTTCCAAAACCGTGGAACAGTTTGAGTTCGTGAACCGAAGTGCCACTGTAGAGCATTACCTAGGCACTTGTTAACTGGTTCTGGGAGGCGACGAGCACCAAACACGTGTTGGAAAGGGTGGCGAATGATACTGACAGGTTTTAGCGTGTGCATCGAATACCCAACAAAGCATGAGTACCAGGACAAAATTTTAGTGTCACAAATGCATCAAAGCCGGACGTGGTGGACCACGCCTGTGATCCCAGCACTCGGGAGGCTGAGGCAGGATGTCATGAGTTCAACGCCCGCTTAAGGTACACAGTGAATTCAAGGTCGGCCTGAACAACCTGTCTCAAAAAATAAAAAAGAATCAAGAACTAGACTCAAGGAGTTTCAAAAGCAGTGAGTACCAAGGTATGACTACTGTATATCCACGTAATACAAAGTACAAAATCCAAGCTAAACATCGCCCCCTCCCCGTCCATGGGCCAAGATTCCCCTGGCCACGGTGCTCCGCCTTTCGTGTAGATTTGCCCTGCACGCGGAAGCAGTGCCTCGTTCCCTCCGCACGCCGGATCTGGGCTGAGCCCCAGCTGTTCCAGCCGGCCGGTTGAGCTCAGGCCGCCCGCCCCCGGCCCCCGCCCCGGCCCCCGCCCCGGCCCCCGCCCCGGCCCCCGCCCCGGCCCCCGCCCCGGCCCCGGCCCCGGCCCCGCCTCCCGAGACTGTCCGGCCCCGCCCCCAGCCCGGCCGGGGGAGGGGTCGCAGCGTCACCGCTGCGCCAGGGCGAGGGGGCGGGGAGGCCAGGGCTCCGGAGCAAGATGGCGACGCGAGTGCTGCGCGCCCAAGGAGCGGCCGCGGCCCGAGGCCTCCTGCGGACGGCCGCCCCCTGCAGCCTGCTGCCCGGGCTCCGGTGAGCAGCGCCGCCCTTTCCGGGGCGGCCGGGAAGGGGCTGCGGCGGGGCGCGGGTACCGGGCCGGGCTCCGCCGCGCGCCCACCGCGCTCGGGGCGGCGGGGTCGCGGCGGGCGGGAGCCTGGCGGGTCGGTGTCCCCGGCACCGGCGTCAAGGTCACGGCGCCGCCTCACAGGCACGCGCCCAGGCCGCTGGCGACGGACTCGTGCCCGCTCCTGTCGGGGTTCTGTGAAGAGGACACAAAGTAGCGCGCCGTTCCCGGGGCGCCTCCTCCGAGGGAGACAGGGCCTGTGAGCACGACCCGTCTCCACTCGGACAGTAAAGCAGACGGCAGATCTTAAAGCGTTGAGCTCGGCGCTCAGCCGACTTGGGGCTCGCGTTTAAACTTCCCCGCAGCTCTTTGAAGTAGAGGTTCAGCTGTGTGGATTCATCACGTTGACATTCCCACGTTCAGTAACCAGAGCCCATCCTCATTGACCCTTAGGGCTATTTTCTTTTTTTTCCTTTGGGCAGTGTAAGTCATGCCTATTTTGGTGGTGGTGGTGAATTAATGAGCCTCTAAAAATACACAGTAGTTGACACGTGAAGAGCAAAATAATTTAAATTCTCTTGTGGAGGGCATCTGAGGATCGAATCCAGTAATAAACTCTTACTATGGGCCAGAGAATTTAATATAATATGGTGTATCGTATTTAATCGTACGTGGGTTTTGTTTTTGCTTTATTTCGTTGGCAGTGCTGAGGATTGAGCCCAGGGCCTGGGCATGACATAGACTCCAGCCTCTTTTTTATTTATTGTGAGATAGGGTCTCCCTAAGTTGCTAAATTGCCCGGACTGCTGGTGATTTGTGAGAACCTGCCATGCTCCTGCCTCAGCCGCCTAAAATGCTGGGATAACAGGTGCGGCCACCATGCCCAACTGTAGAAGTAAGTAGGATGTGTATGTAGAGATGAGGAGATGGAATACCCAATACCCTTACTTCCTGCTAGAGCCAAATATCGTTGATACTGAGCAGCTCCTTATCTCTGTGTGACCCATTTGTTCTTCGATGATGCCTCTGTCAGGTCCCCTTGTGCTTTTTGATTATTTCTTCCTGGCCTCCCATCAGCCTTAATATAGGTATTCTCTAGGACTCAACTAGACTCAGTGAATTCACCAGTGCTACCCAATATTGAATGTGTAATATGTACTTGAAGCCCTGTGGAATCAGGCTCTAAGAGCCATGGCCATTATCTCCAGGAAGTTGTGACAGATAAAACGCACGTGAACTTACAGTTCAGGTACATGGTAACCCTCCTTTAGCTCATGTAAGACCTCTGAAGGTGACATTAAGATGAGACCTGAAGGGTATATGAGAACACCTTGAGTGGGGGGGGAGTCAGACACATGGATAAACCCAGGAGAAGTTTAAGAGCCTGAAATACAAGCGGGAAAGGAAGGCTTCTAAAGGAGAAGGGGTAAAAAACATGAGCCAGGTAATTCCAACCTTCCAGATGGTCATGGAGCTTGGACTTTTTATTCTGAGAACAATGGAAGATATGTAAAAGCATAATCTCTGGTGGATGTGATGTGATCTGTGTTTGTTTTTTTTTTTTTGCTTTGGTACTGGGGATCGAACTTGGGACCTTGGGCTTGCGAGGCAGGCGGTGAACCACTGAGCTAAATCCCCGGAAGAGAATCATGGGTAATGGCCACGTGAGTGGATGTTGGTGCCACAGAGTCTTTTGTCCCATAAATATATCAGCATCCACCATATGGCAGCCACTGTTGGCTGTGGGGAAACAGCAGTGAATGTAATGTCTTAGTCACACTCCTTGTCCTGAGACACAGTACCTGGCACCACAACTTAAAGGAGGAGAGGTTTATTTTGGCTCAGTGACAGTAGTCTCCGTCCTTGCATGATTGGCTGGCTCCCGGTAGAAGTGGCTCGAGGAAGAGCCTGGGCAGAGGACAGCTGTCTTCGTCATGGTGGCCAGGAAGCAGAAGGGAAGAGCTGGGGAGGGGGATGCACCATCTCGGGTCACACTCCAGTGACTGCCTCCTGACAGTGAGTCAGCTGCAGCCTCACTCCCATAACTCACCTCCCAGAAGTCCCACCTGTGAGTGCATGAGGCCTTTGGGGACATTCTTGACCCAAACCGTAACAGTAAATAAGGTACACAGGGCTATCTGGAAGCTTGCTAATAACAGTAATTTGCAGAGAAGAAGGGGAGGGACCCCAGGCAGTTTGGAACCTTATAAAGTTTGAAATGGCTGCAGAATGTTTATTTGGAAGAACAAAATAGGCAGTTGGCTGTGACTCCCCAAAGGCGGTATCTGGGTTGCGGGCAGCATGTGGGAGATGTCAGCATATAGATAGAGTTGCCCATACGTAATGAGAGGTACACAGGTTTCATTACATGGGCTTTTATTACATCTTTTTTTTTTTTTTTTGTACCGGGGATTGAACTCGGGTCCTTGTGCTTGTGCGGCAGGCAGCAAAACCACTGAGCTAAATCCCCGGCCCATGGGCTTTTAAAACAGTAGGAGTGGATGAGATCACTTGTGGAGAGAATGTGGATCGGGAAGAGGCTGAGAAACGAGCCCTGAGATGGGCCAACATTGACAGGGTGGACCGAAGAGGGGAGCCCGCAAAGCCACTGTGAAGTGACAGCTGCCGGCGGGGGTATTTCTAGGAGAGGATCAGCTGTGCCAGCACTGCTTGAAGGTTAAGTAAGATGACAGAAGAACACTGGGTCTCCAACAGTGGTGTGGAGGACCTGACAAACTGCTCATCATCTTTCAAGTCTTCAGCTCACCGAATTCTTCTTCTCAGTTGTTGGGTTTCTCCTGCAGGCTTAGACTCTACTGCCTCCACCACAGCCACCACCTTGTGTCTCATAGGAGCTGGGATCACATTTGTCTCTGCTCCCACCAGCAAACTCAGCTCTTGGAAGGCAGGGTTGGGTTTATTCGCCTTTGTGTCCTCACCCTGGCCCAGTGCCTGGCACTTGCCATGCATAGTCAGAACATATTTGAGAATCAGAGGAATGCAGCCCGCTCTGCTACCTCAGCCCTATCTTGATGTATTTTCCTTGGATTTGCTCTGCCTAAACCCTAGCACCATATGTTTTGAGTGTATTCTTCCCCTTCTTCCCTGCTGCCATCCTCTCGCCTGGACCCTCCGTTGACCCATCAGTGAGTGTTTATTGAATGTCCGTTTTGTACCTGGTGCTGGGCAATGCGACAGTAGGGATCCCAGAAACCACTCCCTGCCTGTATTGCTGCTGGCGTCTGCCACACCATTGCTGGGCTGCTTTCTATACTTTTTTGAAAACTTGCTAGTATCACACCTTGTTCAGGATGAAGACCAGCGATATGCATGGTGTGCAGGACCCTGGCCACCCTGCCCACTTCTCCTCCCCTCACGGCTCATACATCCAACTTCTCCCTGCTCTCCTGCCTGCAGAACCCTTTGTAGTCCAGAAGTAAGCTGCTCTGGTGTCTTTCGTTGTGCTGTTGTGGCTACCTCGTGTCATGAATCGATTCAGAATGTTTCCCTTTCATGGTCATTTTCCCCTGGGGAAAGAGCTAGAGGTCACATGGTGCCAGCTCTGGTGAATAAGATGAACAAGGACACAGTGTCATGTTTTTACGAGCTGCCTTTCTGTTTGGATGACGCATGGCAGCCGCATTCACCACACTTTATAAAGACACGAAAAACTTCCATAACTGCTTCCAAAAGTGGGATGAATGTGTTCAAACAAGGAGGGATATTTTTTTGTTTTGTTTTTTTGGTACTGGGGATCGAACTCAGGACTTTGCGCTTGCAAGGCAGGCGCCGGAACCACTGAGCTAAATCCCCGGCCCTTGTTAATACATTTTTAATTTAAACGTTCACCACATAGTTTGATCACCCCGTGTACATGTGCCCTTGACTGGACTTGTCACCTGCCTTACTTGCCCTCCAGGACAGCGTGGCAAGGTCTCCACTTGCACGCCAGTGGTCCATTTGTTCCCTTGGTCTCCTGGACAGTGTGTTTCTGCTTCTGCAGTACCTGTGATCTTCCTGGTGTGTACTGAGGGGTTTTCCCCATGAGACTGAACCATCTCTGCACCCGATCTATTTTAATGCTCACAGAGCCTGCACATGATGCGCACTCTGTTGAAAGTCCACTGTGTTGTGGGATGTGCTCTCTCCCTGCTCTGATGTGCCACCCAGCATATGTGCGATGTTATGAAGACTCCTGCCTGACCTTGGTGACTCTCACTGTCAGTGAAGGACTCAGGCCTTGCCGCGTCTTATCACTGGCAGCTGTTGCCATAGCTGCTTCCACCTCCTTCCATGGTTCGGGTTGGACAGCTAGATGCATCTGGCTCTTTGAGCAGCGTTAATTGCCTTGACACCTGATGCTCAAAAGATTGTGGTTTGACAGGCAGTTGGGGGTGACAGAATTCTCACCTTCTTTTACATATGCCATGTAAGACTGTGTTTTTTTGGTTTTTTGGTACTGGGGACCAACTCAGGACCTTGCGCTTGCAAGTCAGGCACCAGAACCACTGTGCTAAATCACCAGCCCCAAGATTGTCTTTTTGCCCTGTCCACTTTATAAGAAAATTTGCATTGGTATTGTACTGATACTAACTTATTATTTCACTTATTTAGTGTGAGTTTTCTGCTTTTTAATCTTTGAAGGATTCAAAATGTTTTGTTTCTTGATCACTATAAGAAACATTACTAATTTTATATTGGCATTTTTGTTTGTATATTTGTGAGTTCACATCACTCAGAAAACTTTTTTATCTGTGTTTCTAGCTATTTGAGATAATATCCTATGAACTGTTTTTGATCTGTTTGTTTTTATGGTACTTGAAGTTGAACCCAGGGCCTTACACATGCTAAGCAGATGCTCTGTTCTCAATTATATCCCTACGCCTTTTTCAATTTTTTGTCTTGAGACAGGGTCTCCCTAAGTAAGCACAGTTGGCCTCAAACTATGATCCCTGTCTCAGCCTCCTGAATAGCTGGGAATACAAGTGTGTAACACCACACCTGGCTCTCTATGATATTTTGTTTGTTTGTTTGATTAAAAGAACAAGGGGCCAGGGATGTAGCTCAGCAGCACAGTGCCTGCTTGGCAAGCTCGAGGTCCTGAGTTGGATCCCGGTACCAAATAAATAAATAAATGAAAGAACATCTTATAAGGGGGCCAGGGATGAGCTCAGTGGCACCATGCCTGCCTGGCAAGCTCAGAGTCCTCAGTTTGATTCCCCAGTACTGGAAAAAAAAAGAACATCTTACAAGGAAGAAATTATGTTTGTTCAGTAAAGCAGCTAGTTACTATTTTAAGCGCACACACACACACACACACATACACACACACACACAAAAGATGTCAATAGTGAAATTTAGAGTACTGTTATTTCCAGAATACCACAGTTGAGTAAGAATAGGGATTTTTTTTTTTTTTTTTTTTGTACCAGGGATCGAACTCTGGTTCTTGCACTTGCGAGGCAGGCAGTGGAACCACTGAGCTAAATCCCCAGCCCAGGGATTTATATTTTCTAGTGTGGAATCTTAAGGTTTATCTCACGAAGCAGTGGGAATTTTCCCTAAGGAGTGTTTCTCGTCCCAGTTAAATTTCTTGTCCTCCTCCAGAGTTCTGAGATTACTGTCTCTCTTCTGCCTACGTCTGTCTGGTAATGGTGGTGTCCTTAAGCAAGTGTGCTGCACAGATTATAGTGAGTCTTTTGAAAATCATCCAGTGTTTCTGTAGTGATCCCGGGAATGAGTTTACACTGGCCTGTCAGCATTCCAGCTTTGTTTTTGAAGCACTGGCTGAGTGTGTGTCTTGGCCATTTGGAATCCCAACACATTACTATCTAGGAAAGAACAGAAAAGATTTTTTTGTGTAGGTCAGTCAAAGATCAGAACTCTAAAAAGTATGCTGTGATAACTCCAGCTAAAGGTGATGGTCAGGAATTATAAGGGGTTGGCCAGAGAGAAGGGGCGTGAATTCAGAAGGCTGCATTCTGTGTGGTAGGACATTCTGGAAGGGCAGCACTGTAGACAGACAGAACAGCAGCGGTCACCATGGTTGGGGAGAGGACTGATTGCAAAAAGAGGGATTTTTCAAATTGAAGAAACTATATCTTATAGTGATAATTATGTGATTTTATGCATTTGTCAAAACTTGTAGGACTGTTTGCAAAAGAAGTGTGGTTTACTGTGTGTAAGTTTAAACAAAAATGAAGACAGAGGAGGCAGTTTATTATTTCATCATGGTTATGTAAAGTTAGAAGCAGGAAGTCTTGACCAGGCTTGAATTTCTGAAGTATTGTTTTCAGTGGTTATAGAGTTACCTTACACATAGAAGGATTTCAAAACATGTACTCTTTAGATATTTTAGCAAATTTTTAATTGCAAAAATAATATTGAATTTTTTCACATAATGCATTAAAAAGAAAAAATCTTGGGGGCTGGGATTTAGCTCAGTGGTGCATGCGCCTGCCTCGCAAGTACAAAGTCCTGAGTTCAATCACAGGTACTGGAAAAAAATCTTTACTCCTCCAAGCCCAATCACAGTCCCCAGATCTAATCACCACTTACAGTTAGTTTGCTTTGTGTGTGAATATGTGACGCTGTCCTGTGCCTGCTCTTCCCACATAACTTATCTCAGAGATAGCAGCACATCAGTAGGTGCAGAGCTGTCTTTTTCTTTTCAATGACTGCATATTTTCCACTCTGGGTATTCCCTAATTTATTTAGCCAATCTGTATTAATGGATATCCAGATTGCCTTTATTGGGAAAAACTGGAAACAGGACAATAAAGAATGGTTTTGTGCATTCAACTCTGTGCACTTAATCTAAATATAGCTGCCTGCAGGATATAACCACAGTGTAGTTACTGGACCAAATGTCAGTTTCAATTTTGATATAAATAATGTCACACTGCCCTCCAGATTGTACAGGTTTGTGTTCTCACTAGCAACCATATGTATAAGAATTAAACATGCACTTTAAAGTCCATGGTTAGGGCTGAGGATTTAGCTCAGTAGTTCCGCCGCCTGCCTCACAAGCGGAAGGTCCCAAGTTCGATCCCTGGTACCAAAAAAAAACTAGTTACAGTCACAGTGTTGCACAACCGTTATCACTGTTTCCAAATCAAATATTTTTTTAAATGATGAGAATATGTGCTTTGGTGGATACCTATGATCCCAGCATTTGGGAGGCTGAGATAGGAGGATCTCAGCAAGTTGGAGGCCAGCCTGGGCTACATAATGAGTTCAAAGCCAGTCAGAACTACATAGCAAGACCCTGTCTCAAAAAAAAGTATGTAACACAAATTTTATGCTTTTAATCATTTTTTAAGTATACAGTTCAGTGACATTAAGTGTATGCATATTGTTGCACAGCCTTTACCATCATTCATGCTCCATAGTTTTTCATCTTCTTAAACTACCCACTAACCAGTAACTGCCCGTTCTCTGCTTTCTTCAGCCCTCTACAACCAGCATCCTACTTTCTGTCTCAGAAGTTTGTATAGTCAATGTAGGTTTTTTTCTATGCTTGGACACAGAAATGTCCAAATTGGTGCAAATTGCTGAGATAAATGTGGGGCCTCTCAGGAGCACCACAGGTTGCTGTGCGCTTTTCTCAGCCCGGCTGACTAACGGGCAAGTTGCCTCATCAGAAAGCTGACATTCAGTGGTGCCCCGCACTCACTGGAGCAGCGCACTGTGGCTCGACCTGAAGACACTGCACTCCTGAGTAGACTCACATTAGTGTATTTGCTTTTCTGTAGGAAACTGACATCTTCCAGCAACAGACCTCGAGAAGACAGCTGGTTAAAATCCTTATTTGTCAGGAAAGTTGATCCAAGAAAAGATGCTCACTCCAATCTCCTAGCCAAAAAGGAAACGAGCAGTCTGTACAAGTTACAGTGTGAGTAACAAGTTTGCTACCTTCCTGGTTGACTTTTGTTTGTTTGTTCATGAGTTTATTGTCGAATTTCTTTTGTTTCAGTTCACAATGTTAAACCGGAATGCCTAGAAGAATACAACAAAATTTGGTGTGTATGCCAAGCTGTCTTTTCCTTGGGGAATCGATGACTTAAAAATTTGTATTCAGGGCCCGGGGATTTAGCTCAGTGGTTCCGGCGCCTGCCTCGCAAGCGCAAGGTCCCAAGTTCAATCCCTGGTACCAAAAAAAAAAAAAAAAAATTTGTATTCACGTCTCGCTTGTTAGGCAGGGCTTACATACTTTTTCTCCTCCAAGCTGGATGTGGAGAGGCTTTCAAACTGAGCTTCTGTGTGGAACTGCCAGTGGCGTTCTTATTTTAAGCACTCTCTCGCACAGCTGAATCACCACCCATCTATCAAACCTTGGAATGTTTCTCAGCTCTCCAGGTTGGAAGGAACTGTGAAACAGTCTAGCCCATCTGCTCACCAGTGCTGGAGTCTTCTCTGCAGACCCTCCTATCTGCCTGTCCTTACATAAATTCCATCTCTGAACAGCTTGGAGTATCAGGAATTAGAATTCATATTCCTGTGACCTCCTTTGTTCCCAGTTTTCCTCCTAAGTAAAACCCAAAAGTCTGGTATGTATTTGAGTGTAGCTGTCTTTTCTTCCTAAGTCTTCCCTTCTCCAGAATCCAAGTCACTTGAGCCAATTATCACATGATATGAGATACCCTCTGGTAAAATTCATAAATTTAAGATTAAAGAGAGAATGAGCAGGGGATGTAGCTCAGCGGTGCCACGCCTGCCTGGCAAACTCAGGGTCCCAAGTTTGATCCCTGGTACTGAAAAAAAGAAAGACTAAAGAGAGAATTTAACTCATCAGTTGTTTTTTTTTCTGATACTGGGGATTGAACTCAGGACCTTGCGCTTGCAAGTAAGGCGCGACGCCACTGAGTTACATCCCCAGCCCCATCATCAGTTCTTAATTGCGTTAGCAAAATAGTATTTTAATGATCAGTTGTGAGCAAACATAATGAAAATTATTTTTTAATCTTTACTGTCTATTTTCATGAGAAAGTAAATGATCCTGTCTATAGAATCAGCCAAATTTCAGAAGCTAAAACCTATTGTGGTTTTATTGCTTTATTGTTAGAGAGGTTTTTGTCAAATTTAACATTTGACTAGAATTTCTTACTCATCTCGACACATTTTACTTTATTTAAAAATGACTTCAGGGCCAGGGATTTAGCTCAGTGATTCTGCCACCTGCTTCGAAAGCAGAAGGTCCGGAGTTCGATCCCCGACACACACACCAAAAAAAAAACCCTCCAAAAAAAATGACTTAAAACTGGGCCGGGGATTTAGCTCAGTGGTTCTGGCACCTGCCTCGAAAGTGCAAGGACCTGAGTTTGATCCCCAGTACCAAAAAAAAAAAAAAAAAAGAGAGACTTAAAACAAAGTAGATATTTATTTCTTAATCTTTTCTCAGGAAATGAAAGTTTTCTCTATGCTAATGGTTCTTTGGATTCTTTTTCTTGTCTTGTTTTTATCACTTCTTCTCCCATCTTAGATTTCTGAGTATCTATTCATATTTGTATTTAGATGTCCTGATCTCACTCTAAACTCAGTGCAGAATCACCTTGCTGTTTGAACTTCCTGGTCTGTAGGTTTTATTTAATCCTTTCCTCACTTCTCCATGATTAGCTGGTCACTAAGGGTCAGACATTCTTCATTGTGCAGTATTTGGATTCTCTGCTTGTTTCCTTCTGTCTCCCTCTCCAAGCCTGTCTAGCCCCATTCCCAGCCTCACCTCCTTTCTGACTTCCTTTCTTTGAGCTTGTCCCTGTATCCCCACCCTACCCTGGGCCCCATTACCCAAAAGTGTATCGGGTTGACTGTTGCGTTCTGTTTCCTCCCTCGTCAGGTTTCCTCTTTTCTCTGAAACTTTCAGCAGGTCTGTTTCCAGAACATAAAGACTGAACTCCTCTTGGTTTTTAGGGACCCCTATAATGAGATTCTGCCCAGCCCATCAAGTTCTGGGTACAAGTTCTGCCTGCCTTACAACCTCTTCTCAGGTAAGGCCAGGGCTGGAAGGAGCAGGTTTGGGGCCCCCAGCAAGGAGGATTGGCTGGGATTGACTCCAACTCCAACACATGACTTTGGCCTTGGTGAAAAACCGAGGCCCCACTATCAGGCTCCCAGTGCCTTTGTGGACCCCACCTAGGCCATGTGTACTGATGTCTCCTGCATTTGCTCTAATTCAGAGCTGTTTACTTCCTGCTCTTATCATGTGGCCAAAAAGAAACCCATTTTCATCCCCCACCCCTGATATTCATCATTCCCCATTATTTCTGAACACTCTTGGGTTATGCATGGGGGATACATTTAATATCAGATCTTAATTTTAAAATTAAACACCACCCTTCAGAAAAGGATGTGGTTATTAAAAAGCATGAGTTTTCGGTTAGACCCAGGGTCCTTTAACTCTTTGTATGTACCTGGTCCCCGAACCCGAGCGTCTGGTGGTGGTCACCAACCTGATCTGATGCGTTGCCTGCAAATAATTTGAACAGAGGCTCCATTTCTCACCTTTGAAACTTTTTTGAATCCATTGTAAAATGGATACTGTATCTTCATCGTAATTTTTCTTTTGAAAACTTGTGCAGGTCTGAGGTTTCCTCCTGATAGAAAGCAGTCATGTCCCTTCTCTGTCCCTGAACATTAGAATCTAGACCATAGTAGGTGCCCTCAGAACTAAGCTCCAATGATGCCTTCTGTTACACTGATGCCCTGAGTGACGGGGCTGTCCCCCTGCCCCCATACAGCCAGCAGTAATCACGTGCCGTGTGTTCACGGGAGTCTGTGTGGATCTCGGGAATCCCTCAGCCAGCTGAACCTTGTAGAACCGAATTCGCCCTTCATGTGGGTCTTTACTGATTTCCTCCACGTACCCCGAGTCCCATGGACACTCTTGGGACTCCTGGTCCTGTCTTCTCCCTCCTTAAGGCCTCCTTCTCTGTTCCTGTTACCTCAGCCTGCTGCTGCCCCTTCTGTTGGCTGCCTCTCTTCAACATTCTTTTCTTCCCCTTATTATTTCACCCATGTTCTTTTCTACTATTCCTGTGTATTCCTTTTTATCTTCAGAATCAGCAAAATTTAGCTTTTATAAACATCATAGTCCTACATAACTATCTTTCCTTTGATAAAGTTTTTAAGAGATTCTTTCCTGGGCCGGGGATTTAGCTCAGTGGTTTTGCCGCCTGCTATGCAGGTGCAAGGACCCGAGTTCAATCCCCAGTACCAAAAAAAAAAAAAGTTTCTTTCCCCCTGAAATGGAAATCATAGCTCCACAGCTCCTGCAATCTTGGGACCTTTGGCTCTTTTCTCATCATTTGTATCACTTTACCTGAGTTGCTTACAACTCTTCTAGATAGTCAGGGTTGGAGCCGGAGTTGCTAATAAATGGGGTGCTAGATTACAACAGAATTCAGCCCCAAGATAAGTTCCACACATCGTTTTATCGTAAATGTGTTCTGAAGTGAGTTGCCAGAACTGTTCTTATTCCTGGTACTACTGCTTTATGTTGTCCACTGGTCAGTTCCTTTGGTTTAATTAGTGTTTCTGTTTCTTCTTTTTAAGTCAAGAGATGTTACCAAAGGTTCATGAAGATAAACATTATCCTTGCACTTTGGTGGGAACTTGGAACACGTGGTATGGCGAGCAGGATCAAGCTGGTAGGAAGCAGAAGTCGTTGGAATAAATGGTTCTTCCTTAAGCCTTTTTATAATCACTTAAATGATTTTCTAATTAATGCTTGTTTTTATAATCAAAGCTGTCCATATCTCAGCTGTTTTATGGTTAAAGTAGTTTCTTCAATAATTCACTTTACTTTTTAATTGTTTTCTAGGTTTGGATCTGTTATTTGAACTTTATGGTGTAGGCCAATACATGGCACATTGTACTGTTAGCATCATGTATGTAAGATAAGAATATCCCGAATCTCTGAATGTACACTGTCTCTCACTGCATTTCAGTCCACCTCTGGAGGTATGAAGGAGGCTACCCCGCCCTCATGGAGGTCATGAGTAAACTAAAAGGAAATGAGGTAAAGATTCTGAAAAACTCTGTGCAGCACTTAACGTAATCTATTGATGCAGGAGAGATTGGTCCAGGGTTAGATGACTTTCTTGGCATCAGTTCCTATTAGTAAACTCTTCGTTTTTTTTTTTTTTGGCACTGGGAATCGAACTCAGGACCTCAGTACCTTGCACTTGGGAAGCAGGTGCGGCGCCACTGAGCTAAATCGCTGGCCCATCTTCATTTTTGTCCTAGAAATATTATCATTTGTTGTGTTCAAACATAAATTAACCATTGTAATACTATTCAAATAGCAGTTCTTGCTGTAGAAGTCAAGTTTACTTTGAACTGGCAGGATAGACAGAGCCTGGATTACCTAACACTGTACTTGTCCACTTGAGGAACTGCTGGGCTCATACCTGGTCTTTGTCTTGGACCAACTTTGCTGTTCTACCCCGCCTTTTAGTGATAGGCACATGTTGGTAGAGTTTTGATTTCTTGCTGTACTGGCCGTTGAACTCAGCTCTTTCACACTGAGCTGTCTCCCCAGCACCACCTCCTTTTATTTATATGTTTATTTTATTTTCTTTTATTTTTTTGGTACCGGGATCAAACTCGGGACCATGTGCTTGCAAGGCAGTTGGCAGAACCACTGAGCTAAATCCCCGGCCCTATTTGTTTATTTTTTGAGACAAAGTCATGCTAAATTGCCCAAGCCAGGCTTGAACTTGCCATCCCCTTGCCCTCCCAGAGTGCTGGCACTAAGGTGTGTGTGGCCATCCCCAGCTAGAAGAGGGAATTGTAACAGCCAGACAACATTACAAAAGGAAGCCTTTTATGTAGGTTCCCAGAACAATATGAATACCTTTTGAGTTATCTGCCATTTCGTAGTCATCATGTTACCTCTATATGCTAGGGAAATCCAAAAATAGAGAAAATAATTTTGGTTACCTTATCGTTTAAATACTTAGGATAACCATGGAATTTGTCATCTAAACCTGGACAGGAGCTGGGCATGGTGGCACGTGCCTATAATCCTAGCACTCAGAAGGCTGAGGCAGGAGGATCACTGCAAGTTTGAGGCCAGCCTGAATTACAGAGTGAGACTCTGTCTCAAAAAAAAAAACCACAATAAACAAACGTGGACAGTAGAGAGTGAAAAGGAAGCTATGTCACTATGCTGCTTCAACAGATACAAACTGGGATTATCATAGGCCAACTGGGTTGTTGCTAAAGTACATTTTTGTACGTAAGTACTGGAAGATTTCCTAAGTGTATTTTTTTCACGTACAGGAATTTGCGAATTTCCGTAAGGCAAGAAGCAACATGCTTCTCTCTCGGAAGAACCAGCTGCTCCTGGAGTTCAGTTTCTGGAATGAACCTGTCCCCCGGTCAGGACCTAACATCTATGAACTCAGGTCTTACCACCTCCGAGTAAGTACTGAGTTCGAGTGAGCTGTCCCCTGTTCTGTGACAAAGCACAGGCACTGCCTCACGCCGAGGCCAGAACTCGAGTGCAGTAGGCTTTGGGCACTCAGCATTATACTCAGATTGGACTTATTTTCTCCCTGTTCACTTCTTCCCTCGATTCCTTTTTCCTTATTCCTTTTCCTTGCTAAGCTCTTTTGTCTTTGTGATCTTACATATATTTATTCTTTGGGTTTTTTCTAAGTAACATTTTATTCTTTAGGACAAAAGACCTCAAGTGTTAGGAGTAGGCACAGTTTATAGTTGAATCAGAGCAACTCGTAAATATTGTGACAGTTGAACAACAGCATCATTAAAATACACGCTCAGTAGACTGTGGTCGTTACCTCTGTAATGACGAAAGATGAAGTGATGTCCTTTGGTGCCTCTGAAGGATAAACCTAAATGTGGTTTGGGGTTTGGGGGGTGTGGGGAGGGTTGAACCTAGGGCCTTTGCATTGAGCTACATCCTCAGCCCTTTTATTTCCTTTGAGACAGGGTCTCACTGAGTCACTAAATTGCCCATACTGGGCTCAAACTTGCAATCCTCCTGCCTCAGGCTCCCAGAGTCTTGGGATTACAGGCACGAGTGACCACACCTGGCCCACTGTGGCTTTGATACCCATAAATGGATTACAAACTCTTACCCTTAGTTATATGTTGTCTTCTTATATGAAGCCATAAAGTGTTACTCCCATTAGGAGATAGGAAGACGGCATGTAATCATCTTTTTATTTCTGTTTCTATATTTTACCACAGACAGACTAACAAATCAAAATCTAAATCTCTTTTCAGCCAGGAACCATGATTGAGTGGGGCAATTACTGGTGAGTAGATTATCGATGTTGAATTTGTAAGTCTTAATAGATTATTTTAAGGCACAGTGTTAATTCTAAAAATGTCTGTGAATGAGGCCATGAGCTGTGTCACCTGTGTTGGGGTCAGGCTCCTGGGCCCAGATGTGACACTTCTGCCTCCCGGGTAGCAGGGACTAAGGCATGCACTCCGTGCCCAGCCTAGACTGTTGCCTTGCTTAATGTTTTTATTATGAAAATTTTCCAACATGGGCAAAACTAAAGAGAATGTTACTGTGGGTTCTCCTGCCTCTACCTGTTCCTAAGCTTCATTCATTATCCACACATGGCGGCCTTATGTAGATCTCACTCCTCCAATCCAGACTATCTGGAGCACCCAGACGACACACTGTTTCATTCATAAATATATATTTATATATATCTAAAAAATAAAGACTTTTTCTTAATATACCAACACTGTATGAGATTATTCCTTACATTTGTGGGATATTATCTTTCTAAAGAAGGACAAATACAGGGCCGGGGATTTAGCTCAGTGGCACTCTGCCTGCCTTGCAAGGTCCTCAGTTTGATCCTTGGTACTAAAAAAATAAAAAATAAAGTAAGATAAATATAGACTGCAAGAGAAGTGTTATCAAGGATGCAGAGAAATCGGAACCCTTTTCACTGGGTTTGGGAATGTGAAGTGTTACAGCCATTATGAAAAACAATATGGAGACTCCTCAGAAGAATTAAAAATGGAATTACATTATGATCCAGGAGGGCCACTTCAGGTACATGGCACAAGAAGTCAGTGCAGGAAGTCACAGTTATTTGCACGCCCATGTTCATCACAGAATTATTCACAGTAGTCAGGAGCTGGAAGCGAGGCATACGACCATCAGCAGGCGAGTGGCTAAAGAACATGAGGTATGGACAAAGGACACCGTGCGTACGTATGAAAAAAAGAGGTCCCATTTAGGGAAAAACCAGTCCTGTCACATGGTACATAATGGCTGCCCCCTGGGGACATTATGTAAAGTGAATGAGTCCACTGTATGAGTCCACTCGTGGAGATGTGGCCGGAGGAGTCAGAATCATGAGACAAGTGAACAGGTGGCTGCCAGGGTGGGGGTGGAGGGGAGCATGTCATGGGTGTAGAGTTTCAGTTTAACATAGCAGCATGAATATACTTGACGCTATTGAACAGTACACTTAAAATTGATTAAGATGGTAAATTTAATGACAGCTTTTTACCATAATAAAAAGTAAAGAAAAAATTTTAAATAAATTTTAAAACTTTGGGGCCGGGGATTTAGCTCAGTGGTTTTGCTGCCTGCTTCGAAAGCACAAGGACCAAAAGCACAAGGACCCGAGTTTGATCCCTGGTACCAAAAAAAAAAGAAAGAAATGAAAGCATACATCCACACACTTCCACACAAATATTCATAGCTGTGTGTTTCATAATGGTCCAAAATGGAAACAGCCCGAATGCCCGTGGGCAGATGAACAAGCTGCTATGTCCATACAGTGGAGCATAGCTCAGCAATAGAGGAATGACCTGCTGCATGCTGTTGATACGGATGAACTGCAGAAGCATGCTGTGTAAGAAATGTAAGGCAAAGGATCCCGTGTTACGTGATTTGTTTTTATGAAATGTCCAGAAAAGCAGCTGTACACAGACGTGGAGCAATGGGTTCCTGGGTGGGCATGGAGTTGAGGATGCTTGCAGCACGTTACGAGGCGTCCTTGAGCACCATCGGATGGTGATCATTGCAGGAGTCTATACATTTACTGAAAACCAGACTTGCATGCTTAGGAAGCTTCAGGGTTTGTAAAATACAGTCCAAGAGAGCTGCTAACACATGCCTCACTTAAAGAATTTAAACTACAAACCCAGGGATTCTTCTCGGTGAAGAAATTGATTCCTGTAACACAATCAAGGCTGGAAGAGGTATTCACACACATTCGTTCAGCAGGCAGAGCCTGCCCTTCTCTCCTAGTGGAGGTATTGGTGTGCAGGTTTACAGCTGTGTTTGAGGCCGGGCACACCTAGGTGGTCAGTAAATGCTGGGGAATAAATGGGTGACAGAAACTAGTGGTTGCATAAGAAGTAGATCAATTGAAATTGCTCTAGTTGTAAACCTAAATGCCTTACACAGATGACGCCATATTCCTGCAGTGAAATCTTAGAAAAGGGTTTAAGTAAGCCAGATCTGTAACTGATAGCATGGGTAAATCTTGAGAACACCATGTTGAGGAGAAAGCTAAAAAACGAATACATACAATATGATGTCTTATGTAAAGTTTTTTCTTTATGTGCAGTACAGGGGTTGGACCCAGGGCCTTCTCACAGAGCTCCATCAAGCTCTTTTTTATATTTTATTTTGAGGCAAGGTCTTGGTAAATTACCTAATTGCTCAGCTGGGCTAGAACTTGCGATCCTCCTACCTCAGCCTTTCAGAATGCTGGGATTACAGGCATGTACCACTGTGTCCAGCTATGTAAAAGATAGAAGAGTGCCACTAGTCATGAATACCACATATAAAGTAGAAATATAAAAACAGATGAGAGATGTACACACCAACGTCAAAACTAGAGGAGGAGGGAGACAGGTAGAGGTAGGGACAAATACCAAGGAAGCTTCGCTGGTCTGCAGTGCTTATTTCTTTCCTTTTTTGGGGGTCAGGGGTTACTGGGGATTGAACTCCTTGGTGCTTGTGCAGCAGGTGGCAAAACCACTGAGGTAAATCCCTGGCCCTTGCAGCGCTTATTTCTTTCTGAGAAGAGCCAAGCCAAATACAATAAAACATGAAGGGGTTAAAAATATAAGTTACTGGGCTGGGGAGTTAGCTCAGTGGTTCCGCCACCTGCCTCGTGAGTGCAAAGTTCTGAGTTCAATCCCTGGTGCAAAAAATATATATAAGTTATCTTAGTGCATGTTCAGGAGGCAGTTGATAAGATCTAACTCTAGTTTTAGAGAACCTACTTCCTAATAAAAACTACTTTAGAAATTAAGAATAGAGGCTTTCTAATAATTGAATTGAGAAGAGTTTAATATTTAGGTGGATTATTCTACAAACTAGGGAAAATAGAGAATTTACTTTTTTTACATGCATAAAGTATTTCATCATTTCTCCCATCACTCTACCCCACCTTCCCGCCTAGTTGCACATCTTTTGGGGAAAGTATTTTGATGTTGTGATGTACTTTGGTCCTATTCACTCTCCGTGTTACCTGTGCTTGCACCCTTTCCGCCCTCTCCTCTCCCTCTTCTCTAATGAGAGTCTCCCTTCTGCTTGGCATCCTTTTAGCTTCCACGTAGTAGGGAGAACATAGAACATTTGTCTTTCTGAGTCTGGCTTATTTCACTTCTCATGACCTCCAGTCCCATCTGTTATCCTGGAGATGACATGATTTCTGCGTTCTTTATGGCTGAGTAACACTCCACTGTGCACATGCCGTATCTTTTATTCACGCATCTGTAGGTGCACATCTAGGTTGGTTCCATAACTCGGCTCTGTGAGTAGTGCTGCCGGGAACATGAGTATCAAGGCGTCAGTGCTGTGCGCTGACTTCATTTCCTTCTGGTGTATATTCGGGAGTAGTATGGCTGGGCCATATGGTGGTTCTATTTTTAATTTTTTGAGGAACCTCCATACTGATTTCCATAAGCTAGTCTCATTTACATTCCCACCCACGGGGTATAAAGGGTTCCTTTTTCTCCTACATTCTTTTTGCAATATTTTGGGGGTTTCTTGGTGGTGATGGTGGTGATTGTTTTTTTTGTTTTGTTTTTTTTTAAATAACTCTTCTGGCTGAGGTAAGATGAAAACTAAATGTAGTTTTGAATTTCTGTGGTAAAGATGTTGAGCATTTTTTCATATTCTTGGCCATCTGTACTAGTATTGAGAAGTGACTATGAAGTCATTTGCCCACTTATTGATAAGATGACTTGTTCTTTTGGGGGTTTTGTTGGTTCGTTTGTTTAGTGCTTTGTATATGCTGGGTATTAGTCTTCTGTCCGTTAAATAGCTGGCAAAGATTTTTTTTCCTGTTCTGTAGGCTGGTCTTACTCTTAATGGTTTACTACTGTGCAAAGCTTGTTCTTTTTCTTTTTTGGTTTTTTGAGGCAAGATCTCACTTTGTAGTCCAGGCTGGCCTTGAACTCATAGCGATCCTCCTGCTTCAGCTTCCCAAGTGCTAAGATTATAGGTGTGCACTTGGCACCCCAGGCTAGATCTTTTTTTTTTTTTCACCTTATATAGTAATCAGTTCACAGTGGATCAAGACCTTAGTATAAGGCCAGAAACGGGGCTGGGGATGTAGCTCAGTGGCACCGTGCCTACCTCACAAGTGCGAGGGCCCGAGTTCGATCCCCAGTACAAAAAAAAAATTGTTGAGTGAGTCATTAGAGTTGAAGAAATCAGGTATAAAGTATGAAAAACAGGAAGAAGAGAAAGGGAGTAGTTCCTCTATGAAGTTAAGGCCTGAAACCCTGAAATTACTACAGAAAAACATAGGGAAAACACTTCAAGATTTGGGCACTACCAGTGACTTTTTGAGTAGGATTCCAGTGGTTCACAAAATCGAGAATCAGATGGCTGTCGCTGCATGGTTTTATTTCTGGGTTTTGTCTTCTGTTGCTCTAATGTCAGGATTGTTTTTTTCTAGTTCTGGGGAGAATGTCATTGATGTAGTGTGACCGTTTTAACAGCGTGCACCGGAGGCAGAGGGACCTGCTTCTCTGTAGCTGTCACGGTGGGGGTGTTGTGGGCGGCGCCATTTCCGGCTCCGGTCGGGTTGGCATCAGTGTGTTCTGAGAGGCTTTAGTGAGAGGAGTGGACAGGGCTGGCGTCAGTGTGGTGACTACAGCAGTGGCGTTATGTCTCTGCGTTTGCTGAGGGTGCCAGCGTCTAAGACCAGGACTGCAGCCCCAGCTGTGCCTGCCTAGGGCTGAGCGTCAGCTGGGGCTTTGCTTCCTCGTCTTTAAATTGACGCATCAGCCAAGGTTCACACAGGATCAGGCTGTGGCTACAGTAAGTGCAGTCTGTCAGCTTTACCACTGGCGCCTGATGGGACTGTCCCGTGTTGCCCGGTGGGACAGTCATGCATGTAAACCGGTGGTTCAGAGCCTCCCAGCAGTGAGGCAGACAAAATATGGCCCCACCATGATCATGTTAAACTTAATGGAAAAACACAGGAAACACACACATTACCATGAATAACAAAAATACAGCTTTCACCATTATAATACTGTTTTTTAAAATCCTGACTAAACAGGAAAAAAAGAAACAAAGATATAACCACCTAACCCAGGTATGGTGCCGCACATCTTTAATCCCAGCACTTGGAAGGCTGAAGCAGGAGGATTGCTACAAGTTTGAGGCCAGCCTGGACTACATAGTGAGTTCAAGGGCATTCTGAACTACATGGTGAGACCTTGTCTCAGAAAAAAAGAATAGATTGGTCATTGTCAGCTGAAGTCAATATCTGGGACTAGAAAAGAAAAGGATTTGAAAGTTTTATGGTGGTTAAACTGTTGGTGTTCTTTTCTCCTGTCTCCAAACTTTCTATAATATGGTTTGGTTTGGGTTTTTTTGTATCGGGGATTGAACTTGGGTCCTTACACTTTCAAGGCAGGTGGCGGCATCAATGAGCTAAATCCCCGGCCCTATAATATGGTATTCTTTGGTAGTCAAAAAATTTTTTTTTGGTACTAGGGATCAAACCCGGCACCTTGCGCTTGCAAAACCACTGAGCTAAATCCCCAGCCCCAAAAATATTTTTAATGTTGAGATGCTTTAGAATAGTTTCCTAAAATAATTTGGGTTTTTTTGGTTTTTTGGTTTTTTTGGTACCAGGGACCAAACTCCGATCCTTGCGCTTGCACAGCAGGCGGCGAAACCACTGAGCTAAATCCCCGGCCCAGTTTCCTAAAATAATTTGAAGTAAACACAAAAACTTACCTAATTCAACAAAGCTTTTGAGCATTTTTTTCCTTGAAATCTGAAATAAATACATTTACCCCTTAATTTTTCTTCTGCTTTTCTTATTCTTGGGAGAGAATCTCCCTATACTGTATGTCTTTTGAATTAACTCAGTTTTCCTTGGAAACTCCCTGCTTCTCTTTCCTAAGCCAGCATTTTCAACATCATTTCCCACCAAAGGGGAGGCGGGTGCTGCTGGGCAAAGCTTTGGGTGGAAGTCGGTTGACTGCTCTCATCCTTTATTTCTTTCTTGAAATGAGAATTTGTGACTTTGACTGACTTTCAGCTTACATCTGTTCCTCCTTTTTCAATTATGAAGTATTGGGCCAGGGATTTAGCTCAGTGGTGCTGCTGCCCACCTTGCAAGCATAAGGTCCTGAGTTTGAGCCCTGGTACCAAAAAAAAGATAGGGAATGTCAGTTATGAAGTATCTTGCTTTGCATGTAGTAACTGCTTTTTTTTTTTTTTGGTACCAGATATTGAACTCAGGACCTCGAGCTTGCCAGGCAGGCGCTATGCCACTGAGCTAAATCTCTGGCCTGCATTTAGTAACTCCTAAGATCTTGCTCCATTTCAAACAAATGGTTCTATGATCTTTATTTCTGATGACTCTTTTCTTCTTGGATCATCAAAAGCTAAATATAGGGCCGGGGATTTAGCTCAGTGGCACTGTGCCTGCCTCGAGAGTGCAAGATCCTTAGTTCAATCCCTGGAAAAAAAAAGAAAGCTAAATACAGACATTCTTCATTTAATGACAGTTACATTCCTGCGACTTGGCCATTAAATGAATTGGTCACTAAATGAGGAATTGTAGATAGTACGTACAATATTTAGAATAAAGAAATGGCCAAAAGAAATTCCAACTTGATTTTTTGTTGTTGTTTTGGTACCGGAGATCGGACTCAGGTCCTTGTGCTTGAGCAGCAGACGGCGAAACCACTGAGCTAAATCCCCAGCCTGATTTTGTTTTTATTTACATAACTCTTACATACGGTACTGTTATGTGTGACAGAACACAAAACGACAGTGCTCCATAGTACAATCAGGAAAAATTATAGACTGTATAAACAAGGTATTGTTTACAAATAAAAAGACAACTGAAGCTCTATCAAGAAGATGAACAGGGCCGGGGATTTAGCTCAGTGGTTTTGCCGCCTGCTACGCAAGTGCAAAGACCTGAGTTCGATACCCGGTACCAAAAAAAAAAAAAGATGAACAGAACTATACCCCCCCAAAATGGGTCTTAAGTCCGAATAGTCATGAAATGAGGAATGTCTGTAATACAAGTTACAGTTTCTATTCATTTGAAAACTAGGAAGTGCATATTTGATTATATTCTGCTCTTATAAACACAGTTTGTCAAGGGATTTTGGTTTTTGTGCTTTTGTTTCTGGCCTTTAACTGTAAAGTCTAGATGTTCACAGGATGGAATCACCCACTGGTTCAATTTTTGCATATTACTAATTCAAATTTACTCACCAGGGACTCCACTAGAATGAATTGAGGTTATTCAGTTAATTTTTTTAACATTTGTGTAAAACCAGTTTGGCATTCAATGTATATTTTGGCACGTAGGTAACTGTAGGATGGTGAGCTCCTCTAGTCCACGTCTCTGATATTTCCCAGGCCACGGCAAGTATGTTTTGTTCGCCTTCCACAACTGAATTACAAAAATTCAGAATGAAATGAATAATCCGGAACATTTCTCACTCTCGATGATAAAGTTCTCCTCTGAGCACAGAATGCATGTGAAATTGATTTGCTTAATTTCAATAATTACTCAGATTTGTTATTTTTGTGAAGATGCTTATTACTCAGTCCCAAATGTAAAGGCTAAAGTGTTTAGTATCATTTCTGGATAACCCAAGGGACCACAGCAAGCATCCCTCCTCTACCAGAAGGGGACCAGGAGCTTGGGCCGGGTCATGCGTGTGGTGTTGAGCTCTGGTGGACAAGAGCAGCAGTCACCGACTGGCCTCCAGGACCCTGGCCTTGTCCCTCCCAGCAGTTTCTCTTGGTTCTGCAGCTGCTATTTCGATGCTACAGGCAGTCCCTGCGTTCCCTCCAGAAAGGAAGGCGCTGGCCAAGGGGACGTCCCCACTGTGGGTACAGGCACCCCGCCACCCTCATTCACATGACAGTGACAGTGACCATCTTCCCATGTGCTGTCAAGGCCAGGACCTGGATGTGACGAACCTCCAGCAATTTTGCTACAGATTCCCTGGGATCCCCCAGGGTGCGGAGCCCCTGATAGACCCCAGCTTGCTTCTCCTGGGGGCTTCCCTACATCATCTAATGCTCCTTCCCTCATGTTTACCTATGATTCTTGAAAACTACCTTTGTAAAAATACATTTTTAGGAATCCAAATTATATCACTAAATGTAAAAATAAAATGTCTGGGGGCCAGGGATTTAGCTCAGCGGTTCTGCCACCTACCTCACAAGTGGAAGGTCCCGAGTTCGATCCCCAGGACCAAAAAAAAAAAAAGTCTGGTGCAGGTCTGAAAGAAGGTATTTACATTAAAAAGCCAGTACCTTTTGGCAGAGGGAAATCTTAGAAAGTTTAAAACAAATGCCCATTTTTAACCAATTTAGTCACAATTTTTTTGTTGCACAGAGTACACATAGGCACTTCTGTGTGTAGTCACAATGAGTGCTTTTTGGCTGCCTCCCCCTTTTTGGTATCAGGGATTGAATTCAGAACCTTGCGCTTTTGAGGCAGGAGTCAGAACCACTGAGCTAAATCCCCGGCCTACAATGAGTGCTTTTTAGTACTCTTTTTTCCCCAAGTACTTTGCTCTGTTAAGGAAAAAACAGGCCTGAACAGCACGTCCCCTCAAAGCTCCGCCTTCATGGCTCTTCCATAGATTTGGTCCAAGAGGCTATAGAATCTCTTTCACTTCAGTGAGCTCTTAGCTTCTGGCTCCTCCCTGCCAGTCCTGACTTTATGTCAGGAACCAGCAGCTCAGCTGGTTTTGTGTTGAGTGGTTCCCATCCAACATCAGCAACTGCTCACAGCAGGGACTGGCAGAGCGCTGGGCAGTTGTGATTACATTTTACTTGAATTAACATAACCTGTGATTGCGGTTTCGAATTGGGTAGCAATTTGATGATTGTTGCAAGGCAGGCAGTCCTCATTCTGAAGTCTCCTGCTGGGGGCTGGGGATTTAGCTCAATGGCACCATGCCTGCCTCACAAGTGCAAGGTCCTGAGTTTGATCCCCAGATGAAAAAACAAAACAAAACAAAAAGATACAGCTCTGAACTCTCCCCCTGACCATCCAGTCCACTGTGTGAGCATTGTCTCTCTTCCAGGGCCCGTGCAATTCGTTTCCGACAAGACAATAATGAAGCAGTGGGAGGATTCTTCTCTCAGATTGGGCAGCTATACATGGTGCATCATCTTTGGGGTATGGATGTTTCAGTTGTTTTTCTCTAGACGGGATCTGTCTGAGTTGCCCAGGTTGGGCTCAAACTTGCCATTCTCCTGCTTCAGCCTCCCAGAGTGCTAGATCCCAGGCATACAGCACCTCACCCAGCAAGTTACTAGTATGAAGTGTTCATTGCTAAGTAAATTGTGGTAAGCATGGAGCAAATCTTGAGTCAATAACCTAACACGCTTTAGCAAATCCCAACATCATGGATGGTAAGTGTCATGGCATCTAAAACTGTAGAAGCTGAATGTGGCAGTGCACACCTGTAATCCCAGCACTCAGGAGGCTGAGGCAGGAAGATCACTTCAAGTTTGAGGCCAGCCTGAATGACAGCAAAACGGTGTCTCAAAAAAATAAAACTCAGGCCTGGGTGCTCAGTGGTGTAGCACCTGCCTTGCAAGTGCAAGGTCCTGAGTTTGATACCCAGTAGTGCAATAAATCATTCAATCAAACTGAAGACATCAACAGTGAGGGGTACAGAGATCCATTGTATATGAGCTGAAAATGAAAAAGTACAACAGTAAAAGGTATAAGAAGTGAAGCAGGAGATCTTCCCAAAAGAATTAAAAGAATCATACCACAGTGATATATGAGCATATATGTTTATAGCGGCACAGTTTGTAATATTGAAAGCTTGGAAACAGCCCAAGTGCCCATCAACTGGAGACTGGATAAAGAAGATGTGGTTTTTTTATAAAATGGAGTACTACTCAGCCATAAAGAACGAGAAACTAGAGACGTTTATAGCTAAATGGATGCACATTGAGGCCATACTTTTAAGTGAAATAAATAGGACACACGTGTAAATACCAAATAGTTTCTCTGGTGTGAGAAACTGAAATTGTAAATAAGGATTAAAATGAATAATTGCTAATTTGAAATAGGAAGAAAAGGTCCAAAGGTGTAGGGGTGGTGGGAGGGTAAGGGGAAAGGAAAGGAGGGAAAGGAAAAATTATGAGGAAAAAAAAAGGAAGCTAGGGAAGGGAGCACAGGGAATGGAGAAAAAATAACCAAAATACATCATGTACATGTACAAGCACCCAATGATAAATGTAAACGTATTGTTTACCTAAAATGTACCAATAAAAGAATTTAAGGAAAAAAAACAAAAAAGAAGTGAAACAAGTAGTCGTGTTAGACGCAAGATGATAGAGCCGCAGAGCCCCTCCCAGGCTGACTTCCTGTGTGTTCAGAGCCGGGGCTGTGCTCTACCCTGGCCGGCAGCTCCCACGTGTGGGCTCTCACTGGTGGGCCCTACCCCGGACGCCGCTCCCTCACCTTTTCTACCCCATGCAGGTGTGTGGGCACCAGTTTTGGTATCTTCGAGGGAGGCCTGATTCGGGTGGCAGCCCTTCCCCACCGGTGAATGCCGCCCTCCTGTGAGCCACCAGGCCCTTCGTATGGTTGTCACATTGACGGCTGTTGATGCTTCTCTTCCTGCTAGAGCAGAAACGGTCTCAGTGGTAGCTTGGTGTAATTCGGCCAGTGCATTCCGGGCACGTTTGTAAAAGGCCGTTAAGCTCGTCAGTTCACCCAGAGCTTTAGTGTTGTGTCCCTGCCTGTGCTGTTGTGTTGGCATAGCTGGGTCTACAAAGAGATGAAAGACACATCTACTGAGGATAAAGCAAACGTGAGTAACAGTGACACAGGCAGTGTGTGATTGGTAAGAGACACTGAGGAGAGTAGGGGGTATAACATTACAGGTCCTTGGGGAATCTGGAAGGTGGGAGGTGAGCTGGACCCCAGGACCTGGGGGAACAGACAGGTAAAGGTAGGGGGGAAGGCTGTGGTGGAGACACAGGAAATTATAAAATTAATGAGACCCATGAACAACAGTGCAGGCTGGTGACCATGGTGGGATAGCCAGGAACCTAGGTCTGAAAGGGCAAGTTAAGGCAAAAAAGAAAAAAAAGTACCTTACATTGTGCTCCTGGGTCCCCCACCCTTCGGAGTGTGAGGAGGAGACCCCATCCCAACTCCCAGAAATCCCTGCTTCCCACCCGGACACTGAGCCCAGCTCAGCTGCACCATGGGACTTCCTGCCACACTGTTCAGTAGAGGCCACCAGTCTCCTTCCACTTCCTAGGACACCAGAGGGCAAGGTTGTCTCTGAGAGTTTAGTTTTCTAGCTGAGATTTATTTCACCCCATGAATATCAAGAGTTTTCAAATGTAGTAGATTTGAAACCAAATCTGTTCTACACTTATCTACCTTTTGAGATTATACTGCATGTCATTTAACCCTCAGGGATTTGAGGTAGGGCAGAGTAGTTTGTTATTATTTCGAACTCTTGCCCCAACCTCCTGTCTGGATGCTAAGTGCCATCGTTCAAAAGCATCCTGGCCCCAGAGTCACGTGAAGAATGCCTAAACAAGGTGTGGAAGGTACAGACATTTGTCAGCCATAAAATGGAATCAAAGTCACTACGTTTTCTAACATGGATGAACCTGAGGAGATTCTACTACATGAAGTAGACCAGCTACCAAAGGACTTTTTTACAGTAGTAAAACATTTTTTATTTTTTATGTTATTTTTTTTCCTGTCTAGGGACTGAACCCAGGGTCTCATGTATGCTAGGCAGATACTCTGCTACTGAGCTGGACCTCCAGCCCCTAAAACTTTTTTAAATGAAAAGTCCATCCATCCTATGTATAGATGACAGAAGAAGATTTCAGTCTGGGGTGGGTAAGGTTAAAGGCGAGCAAGCCAGGGCTGCTCATAGGAAGAAGGCGTCTGTTCCAGATGGAAGCTGGACTGAGGAAGGAGACCTGGGTCCTCTGGTCTTGGCTACCGCCATGTGGGCACTCACCCAGCAGCTTGGGGAAGGTCTCGCCCAGGGTGGGAATCGGAACCTGAGTGTCCATGCCAGGTGTCTGTGAAGCTATGCTCTGAGATACCAAGTTGAAGCCACACCTTGGACCCTTTGTCCCATCGCCTGAGCATTTCTCCTTCCAGGTCAGTGCCGTCCTTCCCAACCTTCAGGACTCACCTGGTCCCATCCCGCCCTTCAAGCAGCCCGAAGGTCTCCTTCCTGGCCATAGCCCTCAGCAGGGCCCGGCCTTACCTTTCTTATCTCTGTTCTCCACTGCACTAAACGCAGTCTCTTCCTAAACTGACACAGGGCTTTATAAATATTGAGCAAAACTTTATTTGTCTTTACTTTTTAAGGTTCTGGGGACAAACCCAGGGCCTCATGCATGCTGAGCTCACACTGCACCACCATAAAACGGAATCTCCATTTCATGGCAATGCCCCCAGCCCATGTTGAACAAAAGAGAATGTGATGTTAGCAGCTGCCCTACAGTTTCTGGTTATGTTTTAACATGTTACTGAAAAGCTCCCTTGCTCTCTACAGCCACATCACCCTGAACACACCCGATCTCGTCTGAAAACTTCCCTTGCTGTGTAAGCATATCCAGGGCTCCCTGGACTGACGTTTGTGAGGCCTCACACAGCATAACAGGCTCTCAGTTTTCCGGGCTCAGTCCTCACTGCCAGAGCTGCAGCAACGGGACCAGCCGGATGGGGCTGGTGGGGGTGGTGCTGGGCTTGGTCTGAGTCCGGCTTCCTCTCTGTTTCTTCTTCAGCTTACAAGGATCTGCAGAGCCGGGAGGACACGCGGAACTCAGCCTGGCACAAACCCGGCTGGGAGGAGCTGGTGTATTACACAGGTGATCTTGAAACATTTCATGCTTCTCAGATTATTGTTGTAGCTGTATTCTCACCCTGAAGTTAATATATGTATTTCAAAAATTATGTTAGGGGGTCGGGGATTTAGCTCAGTGGCACCATGCCTGCCTCGAAAACGCAAGGTCCTGAGTTTGATCCCTGGTACCAAAAAAAATTATGTTGTTAAGATGGTGAGTTACAAGGTTGGAAAGAGGGGAGATAGATTTTTCTTTAATACTTGAATACATTTTTTAGAATATTCATTCTTTCAAGTATGAATGTTGCCTGATTCTGTTTTCAAGTTCTTGGATGTTGTAAATTTTACAATATTACCTTTTTGTAGAATTCTGTATTCTCTGAAAATATATTACACACATTTTTTTTCTGAGCGTTCTGCTTTTCATCAAAATTGTCATTGCCCAAAGACATAACTTAGTACATCAATGAAAAAGAATAAAGTGGGAGCTGAGGAGATGGCTCAGCCCTGGATTTGATCCCCAGCACCAAAAAGCAAAAGAATAAGTTTGAAATTAAATTCGACAAATTAACTTTGCAAATGCACAATGCGTGCGTGTAGACACAGACGTGCGTGCACATGTATTAGGAAATCCTGTTGGTTTGATTTGTATAAGAAAACGGCTGGGCTAAATGTGGCCCAGTGTACTGAAGAGGCCATAAATGCCAGGCACGCTTCAAGCCAGGTACATGCAGCTGTGCACGACCAAGAACATGAGTCACTGATGACAGGAGTAGGTATTATCTTGTCTTTTAGTTCAAAAAAATCATAATTGCATGGGATTTTATAGCTTACTTATACTTTTATCAGTTCCCAGAGGTGTATTTTCCTCAGCAGAAAGTTTAGTCCATCCGTATCTTTGTACGGGATATTTGGTTTTATATCAATACTGTAGTTCAAAGATCCTTTGCAGAAATCACCCTTTTCTCTCAATATGGACTTTCCTAATTTGCCACAAATCAAACACATCTCCAGAAAGAATGTTTTGGTTTTAATAGTGTCTCACGGGACTCCGGCTTCTCTATCCTTAGCTTGCTGAGATTGGTTCTGTTTGCTGATACTCTGTTGTTTTCAAAGCAGCCTGTCTTCCGAGGATGCTTAGCAGCTTATCCGCTAGTTAATGTGTCTGTACCATGATGTGTTTGGAAAGGAACAAGCACAGTAATTCTCCTGTTTTCAGTCCCACTCATTCAGGAAATGGAGTCACGAATCATGATCCCTCTGAAGACCTCTCCCCTGCAGTAAAGCTAGAGAATGAGTCTGTACCCACGTAAATGTCTGTGGCAAGTATTTGTCATGAATTAATTTAATTGTATATCAAGTGAAAAAAGAAACTGAATTATAGATGACTGTACATAGCTTACAGGAGGCCTCTTCTCTAAAGCTGACATAATCATGAGAAAGGAGACCGTATTACAGAGACTGTAGCAGTGCTCTGCCGGCCTGAGACCCCCCCATAAATTTGTCAAACCAACTGTGGAAGACTTAGCCTTCCCTCCCTCCCTGCCAGATTAAAATTGGAATCATTTCAGAATAAGATTCCAACCATGAAAAAAAACCAACCATTTCTTTCTAAAAAGCAAATGCATTTTTTAATCACAGGTTTTGACAAATTTCTTGTACTCAGAAGAAATATGAATTTTATCATGTTTCTCAAGCAGTTTTCCCGAGTCTCAAGCTAGGCACTGTTGTGAGTGTACCCAGCACTGGAGATGTTTGAATTCACTCTCCTTTCTCACCAATCGGAATAGAGCCGGCCATGGAAGACAAGGCGCATTTAACTAGTAATTCGCACAGGCCACGTGGCGCCCCCATGACGGGGAAAGAAGGCCTGAACCTGTGTACCATATGTGATTTTTGAAATGAACACCTTGAATAGCACTAATTTTTATTTGTCATATTTTTCTATAAAACAAGTAGTACTTGGCAAAGAGGTTTTATTTTGTAAAGAATCACTTGTAACCTCCGTCGGTCCCCAGTAAGGGTTTCAGGACGCACAGTGGACTCCCGAGATGGTGTGGAGGGCAGTGCATGATGAGGTTTTAGTCGGCCTAAAGCTGCATACAGTGCTTGGCCTCGCTCTGTGTGATTTCCTTTTAACACAGTGTGCCAGTCTCCTGACTGTAATCATGTGAGTGACCCGGTGAACTGAAAAATTCCATCTGCCCCACAAGTTGAAGACTTTATGTGTAAAATAAAGTGTGCAGAAATCTCATATCAGATGTCAAACTTACATGTGAATGGTTTCCTCCAAGAAAATACCAAAGTCAATAAACCCCTCTCAGTTTTCACATATTCCATGTTTGGGGCCTTTTTATGAACTTCTGCTGAGACTGCTGGTCCCGCAAGAGGAGCCGAAGTGTGGACAGAAGCTGTGTTGAGCATCAGCAAGTCTCATCTGCCCTGAAGCCCTAGCGACTCTGCTGGGAGTCCTGACCTTCAAAATGAGCAACCCATCACGCGCAGCCGCTCAACCTCCTCCTTGAGCTCTTCTGAAAATAACAATTCTTCTTGACCCAGCTGAGTCCTTCGGAGACTCAACTCCTTGACAACAAGGACTTTTCGTCCCTGCCCTCCTCCCCAGCCCAGGCACAGTGCCAGGCACACATTTGTAAGATGAATTTGAAGAAAAGAACGATTTATATGAAAGTACTTTCTGTGAGAAAAATGGCAGAATTCGTATATAGTAGTAGGAAAAATAACCTAGCTATTCAGAACTGGGGAAAAAAATGCTGGGAACAGAGGGACTTTTCACTTAGAAATTGTGTGCACTAGCTGGGCTCACTGATGTGGTAGGTGGCTGTAATCCCAGCTATTCAGGAGGCTGAGGCAGGAGGATCACAAGTTTAAGGCCCGCCTGGGTAACTCAGCCCTGCCTCACTGAAAAAAAGAAATATAAATATATATAAAATGACCCCCAAGGGTCGGGGATTTAGCTCAGTGGTTCCGGCGCTTGCCTTGCAAGCACAAGGTCCCAAGTTAGATCCCCGGTGCAAAAAAAAAAACCAAAACAAATAAAATGACCCCTTGAAGACGTTAAGAATCTTCCATCGTTCTCCACATTGCCTCATCCAATGTTACGGTTTAGATCGCATGTCCCACAAGTGTCGCACAAGCAAGTAGGCGGGCCCTTTGGAAGGTGATGGATCATGGGAGGCCATAGGTGACTTGCAGCTAGAAGGTGGGGCCTGATTGGAAGCGGGTCGCGGGGGCGTGGTCTGGAAGGGTTTATCTCCCTCCCGCTCCTCTCTTCTCACTGCTACCTGTGCGCCCTGAGGCGAGCATTTCTGCTTTGCCAGGCCGCCCTGCCTTTGTGCCTGCGACCGTGGACTTCAGGGTGTCAGGTGTGTTGTCCCAGCAGTGGACACTGCAGCTTTCTGTCGGGTGACTAAGACATCACTCATGGGCCACTAAATGGTGGGCACCACTGTCCCCTTAGCAAACAGAGGATGCAAGAACGACACTTTGAGGTGTAGCTGCCTTCTCTGCCTTCCTTTTGTCGGCGGATGTGCCCAGGTGGAGTTATCGCGAGGAGGTAGGTGTTGGGGGGATGCGATGTGGCATGGGGACCTCCTTTGCAAATCGTCTGATTACAGGATCTCAGGTGAGGCTGCGTGAGCAGATGGAAAAGAGCAGCAAATTAAGGAGAAGCTCGCGCGCGCACACGCGCACACACACACGGTCGCACGCCCTTGTAATCCCGCACTCTGGGAGGCTGAGGCAGGAGGACTGCAAATTGAAGGCCAGCCTGGGCAATTTAGCAACTTAGTGAGACTGTCTCAAAAAAGAAGATGGGCATGGTGGCACACGCCGGTAATCCCAGCTTGGGGGGGGGGGGGGAGCTGAGCCAGGAGGATCACCAAGTTCAAGGCCAACCTGAACTACCTAACGGGGCCCTGTCTCAAAAATAAATAACAAACAAGGTTTTTCACTTAGAGATCGGCTGCCTCTGAACTTCTTCATGCAGAGGGCACAACGGCCACCCACTTCCCTCCGCAGCCCAGGTGACAATCCGGATGCACCCAGAGGTTGGGGAGGCCTCATTTCCGCCGGGAGGGACTGCACCCCGCAGGCCCGGGCAGAGCAGCCTGGAAATGAGCTCTCTGTGGTGGGTGTTGGTGTTGCCCGGCTTCTCGCTCCCAAAGTCCTTGCGGCCTGAACGGAGGGAGACGGCGATTTGAGGCAACCAGAGGCCCCTCCATTGCCTTTACCTCTGGCTTTGAATAAACCCCTTCCCTTTGTCACCAGAGAGAGAGAGAGAGCAAGAGAAGCAGGGCGCAACCCTGAGCGGCCGGAAACATTCCCAGGAATTCCAAAACTGAAAAAGTAGGCGAGGATGGCAGATTTCTAGTGTTACTCCAAACGGCTGCTTCGGGCATTTTGCTCGGAGCTGGGCAGCCTGTGTTCGAGAAAGGCGCTGTGTATTGTATGAAAGGTTCTAGAGGCTGCACACGCCTGTAATCCCACCACTCTGGGAAGCTGAGGCTGGAAGATCGCATTCGAGGCCAGCCTGGGCAGTTCAATGACTTAGCAAGATCCTGTTTCAAAAGAAATAAAAAGGGCTGGGGATGTGGCTCAGTGTGAGGGCCTTGGGTTCAATCCAGAAAGAGAGAAGGGGGAGGAAAGAGCTAGGGGTCGGGGGAGCGAGTAAGCTAGTTCTGCACGGGCACCGTGATCCCTCCGCAGATCAGAACCAGTGCGCGCTTCCGGGTCAGCCCTGCCCGTGCACGGCGGCTCCGGCGACCCCAACATTGAGCCCAGCTCCACACCCCCATCCTGGGCTCTGGCTAAGCCTCCGGGGGCCCAGTCCGCCTCGCAGACTTGCAGGCCTGGTCCTGCCCGGGCGCCGCGCCGCTCCTCACACACCGCAAACCTCGCCAAGGAGCAGTGCCAGGAGGCGTTCACAATTGAGAAACAACTGCCTTGTTTTGTGAGCTCATTTAATGGTTGCCAACCTTATTTTGCATCTCCTACAGAAACTGAATCTTTTCCCCAGCCCTTTTGATTTTGAGTCTCAGCAAATGGCTGAGTTGCCCAGGCTGGGCTTTCGACCTTCCTGACTCAGCCTCCCAGGGTGCTGGGATTACAGGTGGGCGCCACCAGGCCTAGCTCAGAAACTGATTTGGAAGAAAATTGGGCACACCTGATTTAGTTAGCTAATTATTGGGCTATTTGGTTAAGTGATAAGTTTTTAAAATAATTTCCAATATTCAAACATGACTGGGGCTGGGACACAGCTCCACGGTGGAGCACCTGGGTTTGGTCCCCAAACCCCAAAACCACACCAAAACAGCCTTCCAGCCTTTCCTGCTCAATTGTCCACCAGCATCACTTTGAAACTCTCCCAAATCTTGTGTCTCTCCTTTCCCCTTTTTCTACTAGGGAGGGGAGAATCTCATACTTCCAAAGCTCTTTCTGTAATTTCCTTTCTTGATACCGCTCAAAATAGGAACCTGCTTTGCAGGCCTGTCTTTCCAACTCATTTGTATTATTCATAAATGCTGTTGGGAGTTTGTTAATTTGTGTAGGGGAAAAAGCTGATCTTTGTGATTAGAAAAACTTATTTGTTCTACTTGATGTAATTTTCAAATATCTATTTTTAAGACCAGTACTTTTTTTGTAGGTTTTTTTTTTTTTATATATAGAGTCCATTATGTAGTTCAGGTTGGCCTTGAACTCACTGTGTAGCCCAGGCTGGCTTCCAACTCTCAGGGATCCTCCTGCCTCAGCCTCCCCAAGGCTGGATGGTGTGGGTCACCACCACTCTTGGCAAGGCCAGTACTTTTTTTTTTTTTTTTGGTACCGGGGATCGAACTCGGCTACTTGCGCTTTCACAGCAGGCACCGGAAACCACTGAGCTAAATCCCCAGCCCAAGGCCAATACTTTTAAGGCTCCATTATTTTCTTTTATAAAACCTTTACTACATTCCACATATATTTTAAGAGATGAAAAAAGGAACTTCTACCCACTCTTTCCCAGAGCTGTAAAGAATAAAATAGATTAGGCTGGGGATTTAGCTCGGCCTTTCTGCCGCCTGCTTCACAAGCACAAGGTCCAGAGTTCAATCCCGGTACCAAAAAAACCCAAAACAAAACAAGAGGCTTTCTCTGCTGTTTCTTAGTTAACTATACATTTGCCAGCAGCTGGGTGGACGCTGCGGGTGTGGGAACCGCTGACTCCTGGTCATGGCCACCACACTGGAGCCTGGCAAACCTGGAGAGGGGAAGGCAGAATTAGATCATATGATGTTGGTGTAGGAGGATTTATCGTGGTGACTTTAGGATGCTGGTTCCATTGCAGGTATAATTATGCAAAGGAAAGAATCCAGCAAAGAATCGCCAGAGAAGGAATAAATAAGATTTTATATGAAAGTACCCACCTTGATCCTGAAAGAAAACCAACAGCAGCAACCAAGGAACTTGAACGTGGAAAACGGAACTCTTCCCTTTTTTCGGTACCAGGAATCAAACTCGGTCCCTGAGCTTACGGGGCAGGTGGCGGAACCACTGAGCTAAATCCCTGGCCCAAAAACAGAACTCTCTCTCTTTTTTTAAGTGTGCTTTAAACAATTTATTGAACTGAAATGCCATATACTGACTTCCATTTATTTTGATACATCTTGTCCCCAAGGTGATTTAGAGGATCTTTAAGCCAATATAAATGTTTCATAAATATTTGGCCATTTGAGTAGGCATCTGCACAATACCTCACATCTTTCAGCAGGAAAAACACTGAAGAGTAAAGACCTGACACAATTAACTGGGTATAATGAGAATCTGCTCCAAATATTTGTTTCTTTGAGGTAAAGGCGCCACACACCTGTTCAATTAAGAAAACCATCCTTACAACACACGATGATTTTTTTATTTTGAAGTAGTGCTTAGGGCACTCAGCCCCTAATTAGGTGCTGCGTGGCAGAGGTACATCCCCAGCTTCTGCCATGAATTCACAGGGAATGGGTTCCAACAACTCAGGCTCCCTTCCCATTGGTTCTCACAAAGTGTGCTTCTCTGGGTGGGGCAGGCTGGCGCTCAGTTGAACCTGGGCGCCTTTCTCTTTGGCTTCCTTCTTTTTCTGATCATTTTCCTTGACCCATTTCAGGAAGCTATCTCGACTCTTTGAGTGTTTAATATGCTCATTATGCACATTAATCCTCTTGGCAAGTATCTTGCCCTTAACCTGCTTGTTTACAACAATGCCAACAGCATGCTGGGTAACATTGTAGACTCTTCTAGTTTTGCCATGGTAACATTTGGGTGGCATTCCTTTTTGAACAGTACCCATTCCCTTGATGTCTACAATATCACCCTTTTTGTAGATTCCCATGTATGTGGCCAAAGGAACAACCCCATGTTTTCTAAAAGGCCTAGAAAACATATACCGGGTTCCCCTCCTCTTTCCCTTTGTGTTCGTCATTTTGGCAAATTACTGGAAGATGGCGGTTCCGGCTGAAAGGAAGCAAAAACAGAACTCTTGAAGTCAGTGTGAACAATGTTGAGGTTAACTACACAGAGCATTTTATATATACAAAGAAAGTATGTTTAAACCATAAAAAAAAGAATAAAATAGATTTTTAAAAATTGAACTTTCTCAAATAGGGGAATCAGAGATGGAGGGAAGGGAGAGGAGGGGAGGGGAAGGGAAGGGAATGAGGAAGGCGTTAAGATGCTTTAGGTGCTTGGCTCAGTCCCCACGGGAACGTAACCCTCAGGTACTGCAAACATGCGCTCATAAACAATGAAACTGACCAGCCAGGCATGGTGGCGCAGGCCTGGAGTCCTGGCTCCTGAGTGGACAGAGTTGCAGGTGCTAGCTGGAACCGTGAGAGGCCGCCACCCGCCACTCTCTCCATTCGCCTCTCCAGCTCCTCACCGCCAAGCCTCTCGCACCTGCACCAGGTCAGACGGGGCTCCGGGGCGAGCAGAGGCCCCTTGTCTCCTTCCAACAGAGCCATCTCCTTGTCCCCAGCCTCCCGTGTCCCTGGGAAGCAGAGCGCTGGGGACCTCAGGGACAGTGGACAGTTCTTCCGAGGTGGCCAATGGGACAGAGACACAGAGAAAGCTCAGCTCCCTCACCCGAAACACTGGGCGCTTAACTGGACTCAAACCTCACAAACCTGATAGACAAACTTATTTCTATACCAAGGGATAACCAGTGTGCATTAAGGATGCAGAACCCAAATGTCTGAATCAAAGTGTTTAGTTTATTATATGCCTTTAAAAGGCTTCAGGTAAAATACAGCTAGGGTTACACATAAGAATTCAGATGATAAAACTCTCCAGGTAATTAATAGTCATGATAAAATACTATGTTTTAAAACCCCACCATCAAGGAGTCCTAACCATAGTTTATGTGAGTGTACACAGAATCAGCACCAACTTTATGTATCATGTTGTCCTTGGCAACTGCAAGCTACCAGTATGCTCTGCATAACTTTTAAAAGTTGAGGGCCAGGGATTTAGCTCAGTGGTTCCACCGCCTGCCTCGAAAGCACAAGGTCCCGAGTTCAATCCCTGGTACAAAAAAAAAAAAGTTAATTGCAAGTTTTGGGGCCGGGGATGTAGCTCAGTGGCACAGTGCCTTCCTCACAAATGCAAGGTCCTGATTTCAATCCCCAGTACCGCAAAAAAAAAAGTTAACCGAAAGTTTTGTTGCAGGGTGCATAAAAACTTACATTATTCTTCCAGTGCTCCCAGAAGCTCCACAAAATCAGTGATGTACCACTTGGCATTGTCCTTTACTGGTTGCCTGATCACATTTCCTCCAAATCCAATGAAAACATCCTAAAAAGGAAAAAAGTGGGTAAATTTTGTTTAGTACGTAATGCAGCAGGTCAGAGCAAATTTTGTTTGTTTTTGTTTGAGACAGGGCCTCAATAAGGAGGCTGGCCCTGAACTCACTATGTAGCCCTGGATGGCCTCCACCTCGCACAATCCTCTTGCCTCAGCCTCCTGAGTGCTGGATGCCAGGTGTTTGCCACCACACCTGGTGTGAGGGCAATATTTTTGTTTGAAAGAATGAACTTCATACAAAAAAAGGTCAGCCTGTCCTCCCCTGAGTGGTAAGAAGCTGAGTCTCCCCATCTGATGATTCGGAGGCTCTGGGAAAAGGACCGTGTGCTCGGCCCTCTCAAAACCTCCAGGGAAGGGCTGGGGATTTAGCTCAGTGGCTTTGCCATCTGCTTCGCAAGCACAAGGACCCGAGTTCAATCCCCAAAGTTCAATCCCCGGTACCAAATAAAATCTGAAAAACAAAAAATCTCCAGGGTGCTTTCAAAGATCAAATGAGGTCCCGAGATAAAAGACTGTTCTAAACTGGGCAGCAAACACATCCATGCCAGGTTAACCTCAAAGAACCCTGCAGGGCAGGAGCAGCCCTGCTGGACCCAGAGTCAGGGCCATACCCGGCACCTCCTGACCCACCCATGCAGGCAGTGACCTCAGTGACCAGCAGGTCCTTGCCTGGGGATGGTGGGCTGGGCTGTTCAGGGCAGGAAGGAGAGGACAACCCTAGTGTCTCTACTTTCATGGTTAAAATTTCTACATTACACCATCATTTCGGTCTACTAAATGATACCTTCTTTTAGTCAATGATCCTTTTTTTTTTTTTTTTTTTAGACAGGGTCTTGCCATGTAGTCCAGGCCAGCCTCCAACTCACAGTGATCCTCCTGCCTCAGCCTCCCAAGTGCTGGGATGACAGGCATGTGCCACCCTGCTTGGAAAATAATCTTTTTTTTAAATGGTGGTTTCTTGTTGGGCATCATTGCACCACATCTGTCATCCCAGCACTTGGGGAGGCTGAGGCAGGAGGACTGTAACTCTGAGCCCACCCCAGGCAACTTAGTGAGGCCCTGTCTCAAAATTTAAAAAAAAAAAGGGCTGGGAAGTAGCTCAGTGCAAAGGTCCCTGGGTTCAAATGGAAAAAAAAAGAGAGACAAAATGATAAATCCCAGATGACCCTGTCTACCACTCAGTGGTGAGTGTGAGGAGAGGGGAGAAAACGGTGTGCACACAGGTGTGTCACTGCCAGAGGGGTCTGTGACCCACAGGAAGGCTGCTGAGGGAGACGCGGTCCCAGGAGGTGACCCCGAGTCCACACACAGAAGCGGATCGAGCTGCAGGAGACCGCTTTGGTGCTGCTGGGGAGGCAGAGATCGCTTAGGACTAAATCCAGGGCAGATTCCAGTGTTGTCTTTTTTCCCTCATACGATGTGCAAACAAAGAGACAAGCAAGAGAATGCTGTGTCTGTATTGTGGCAGAAGAAGAGAAAATCCTTTTTGTTTCTTTGGTGGTACTGGGGGTTGAACTCAGGGCCCTACACATTCCTAGCCCTTTTGATTTTTGAGTCAAGGTCACATTAAGTTGCCCAAGCAGGACTCAACTTTCAATCCTCCTGCCTCAGCCTCCCAAGTGCTGGGATTACAATGTGCCCCCACGCCTGGCTTTGGGTCAGTTTTTTCTAAATTAGTACAACACAATAGGGACAAAACTTATGTGAAATGGACACACTTGACAGCCATTGGCTATTTACATTTGCTTCCTGTATTAGTTTTAAAATTCTTAGAAATTTCTGCTAGTATCAGAAAACATTTCTTCAGAAAAATAAAATGCTTTGATTCAGGCAAATCATCTCATCTCCTTCCCCCAGTCTCAGTTTTCCCATCAGCAAAAAAGATGAGAATTAAATGAGATAATATGTGAGGAAGCACTCTGTACAAATGACATTAAAATCTTGGTTATTGCCTGGCATGGTGGCACACACCTGTAATCCCAGCACTTGGGAGGCTGAGGCAGGAAGATCCCCACAAGTTTGAGGCCAGCCTAAACTACATGCAAAGACCTTGTCTCCAAAAATAAAAAATAAAAAATCTCGGTTATAACTGTAAGACTTGTTGATTGGATTATGTGGAAAAATAAAGAACTTTACTGAGCACACATCTGAGCTAAGTTGAGTGCCCAGACCACAGGTACATGGAGTCAATGAAAGTTTCTATTTGTTTTTTGAGACAAGATCTCGGTACTAGTTCAGGTGGCCTTGCACTCCCAGTGATCCTCCTGCCTCAGCCTCCTGAGTGCTGGGATTATAAGAGTGTACCGCCACACCCGGCAATAAAAGTCTTAAAAGTAGTAGCTCCTGGGCCAGGGATTTAGCTCAGTGGTTCCGGTGCCTGCCTTGGAAGTGCAAGGTCCTGAGTTTGATCCCCGGTACCAAAAAAAAAAACCAGAAAAAGTAGTAGCTCCTCATCCATACATTTTCTTGGGTTTGCAAAAAAGTCAGTTGACATCACGAGATGCTTTTGGGTGTTTTGTGTTTTCACTTTGTTTTATAATGATCTCGGCTATTTTTGTTTAACTCCTGCTGTAAACCCTGCATAGTTCTAAACCAGCTGCCTAGAACAAGGCTACACCAAAGAGAAGAATCCCCCGGTACATACAGCGGGCGGGCAGGCTTCCATGTCTGTGGCACCATCTCCGATCATGACTATGTTCTTAAAATGAAATTTTTCCTTTAAAAATTTGATTACTTTTCCTTTCCCACCAGATTCGGCCGTTGGCTGTGTCTCATCAAAACCCGCATATTCACCTTGAAAGAGCAGTTAGAACAGTGTTAATGCTGGGCGCATAAATGACATACACACTGAAATGTCACCAAGTAGGCTACAAATGGTCCTCAGAGAGGGGGTCTCCTCTCGGGGGCTCCCACCCTGCTCCTCAGAGTAAGCTTTGCTTTCTACAAACCCCTCTCAGAAGGGAGGCTCTACGGGGTCGTGAGCACCTCAGAGTGAATTAGCTGTTCCCTTCAAGCTGCTGTGTAGTGATTCTAAACTTGTGGAGGTGGCGAACACCCGAAAATAGTAAAATATACTACATTTACTATATTAAGATGTCATTTCACGTAAGAGGAGATTTCAACTTATTTTCGATTTTTTGTTTCTCTGACACAGGGTCTGGCTATGCAGCCCAGGCTGGCTTAGAACTCAAGGTGATCCTCCTACCTCAGCCTCCCGGGTGCTAGGAAGACAGGTGTGCACCACCGTGCTCGGCTTCCATGCGGTCATTTATATACAGACAGGTGCTGATGTGGACACTAAAGCTAGGACAGGTGCTGAGCTAAGTCTGTTGCAGAGCACCATTTTCCAAACAACAGAAGCCTGTGTCCAGAGAGCTTCTAATATGGACCTCAGTGGACACCGCCCGGGACCCCGAGGACAGGTCTGACAGGAGAGGGACGCAGTCTTACCGTTAAAGTAGAATTTCAGCCTATTGGCAAACACATTGGCTGCTGGGATATTGAGCTTGGAGGCAACATGCTCTACAATACTCCTAAAGCCACCAGAGATTAGGAAAACCTGAACTCCACGCTCCTTCAGGCGACTTACCAGCTCCCTGCAACAAGAAATGCGAAACACCAAACTGTGATTAATACAAAAAAAAAATGGAAGAATTAAAATATATTTTCTCTCCTGAGCGCATTCCTCCGAGGAGCATCGGACAAGATGCTAACAGGGCTGATTCACGTTTCTGTTTTTCTGAATGCGCTGAAAAATGAATGGCTGATGCCTTTCCACTTATCACACAGCTGTCTTCTAAGACCCTCACGAACCCAGAAAACACGAGATGAAGAAACAGGAGGGCATGGTGGTCCGTGCCTGTCATCCCAGTACTCTGGGAGGCTGAGGCAGTAGGGTCACAAGTTTGAGATCAGGCTGGGCAACTTAGTGAAACCCTGTTTCAAAATTAAATTCAAGGCCCGGGGATTTAGCTCAGTGGTGCCGCCGCCTGTCTCACAAGCACAAGGTCCCGAGTTCAATCCCCGGCACAGAAAGGCGGGCCGAGGCCAGGAGCAGCAGACACCAGGACGGGGAGCCCAGCCGGGCCGCCTTACCTCACACCGGGGGTCAGGTGCGGCGGGTGCTCGGCCAGCAGTCTCTGCACCTGCTCCCTGGACGGCCGGATCAGGGCCAGGCGCTCGGCCAGCGCAGCTCGGAAGGGCACCGCCCCGCCCATGGCGCGCCGCGTCCTAGGAGACCAGAGCCGAGTCAGCTGGGCAGCCCTGCAGGGGCCCGGGCCCTTCAAGGTGTGGACACACGCACGCAGGCTGCCGTGCGGCCCTGGGAGCGCGGTCCAGGTGAGTTGTGTACTCTGCACCCACAAATCCAACCTCTCCAGTAACCAGGAAGCCACACATCCGCCACGGGGACCCCCTCCGGGGCTAGGAGCTCTCCTAGGCCAAGGAGGAACCCAAAGGCTGGCCGCTCTGGCACGAGCGCCTCAGCACACAACAGTCTGGAACCTGGCGACAGGGGGCAGCACAGGGAGGCCCTGCTGCTGCAGAGTACAGCAGAAAGGAGGAAACTCGCTGGGCGTCATGGCACACGCCTGTGATCCCAGCACTCAGGAAACTGAGGCAGGAGGATGCCAAGAGTTCAAGGCCAGTGTGGGCTACACAGTGACTTCAAGGCCAGCCCGGATGACATAGCAAAACTGCCTCCAAAAAAAGGAGGGAGGGACTCTGACCCAGGATCCTCCCAAGAGACTATGGACCCAAGCTTGTCCCAGGGACCTGCTGAGGCCACACAACCGTGATGCAAAACCCGTAGGCCTAGAGGCCCCGGCTGCCTTCCCTGTCCTGCCCAAGCTACACGCTTCTCCTCTGCCTGCAGGGGCTCCTCCCACACGGCCGTGCGGGACCCGGGCGCCCCTACATCTCCGACACCGCCTCCTCCACACCGCAGAACTTGGCCAGTTCGTCGATGCCCTCCTCCCGGATCACCGTGCTGTCCACATCGAAGCACACGGCGTCCGCCGCGCAGAACAGCGTCCTCAGCTCCGAGTGGGAAACCATGCTTGGAAGAATCTTACCCCTACAGGAGGAAATGAGCAATGTCTTCACAGATACAAACCATAGGCCGGGGTGGTGGCGCTCACCTGTAATCCCAGCACTGGGGAGGCTGAGACATGAGGGTCGCCTCGAGTTCCAGGACAGCCCAAGCTACATAGGAGACCCTGACTCCGAAAACCAAAAATTAAAAAAGAACAGAAAGGGGAGGTCACAGGAAGCAACTCTGGGAGCCGCGCCACTACAAAATCAGGAGGAGAGGGCTGCAAAAAGAATTTGGGTTGGATTTTTGGGATGAGAGGGATCCTAAAGTTGCCTAAACCAGCGGCTCACCGGAGACACCAACAGGTCACGTGTAAGGCCACCCAGCTGATGGAAAAACCCAGATTTAGAATAGACTGTGGCTAAAAACACTTAAGCCAGTCAACCTATGCCATGGCTGATTTCCATGTAACCCGGGCATTTGGCAGAATGGTCTGAGACTTCAGTGTTGACCTGAACAGAACACAATCTTTTAAGGCAAAGGCCAACAAGCTACAGCCTGTAGGTCAATGCCACCACGACCCCCCCCAACACACACCAGCCGCTTATCTTTATATGCCCTGCAAGCTCTTGTTTATTTTTTATTTTGAGACAGGGCCTTGCTAATTTGCCCAGGCGGGATTCAAACTTGCAATCCTCCTGGCTCACCCTCCCAGAGTGCTGGGATTATAAGCATGCGCCACCATGCCTGGATGGATTTTTATTTTAAACAGTTTTTTAAAATTCATAGAATTCAGGGGCTGGGGATATAGCTCAGTGGTGCTGTGCCTTCCTGGCAAGCGTAAGGTCCTGAGTTCAATTCTCTGGACCAGAAAAAAAAAAATCCACAGAATTCAAATTTCACTATCCATAAATAAACCTGTACTGGAACACAACCATGTTCATGTATGTGTCTATAGCTGCTTTCACATTCCAACAGCTGAGACCATGTGGCCCAGAAGGCCTGAAATAAGATGGGCACAGTGGGGCATGCCTGTAATCCCAGCACTCTAGGGGGCTGAGACAGGAGGATCACAACTTCTAGCCTACAGCAGGCAATTTAGCAACTCTGTTCAATTAAGTTCTAAGGGTTGAGTGAATAAAAAAGGTGAAATAATTGTGACTAGCACAGTTACATAACCACAATGACCATTTTTTAATGTTTACTGTGGAAAACTTCAAATACATATAGAACGAGAGAGGATGAACACAAGACCCTCTATGCAGGCTCCCCCCAGCTAGTCCGTTTTTTCTTTTTCTGTTTCTGATACAGGGTCTCGATATTAGTCCAGGTTGACCTCGAACTCACTATGTAGCTGAGGCTGGCCTCAAACTCACAGCAATCCTCCTGCCTCGGCCTCCTGGGGCGCTGGGATCACAGATGTGCACCACCACACCCAGGATCAGTACTATTCCTGCTTCCATTCCACTCCCCCTTATTATCTCAAAGCAAATCATTTCCTCCAAAAATATTGCAGAAAATATTTCTAAAAGGTGAAACACTTTTTTATCCTTTATTTTTGATCAGCACATATTAAACATACATGGTTGAGTGTGCTATTTCCATATATGCGTATGGCATCCGCTGATCAACTCCAATCTGCTTTTATCCACCACGTCCCCAGCACTTTTCCCATCCCCTAGTAATTGCTATTCTAGATTTAGCTCAGATTTTTCAGCTTTCACGTGTGAGAGAATATGCGGCACTTGTGCTCCTAAGCCTGGGTTATTTCCTCTGCATAACATCCTCCAGCACCACTCATTTTGTTCAGGTGGCAGGACCTCCTCCTTCTTTCTGCCTAATATCCCCTGGGGTGTCTAGGCCGCATTTCCTTTATCTCCCCGTGGATTGAATGGTACCTAGGCTGAATCTGTACCGTGGGTATTGGGAATAGTGCTGCAAGAAACATGGCACCTCTTCGCTGCGCTGACTTAATCCACTGGGCTCTATATGCCCGGAAGTAGGCTCCAGCTCACAGATTAGGCCTAGTCTGTTTTTGTGGACCTCCATACTGTTTTCCATAATGGCTGTGCTAATTTGCATTCTCACCAACAGTGCGGAAGAGTTCCTTTTTCTTCCTATCCTTGCCAGCATTTCTTATTTTTTCAAGTTTTCTTTAGAATAGCCATTCTAACTAGGCAAAGCTGGGCTCTCATTGTAGCTTTGATGTGCACTTCCCTGGTGGCTAATGATATCGAGCATTTTTTCATAGATTTGTCATCATTTGTGTTTCTGCTTTTTTTTGTACCAGGGATCTAACTTGGGACCTTGCGCTTGTGAGGCAGGCGCAGGCACCACTGAGCTAAATCCCCGGCCCTGTGTTTCTGCTTTTGAGAGTCTATCTGGATCATTTGCCCACTGTGGTGGATTAACTAATGGTCAGCTTGGATCACCCAGCTGAACTGAGCGTGGTTCTGGCCGTGGAAGACCCACCTGATGACTGTTGCCAAGGGCATAAAAAGAGAACTGGAGGAGAAGATTGTGGCTTGTTGATTTTCTAGGAGAAGCCTGCTGTGGTTGGTTTTCCTGATGCGAACTTGGCTGTTCTTGGAGGAGCTCAGGCCTCACTATCACTGGGAAGGGCTGCTGTTCTTGTCAGGGGAGCTCTGATCTTCACCGTGAGCCTCACTTCCTGGCTCCAGTGTGGATCCCTCAGTCTGGTGGCACAAATGCTTCACCCCACCGGTGCAGGTTTTCTGGCTTCCACCACTGGCCTTTGGGCCTTCCTGGTGCAGATCATCAGTATGGACAAGCATGAGGCACTGCCGTGGGCTCTAGGCCACTGGCTGGACTCATGGAGGACACTGCCTCAGACTCTAAGCCTTCAGCTGGACATGTATGAGAAACTCCTCAGCTGGATTCTTCAGGCTTCTAGTGTGTGGCTAATCTCTTGCATTCCTCTGTATCTGACTTTTTGGGTAAATATCAGAAAATAATCCCATAAATTATGCGTCCTGTATTAAATGTATTCCCTTGCCAAAACCCTGACTATAACAAAATTGGTGATGAGGATGGGATTCAAACCCACATTGCTGTGATGTTGCCTGGCCATGTGGCTTAAGCTTAAAAGCTTTGGGAATCAGTTTGGAAAGGTTTTGAGAGACCGACCAAAGAGGCAGCCCTGGTACCCTCTAAACTATATGGCAGACTCTGGCCAGAGTACTGTGGAAATGTGGCCAGATGGCATGAGGTTTGGGAACCTCTGCTGAGGACCACCCTGGCTGCTGGATGCCAGGCAGTGTACGCCAAGCTTCGGCAAGAAGCTGGTCTGCGTTTTGCTTGTTTGGAGACATTGCAGTATATTGTTGGGAGGTACCACGGTTACTGTTGAGGGCTTTTGGCTGGATCTGTTCAGAAATTAAGAGCGGAGAAGCAGCAGGGTGATTTGAAGTCTGGCCAGAGAGGCTCCAGCAGAGCTGTGGACTACAAGGATGAAACAGGAGAATATGGTGGTTGGGAAGGAAGAGGACAGTGGAGAAGTGACCTGAGACCTTTTAGCTGAAGGGAAGAGTGTGTCTGGAATCCAGGAGATCCCTTGGGACAGCTTTTAGTGTTGCTGCACCTGTTGTCAAAGTTAATGGGAAGCAAGGATTGTGATTTTAATAGCGCTGTCCTATTATGATTTTAATGTACTGATATGTTGATGTACCTAAGACTGTTTTTAAGTGTTGTTAAATTTTGCATATAAATGGAAACCCAAAGTTTTAAAATTTGAAGCCATAATGTGGAAATGAGTGCAATGAAAATTGTGTATATGTAATTGTTATATTAATGTAAATCTGAAGAGATCAAGATATGTTAACTTTTCACAAATCTCCCACTAGAGACTATAGTTTAAGGAAATGTGTCTGGTTATCAAAACTCTTTTTTTTTAATATGGCTATTTGCATGTCAATTCTAACTACTATACCTGCCTGCAATCAGGTTTGACTACTAAGTAATTGTAGACTATTCTAGAATCAAATCAGGTTAAGAATCACATCAGACCTTGTGATAATACTCTACTAATGCACTCCCCATTGTTAGCATACATATTTTTTTGGGGGGGGGGTTGTTTTTTGTTTTGGTACCAGGGATGGAATTTGGGACCTTGTGCTTGTGTGGCAGGCACCGGAACCACTGAGCTAAATCCCTGGCCCTTGTTTTGTTTTTTGAGACAGGGTCTTAATATGTAGCCCAGGCTGGCCTCAAACTTGTGGAGATCCTCCTGCCTCAGCTTCCCAAGTGCTGGGATTATATGCATGATCCACCATGACCGGTGTTACCATATATATATTAACATAATTTGTTACTCAATATATTCACGAGTGGGATCCAATCTATTTTACCAACCTCATTTCCCACCTCCCGCCGCCCCCCCAACAAAATACAAAGACAGCCCATGCTCAAGAGATGGAAAGGACTTGTTCCTGAAGTGCGTCTGCCTCCCCCATGTCATGGAGAAATTCCGATTTCTTCTTCAAGGTGCAAATCTAATGACCTCCCTTATCCTACAGTTTTCTCCCTTCCCCACCCAAATTGAATAGATTATTGTTCTCAATAAAACAGTCCCAACGTAGTGTGCCATTAGCCTACAATTAAACTCTCTGACCAGCAATGAGGACCGTACCCAGAGACAGGATCCGCATCTGTACTCTGGAACTGGACGAAACCACAGAGCTCTCCTCGGCCTGACCGAATGCCTGTCTTCGGGCATGATGTTAACTGGCCCATGATGTAAGCTATAACTTCCTTAGACTTCTAGTGCCTTTCCCTAGGGTCACAAGCTACCTACGAAATGGTTAATGAGCTGGAATATGGGCTTCCAAAGCTCAGAGATAATATAGAAAGGCCCAGGAGATGTCAGAGTTCTATCAGGAGTTCAGATGGAAATCCTGCCAGCTGCACAAACAGTTGGTCCACACCAGTGGGATTCACCAAGTCTGCAGTGTTTGGGAGGCCAGGAGAGGGAAAGCGGTTTCATAAACCTCAGTTCCCACAGACCCGGGACCCAGGGAGCTGCATAGCCAGCAGTCATGTGACTCTGGTCCAGCCGATCCGCCAACTTCAGGACACAGGCCTGCAGGCTCGTTTCAAAGGCCAGGAAGGCAGCCAGACCATCAGCAGAAGCAGTGGATCCACCAGGCATGGACAGTGAGCCGAAGGTGAGCGCAGAGGAGGCTTGGAACACACCTACAGTTCGGGAGAAGCTGAGGGAGATGCAGGGAAGGCCGAGGAGCATTCTGGGAGTGTGCAGGAGGCAACGCAGTAGAACTAAGAAAGGATGGCAGTCTTCGAGGGATAGGCAAGCACCCAGAGTCTCTGCACTAGGAAGATGACAACTTGGGCCCCACAGCCTGGCCAAGTCCTGAGAGAGGATGAATGGGGCAGGGTCTTCAAGAGGCACCAGGCCTATTAAGGCAATCAGGCAGGGTAGCTGGGTGCATGGCAGCACACACCAGTAATCCCAGCACTCTGGGAGGGTGAGGCAGGAGGATTAAAAGTTTGAGCCCAGCCTGGGGAACTTAATGATTTAGGGAAACCCTGTATACAAAAAACAAACAAACAAACTGGGAACATAGCTCAGTGCAAAGACCCTGGTTCAATCCCCAGTACCATTAAGAAAGAACAATTAAAACAGTAATTATTGCTCATGTTTGAAAACCCAAGTAATTGAGCTTCTTTCCCACCACTGACAGCAGCAATAGCTTCAACTAGAACACCGCAACCTTGAATATGACAAAAAATGTACATTTCCTCAAATAAGGTAAGGACATCCATGCCCCCAGCTCACATGAGGCCTGGCTTAGGGTTTGGATGGTGGGCCCCACCTCCTGGGTTGCAGTGTGGTCCTGAAGAGGGAGAAAAGTGGGCTGTTTGGGACAAAGCTTACGCTGAATTTCAGGAAGTCCCTCCAGGAGCCCAAGCAGAATGCTGTGACCATGTAATGCTCTTGAAAATCCTGTCTCCTTGCTCACTTCTGGTTCCCTCTGTTCTGTCTTCAGCAGCTTTGACTCACAATCTGCCTATTCGAAATGCTCACAGCTATAGGAGGGGAATCTGCCACGTAGGCGCAGTTGCTCAAAATCAACTGTGTACATTAGAATGTCACACAAAGAAGAACCATTGCTGGAATGGACTCTGGATCCTTCCCGCTTAGGGGGAGGAAACAACAGGACTGGGGGTGGGAAAACGCTGGCAGAGGGTCAGACTCAGACACAGGCCCAGGCCCAGCCTCCACCCCAGGGCTGGGAGCAAGACTCCCAGCTGATCCAACAGATTAAGGGATTAACAGATTGAAGAGGAGGAGGAGAAGAAGGAAAAGAAACCATGCTGACAAGCATTTCTTATCCATAGCTCCAAAGTACAAAAACAGGTTTTCCTTCCTAGCCAGCCACAGAAGTCTGATTTTGCACTTGATCACAGCCAAATAGGGCGAGAAGCAATAGGAGGTCTGATTTTGGATAAGAGGAAAAATCTCATTGCCCATACAAAAATTCTCCCACATTTCCTATCTAGTATCTTACAAGAGCCGCCCAGATCACATTAATTCCTTTACCTTTGGCTAAGACTGACCTCTTACCTCCGCCTGCACAAGAACAGATGACAGGTGGCGCGGTTTCAGGGCTTAAACCTGATGAGCGAACAAAGCTCACCTGCTCTGCTGGGAGGGCTCTAGCCATGCCTGGCCCCAACGTGCACAGTACACCCTGAGAAGCTTTGGAGTTGGAGCCAGAGCCTCCGGTGCCCAAGGTTGGGCTCGCAGTGCACTTGTGCTGTGTTTTCTGATTAAAGAAACCACTCTTCAGGCAACCTGAGGTTGTACATGTGCATAGCAGCTTACAGTTTTTAATTCAGGTGAAGAGCAAACTGCTAACTGATAGACAACCACACTCAGAAAACATCAAGGACTCACGTCTCTCCAGTGCTGGATCCCTAGGAGACGAGGCTCTGATCTTCTTGTTCCTTTGCTGAGGAAACACTGCTCTGACTTTGATTCTTTCCTGTGACCTCGATCCTGCGGAAGCGTCAGACCCAACAGGAACTCACCTCCACCTGATTAGGAAAGGACAAGAGGGCCCGCTGGGAAAATAAGATGCAGATACACAAAGATGCAGCCCCACGTACCTCGCAGACTCCAGTCCCTGCTGTTTTCAAAAGGAGAAGGAAGGGCTGGGGTGAAGCTCAGTAGTGAAGCACTTGCCTAGCAGGAATGAGGCCCCGGGTTTGGTCCTCAGCACTGAAAAATAAATTGAGACAAAGTTAAGAGTGTTCGAGGAAGAGTCAGAAAAGAATTCTGCGCCCCAGCAAGAAAGGAACAAAGCCGACAACTTTGAATTATAATCTTCAATAAAATTGCAAATAACAAAGTAAAGTGTGATGACACATGCCTGTAATCCCAGCTACTTGAGAAGCTGAGCAGGAAGGTTGAAAGTTGGAGGCTAGCCTGAGCAACTTAGGTCTTGTCTCAAAAAATAAAAAGGTGTGGGAATGTAGCTCGGTGGTAGAGAACCCCTGGGTTTGATCTCCAGTACAGAAAGAAGCTCAAACAAAAAATTAAAAACTGCAGGGGCCTTCAGCCCGCCGGGCAGTGAACGTGGGCGCCCGGAGCGCGTGTGGCGCAGCTGCTCCTGCGCACAACCCCGCCGCGCGAGTCGCCGCGGAGCGTGAGAGGCGCCTGGGTGCACCGCGCCCGGCCCGAGCAGGAAGCGCAAGCCACGCAGGACCAACTGAAACCGAGTTGCGGCCCCGCCGCGCCCGCCGCCGCCAGGGCCTCCGAGGAGCTGCACGAGGTTCAGCAGTAAAGCCATCAGGACCTGGGCTTTTCTTTTTCTTAGTCGCGCTGAAAACACCGAATCAGCCTGTTGCAGACAGGCAGGTCTGCGGACACGGTCCCGAGGTCGCCATTCGCGCTGAAAACAGCGAATCAGCCCGCTGCAGACAGGCAGGTCTGCAGATGCGGTCCTGAGGTCGCCAGTTACGCTGAATACACCGAATCAGCCCGCATCCCGGCAGCAATCCACTGGACCCCAGCCCCGCGCTCCTTTGGCCTCTTCTCTGTTACAGCCACCTGGTTCCACACTACAAAGACGCAGAGGACACCTGACCACCAGACCACTGTACTGGAGCTAATCAAGTTCTCAGCATTTAAAGAATTTCTGCCCAGAGGAGTAGAAGGTTTGTCACTCTTAGGTGACCAAGCAGTTTCACAAATAACCAGCAACTTTACAGATCATTAGGCTCAACTCAGAGGAAGTGGAATTTCTCTTGGTGCACAATGTGTAACACCTCCAATAACCAGGAACAATTTCAACTGAACATACCCCACAAAGAAGAACTAAGACAACTTTAGGTCGTCATTGGCCAATGTCAGGTCATATATGATGCCGTTCAACTGCTAGATAAGAAGTGTGATGCTATTGATAGAAAGGTGTCAGAAATTCAGTGTTCACAAGCGAAACACGATTGGGACTCTCCTAAGCAACTCCCAAGACAGAGTTTCTCAGATTTGGAAAGAGCTGAAGCCGAGGAAATGGAGAGAATAGAGTGTCTCACTTCATTTTCTCACTCTAAAAGTTATAGCCCAACTTCACCAGTTCGCAGACCAGAAGATAATTATGAGGAAAACACGGCATTTTGGGATTATGAAGAATCACAGGAAATCAAGCAGGAACCCCTGCAGGAGGAGCCATTCTATGGTGGTTCACCAGTTCCTAACCAGTGCTGTGGCCGTACTCACTGTACATGTGTGAGATATTCTGATATGCCTGCCGGCCCCAGGTATCCTGGCAGCAACAACATGTCACCTGCAGAAATTTCCACAATATCACATTCAGCAACTCTGACCCAGAGATATTCTGGCCTGAAATGTAACTTGGACATGAGCAGCTGTTCCAGGTGCCCGGAGAGTGAGCATCCTAGAACATCTTTCCAATACTCAGCTGATTTTGCTACAAGTTCTCCAATTGAATCTAAAACTGATACTGTGAAACAAACCTTCCCTGAAAACCCTTTAAACTGGTCTGTGGAAGATGTGATCCAGTTTCTGAACCATACAGATCCTCAGATATCAGGCCCCCTCACCTGGCTCCTGAGGAAATTGATGGGAAAGCCCTGCTGCTGCTCAATAATGACATAATCATTAAGTATATGGGTTTGAAGCTGGGGCCATCCCTGAAGCTATGCCACTACATTGAAAAGCTTAAAGAAAAACAAGGTGTTTTCGGAAATGTAGATTGAGCTTACCAATTCATTTTCTTGTCCTTAGTTTTTGTTTTGCTGACAGTTCCTCTAAAAATGTTATATCCAGAATTGCAAAACTATGTTATAGTTAAGTCTACTTCTTGAAAAGCCATTTAACATGTTAGCATTAACTTATTCAAACTGGAAGTTCATTCCTTCTGTATTTTTATTTTTAATGTATAGTTTACAAATATATTTCATGCAAAAAATATATATTTCAAGCAGCAAAACAAACGAAAAACAAAACCAAACCAAAAATTTTTGATTTGGGAGAGGAAATACCAGGGATTGAAAACTTCTATAATTAAATCCAAGAGAATTTTACCTCAGAAGAGAATTTAAAGTTAAATCTGTGGCTATCATATCTTTCTCAAATATTCTGATACTGTAGTGTACTGTTCATGTTCTACCAATTCCCACAAAAGCAATAGCCATGTAAATTATTTGCCTCTTTATTACTTCTTTGTATAGTTTTATTTGTTCAAATTTAGTAGAGAAAACCATTTTTAAAGCTTCATCAAATGTTCTTACCAGTTTTCAGATAAATTGTAGGATATATGGAATGACCATTTTATGCAAGAAATATACTGGAAGAGTAGTCTGGATGGAGTCTTATTATAATTTGTTCAGAGAAATACCTATTATTTTAAAGTTTCCTATTTTAATTGGACATTCAAATAAGAACTCATTGTTCACATCGTTCTATTAGGATATGTATATCCCAGGGGTTTTTTTGTGTTTTTTTCTTATATCCCAGTTTTTAAAAGATATGTTTTTATTGTATGTTTATTCCTCATATGGGTACTGTTTCATATTTATATTTTATTCTAAAACAAGTATACATGCAAGTAAATCTTTACTTTTTGAATTTAAAATGGCACTTTGCACTGTTAACAGGTAATGAGGAACTTTTTCTTACTGAGATGTTTTTATACTTTAAAAAATATATATGCATCATTTGCCACCCCTGGTACCTTTCAACTTAACTCTTCAGGGAATGAGAAACAATCTCTAGATTGATTTCCTTATAAGGAAGCTCTCTGTCCTATAGTGTTCCTAACTTGCCTAGTTCTGAGCCATTTATCCTTTTAAACTTTGGAAGATACATTAGTTCCAACTTATTGTTTTGAGCTATATTTCATAATTTAAAAAATTTAAAAGAAATATATTATTTTGTTATTATTTATTACATTGTTTAACTTTTGAAACAATGGAAGCTATGAAAACTGTTGCTAATAGTATCAGCCGTTTGTTATAAATAACAATAAAATGTTCACCAAGTGCAAGAAAACCAAATGTTCTTTATATACAAGTGCAACTATTTACTGGATACGTGTGGTTTAAAGGATGACTTAATTTATGTTATCCATTATATAAAATGAGATTCTAACTTAAACTTGGTCTTCTTTCAAATTGTTTATGTGAAGATGCTGTACTATTTCTCAGGTGTTTGGAAATACTGTTTCACTCTTTCCAATTTTTAAAATACAATAAAATTAGATAAATTCAATAATTAATGCCAAAAAAAAACAAAAAAAAAAACTGCAGGGGACGGGGATTTAGCTCAGTGGCACTGCACCTGCCTCTCAAGTGCAAGGTCCTGAGTTTGATCCCCAGTAACAAAACAAAACAAAACAAAAAATTAAAAACTGCAAATGTTGGTTAAGTGGGTAAAGATGCCAAATCTCAGAAAGAGGGAAAAAATTTTTAAATGGTTAAGAACAGGAGGCCAGAAAAAAGCAAGTAGAGATCCAAAGAGAAGAGAGCCAGAATGGCTCCTCACAGTAATGAGAATAACTCACAAGGTCCAGAACGGTGCTTACAGCAGCACAGGGGCATGAACTCAGAGCACAGGGCTGAACTGACACCTTGCACATGTGAGTGACTACCAGGTCCACAAGAAGCCCGGACCCAGGGTGCAAGTCAGGCGCTTTTCTCCCTAACCCACTGAGCATGGCCGGCCTCTGCCTGGGTCCCAATCCCTTCAGGGAGCACGAGGTGCAGCTTTGGCCTCCCCAGAAGTTACCATCCTCAGAGACCACTGCTCGAAACAGCGAGGCAACAAAACAAGTTATTTTCAATTTAACCCCCCAACCTCCTTTTTGGTACTGGAATTGAGCCCAGGGCCTTTGCACTGAGCTACATGCCAGCTCTTTTAAAATTTTTATTTTGAGAGGGTCTCCCTAAGTTGCCCAGGGTGGGCTGGAATTTGGGACCCTCCTGCCTCAGCCTCCTGGAGTCCTGGGATTATAGCTGTGCAGCACCACAACCAGCTAATTTACTGTACATCTTTAATATAGTTTATTTTCTCCTTTGATACTGTTTACATCCAAAAGAACTATATAGTCATAAAGACCTACCCTGTTTCTCTTCTAGTATGGAATACTCAGCTGATTGGTATTTGACTTTTTTTTTTAATTGGCCATATATTAAGTTATGTGAAAATGTAAGAAGTCTTTGTTTTTGTTTTGTTTGGTACCAGGGATTGAACTCGGGTCCTTCCCCTTTCGAGGCAGGCGCTGGAACCACTGAGCTAAATCCCCAGCCCTCTTTTTTTTTTCTGGCAACTTCTAAAAAGGCTCCCACTGACCCTTTATGAGCCTCTTCACTGTGGGGTGCAGCAGTGACTCCTGCTGTAGGCTGTCCGTTGTGAGATTAAACTGCGAGTGCATGGGTCACTGAGACGTCACCTGGTGGGCTGTGCATCATGAATTCCCTGGTGCGTTGCCATCAGAGCAAGGAGCATGGGGAGAGGAAGAAGACCTGGATCTCCCTGTGTATTTCTTTGTAACCTTCTTTGAATCTATAATTATTTCACTTTTTTAAAAAAAAAGTTAGGTATGGTGGCATATGACTGTAATCTCAGATACTTAGGGAGGCTGAAGCAGGAGGATCCCAACTTTAAGACTAGCTTGGACACTTTACCAAGACCCTGTTTCAAAAGAAAAACAAATTTTTAAAACGACTGAGGATGTGGTTCTGTGGCAGGGCACCTGGATAGCATGCATGAGAGCCTGGATTCAATTCCCAGTTCTGTTAAAAAAAAAAGGTCAGTAATCCCAGCACTTGGGAGGCTGAGGCAGGAGGATTGCTACAACTCCCAAGGCAGCCTGGACTACAGTCAGTTTAGGGCCTCTTCTCTGAGAGACAGCAACTGCCATGGTGTGAGGCATCCTATGGAAAGGACTACCTATCAAAACTACCAAAAACTAAGAGGCTCTCAGCCAAAGTCAGTGAGGAACTGGGGTCCTGAGTCCTACAGCCCTCTGGGAGCTGACTGGGCCAACAACCACAGAAGTGGGCCCGGAAGCCATCTGCCCAACAAGCACTGAGGTGAGTCAGCCCTCCACCAACAACAACCCCTCCAGATACCACCTAGCCCCACGACTCCAGACTTCTGATGCACAGAAACTGCAGGGAAATAAGTGTTATTTTTTTCTCAGCTGCTAAATCTGAGGATAATTTGTTATAGAGCAACACATAGTGAACACAACAACCTTCAGGTAGGCAAAAAATGTCTGAAATGAAACAACAGGCAGAGAAGAAAAAAAACAGACAGATTGGGCTCCAAAATCAAAAACTAGGTGCATTGGGGCTGGGAGTTTAGCTCAGTGGTTCTGGCGCCTGCCTTGCAAACACAAGGTCCCGAGTTCAATCCCCAGTACAAAAAACAAAAAACAAAAAACAAAAAAAATACCTAGGTGCATTAAATTATACATTATACCACATTAGCTCAGAAGGCAGGAGCATGGCTGCAAGTTCAAGGCCAGCATGGGCCATAGTGAGTTCAAGGTCGCCCTGCACTACACAGTGAGACCCTGTCTCAAAAAAACCAAAAAACAAAATACACTGGTTTAAAACATTTTTTTCAATACTGGGGATTGAACCCAGGGCTTTTGCACCAAGATATGTCCCCAGCCCTCTTTTTATTTCTTATTTTGAGACAGGGTCTCACTAAGTTGCTATGTTGCCAGACAAAAGCAGTGAGGATCACGAGTTCGAGCCCACCCTTAGCAATGTAGTAATTTAGTAAGACCGGGCTCCAAATCAAAAATGCAAAAAGGGCTGAGAACGTAGCTCAGTTTAAAGGCCTTGGGTTCAATCCTCAGTACCAGACAGAAAAAAAAAGCAATTAGTCATGTGTCAAATTATTTGAAAAATGCTCAAGTTCTAACTAGTTTATTTCATTTTTATGAAAGTGACAGGCTCATCATCATATCAAAAACCCACGCAACAACTGTAACAAAACAAAGCAGTCATGTAATTTATTTTCTTCTCTGATCCTCATACCAATTCTAGTCGCCAAATATTCAGAGTGTAACTATACTATGCAAATCACATACAAAGAAAATATAGTACAAAAATTAATGAAGGAAAGATTTAGTTCCCGATGGAAGCTGTCTTCATAACAGCGTATCAGGTGTTTGTTCAAAATTTTACTTCTATTGGGAGAGACGACAAAGTGAGACACTCAGCTCCTGATGTTGCCCCTCGCGTTATTGCATCATTCATTCACGCTGTTTTCCAACCTGCCGGACACACAAAGCCAGCGAAGCGCTCTAAAACTAAGCTAAGGAGAAGAAAGCCTTGAAATCCCAGGGAGAGATTTACCAGCCCCAGGCCAGAGGCACAGACGTTGCACCCGAGAGGTCCGGGCGGAGGCTGGCAGGGCGGACCGTGCTCGGTTGGTTGGTCGGTCGCGAGTGGCCGTGACTTGTGACTTACCGTGGGCGCGGCTGCGACTTCCCGGCTGCACGGGCCGCGGCGGCTCGGAGCTGGAGCAGCGACTGGGCCGGCGCTCGGGTGAGATCTGCTGAGACGTGGGGCGCTTTCAGAGAAGTCCTGCATGTGCTTTGAGACGCCGGAGACAGCAGCCGAAGCTCGGCAACGCCGGCCGGGAGGACGGACTGGCCCCGCCCCCGCCGGCCCCGCCCTCCTCGCCCCCCCCCACCGCAGGGGGCACCTCCTCCCGGCAGAGGGGGCGGGGCAGCGCCCACCCAGAAGCCATGCCCACTGCCGCACCCCCAGGGGCCAGGGTGGGAGGAGCCCGGGACCTCTGCTCCTTGATTTCGAAATCAAGCAAGGCCCTTGGGGTCCTTTTCTGAAATCTTCCTTTGGCGTCTTGCTCTTGTAAGAAGCAGGTCCCAGGAGAATTTCAAAACCTACTCACAGGGCTGGGCACGTGCCTCCGCGGTAGAGGGTTTGGTGTCGTGCTGAGACTCTGGGTTCAATCTGCAGGGGGAGTGGGGGAGACTGGAGACACTTTTTTCTTTTCTCTTTTCTTATTGATACAGGGTCTCGCTATGTAGTTCACGCTGGCCTTGAACTCACCGTGATCCTCCTGCCTCAGCCTCCCGAGTGCTGAGATTACAGGCATGCACCACCATGACTGCTTTATGGGGATACTTGGCAAAACTGCACAAATGACAAAATGAGTTTGCACCTTTCTTTTTTCCTCCCTCTCCCCCTTCTCATCTATCTCTGTATCTCTCCTCTCTTCTAGGTGTCATTTGCCCAGCTACTTTTATGTTGATTACAAGGAATATTGACTGTTGCCCCAAACATTTGTCTTTGAGTTCCGCTGGCTGTAGCTAAACAATGTGGTTCCTTCCCCGCCCCCTAAAACACAGCCTGAAAGCCCAGATGCTGACAAGCTGGGCCCCAGGCTCTGTGCAAACTGGTGACCCCGATCGAGAGGATGCAAGGTCTGGGGCCGGCCACTGGATTACCGCGCCCGTCCTTAATCTTTGCTTGTCCATTGCCAGAGTCCCGGTGCCCTTTGACCGAATGTACCTTCGAAGTTCTATATAACCAGGATTCACTACTGAAAAAATGGGGGCAGATCTGGCCCACACCCAGTTTAATTTCTTCGCGATCTAGAGGAGATGGTTCTGAGGAAAGATGGAGAGGAAGACTTTTTATGTTTTTGCTTTGGTTTGGTTTTGGTGCCGGGAGTGAACCTAGGGCCTCGGGCATGCTGGGCAGGTGCTCTACCAACAAGCCAGGGCACCAGCCTGGGGTTTACAAAGGAGGTAAAAATATTATTCAGTTAATGGGGGGGGGGGTCGAAAATAAGCCTCTTAAGAGCCTGCATATATTGTATGGTAATTTTGAAATGAGTAAAGGATATAAAATTTTTGTTAAACACCGAATATTCCTATCTAAATGGTAACTGATAATTTATTTCAAGTGGAAAAGAAACTCAAGTATATAATAAATATGACTACAAGTTAATGTATGCTACAAGGATCCAAGTTTGATCCCCGGTACCAAAAACAAAACAAAACAGGCTCTCAGGCAATTGCTTAAAAAAAAAGGTGAAATGAAGTTAATGTATGCTAGTATTAATATTTCATTTTTTATTTTTCATATTTCATAGGTTTCATTCCTAAACAGAATTCAGACAAAACCTTGAACAAAATCTATCAGCTCCCCAGGCCCCTCATAGGCACTGCACTGTCCCACCTGTACTACTTTTGGACAGGAGATGGCAGTGTTGAAGACACTGTTTATAACAGTTGTTTTTTTTTAAATTGGCCAGAAGACACTAGTGAGGGGCCATACATCATGTAACAATCAGGGAGTGATCTTGCTAACCAGGCATAACTGAGTAAACAGATTAAAATATACTTCATTGTTGTTCTAAACGGAATGTTAAATAGGGCACATGAACCAAATACAAGCAGAATAATGAAATCATAATAAAAATATTAGCTTTTTGTTTGTTGTTGTTGTTGTTTGGTACCAGGGATCAAACTCAGGACCCTGCACTTGCAAGGCAGGTGGTGGAAGCATTGAGCCAATCCCCCCAGCCCTCTTTATTTTTTGAGATAGGGTCTCTCTATGTAGTTCAGGCTGGCCTTGAACTCACTATGTAGCCAAGGTTGGCCTCAAACTCAAGATGATCCTCCTGCCTCAGCCTCCCAAGTACTGGGATTACAGACATGTGCCATCACACTGGGGTCAAAAATATAAGCATTTTCTTTTGCAAAGTTTTAGTCATAACTGGTTAATAAAAATACCACGGGTATACTACAGTTATTACTACTTTCCTGAAAAAAATAAAAGACTCAAACTTAGGGTCCTCCTCCCTTGATCTCTCAAAGGGCTGGGATTACAGGCATGCACCACCAGATCCAACTCCTCAAAGGTTTTCTATATATTTTTACAAGCTAACGAATTTTCTGATAATTAATTACGTTAGAATCTGTACTTTAAAAAAAAGTCATTCAGCTGGGTGTGATGCCGCATGCCTGTGATCCCAGCACTGGGGAGGCTGAGGCAGGAGGATCACCATGAATTGGAGGCCAGTTTGGGGTACATAGTGGGTTCAAGGCCAGCCTGCACTACATAGAGAGACCCTGTCTCAAAAAAGGAAAATTCATTCAGTCCTAGTAAGTCCTCTAAAATATCATGAATTGGAACAATCACTCAAGTATATACTATTTACAGGCTGGGGATTTGGCTCAGTGGCGCCGAGCCTGTCTGGCAAGTACAAAGTCCTGAGTTTGAGCCTTGGTACTGAAAAAAAAGATGGCAGGTATATAATACTTATAACACGCAGATGGATATTTTCTGTGATCCACCAGTTCCACCTAAGGAATGCATTTGGGAAAAACTTCTCTACAAGGTCAGGAGACAGGTAAGAACATCCTCAGCAACACTGTGAACATTCATAGTCGCTCGTGCTTGCTTCGGCAGTACATATACTAAAAACATTCATAGTCGCTGCAACACCCAAATGGTTACTGGAAAATTTAAAAAGAGCATGTCATTTAATGTAAGTGAAACTCACAGCATAATATTTAGGATTGTAATTACCTCTGGGAGCAGAACAGGAAATGACACTGGGAAAAGATACATAGCTCTTCAATGATATGGACATTCCTTTAAACAGGGCAGTAGGCATACAGATTTTTTATATTTGTGTGAATGCAATTTTCTAATACAAGTTATATTTTTCTTTCAGTGCATTAAATACCAATACATTAAAATATAGGGCCCAGGATTTAGCTCAGTGGTGCCACCACCTGCCTCGAAAGCACAAGGTCCCCAGTTCAATCCCCAGTAACAAAAAAAACCCCCAATCAATAGGGGGGCTGGGGATTTAGCTCAGTGGCACCGCGCCTGCCTTGCAAGTGCAAGGTCCTGAGTTCAATCCCTGGTACAAAAAAATCCCCCACATCAATAGGGCTGGGGATGTAGCTCAGTGGTAGATCACTTGCCTGGCATGCACAAGGTCCTAAGGCCGAATCCCCAGCACTGATATATATATAAAATTATATTTTATATATTTATATTTATATTTACATATGTACGTAAATTTCATGAACATTTTTCATATACATGAATCTCTAACACATATATTACTTCATATATATTTCATAAATATATGTGAATATAATATGTATTTCATAGATATATTTCTATTTCATAAATGTATGTTTCACATGTAATATATGAGTCCTTGCCTGCAGGTGGGGGGCTTCAAAGCTGGACAGAGACTTTAGCTACTGCCCAACACAGAGCAGTTTTTCATTTGAATCCTGTCAAGTTAAAAGGATTTGGTACTCATCCTTAAACTTTTCGCTAAAAGCAAGGACCACAGTTTAGGAATAAATATTTTGTCCTTGGGCAAGGATTTGGTCCAAGACTAAGAGCAAAACTGAAATGGTCCTGGGCCGGGGATTTAGCTCAGTGGTTCTGCTACCTGCCTGGCAAGCGTAAGGTCCCGAGTTTGATCCCCAGTACCAAAAAAAAAAACAAACTGAAATGGTCCAGTCCCTAACAAAGCATATTGCCAGTGCACCCTGAGGACAAGGCGAGCAGCCAGAAATTTAACTTCCTGGTAGAATAAATGGGAAAATTCTTCAAAGGATACAGAAGAATCCATGTCCCTAAAATGGATCATCTACAGGGTCTAACACACAATCAAAGACTGAAGGACTTGCAGAAATACTGGGGGAGGCAATCAATAGGAAAAGACCAAAAAGTAATAGACATGTTGTAATTACCACACAAAATGATAAAGCAGTGAATTAAATACACTGAAGGACTTAAAGAAAAACAGTCATAATGATTTTCAGATGAAGTCTCAAGGGAAAATGGATTTGTGTGTGATAGTAGGGATTAAACTCAGGCCCCTCAGTTAAGTAAGGTAAAGTGCTAGCTAAGTACTCTACCACTGAGCTACAACTCCAGACCTTTTCATTTTTTGAGACAGGGTCTCACTAAATTGCCCAGGCTGGCCTTGAACTTGTGATCCTCCTGCCATTTAGCTGGGATTACAAGTGTATACCCCCATACCTAGTGAGTATGGAATTTTTTTTTAAATGGCAAAATGGAAAATCTAAAGCTGAAAAATACTGTACCTGAAATAAAAATATACTAAATGGGCTTGTAGGACTATAGAATACTACAAAAGAAGGAATCAGTAAACAAAGAACAGAGAGAAAAATAAAAAAGTAAAAAAAGGAAACAATAAATATTAGCACATAAATTGACAAAACTGAAAGCAAAAAAAAAAAAAGAAAATGTATAAAACAAAAAGCACAATACTTTTTAAATTTTTTTTGGTACCGGGGATCGAACTTGGGTCCTTACGCTTGCGAGGCAGGTAGTATTTTTAAATTTTCAAACACACATACAACATATTTTGGCCATATTCTTTCCCATTTCCCTCCCTCCTCTCCCTTATTCCCTTTCTCTTATTTAATAATACGACCTCAAAATCTCATTCTTTGGAAAGATCAGTAAAAATTTTTTTTTTTTTGGTACCAGGGATCGAACCTGGGTCCTTGGGCTTGCGCAGCAGGTGGCAAAACCACTGAGCTAAATCCCCGGCCCAAGATCAGTAAAACTGATAAACCTCAGCAATACTGACAAAGAAGGAACTGAACCAATGTGTGGAAAGAATTCTATACCGTGGCCAAATGGGATTAATTCCAGGCATCCAAGACCAGTTTTACACTAAAAAAACCAAACAATGTGATCAACTATATCAATAGTCTAAATAAAAGAAAACCACAGGAATTTATCAATTGATGCAAAAAAAAAAAGTTTAACAAAATTCAACATTCTTCCCTGAAAAAACTTTTCAGTAGGGGCCAGGGATTTAGCTCAGTGGTTTCGCCGCCTGCTGCGCAAGCGCAAGGACCCAAGTTCGATCCCCCGTACCAAAAACACCCCCCAAAAACTCTTCAGTAAACTAGGACTAGAAGGGAACTAATTTCTTCCCTCCACACCTATGATCGCAACACTCTAGGGAGCCAAGACAGGGGGACCACAAGTTGGTTCCCAGTACAGGCAATGTAGCAACCAAGCAAAATCCCCTCAAAATAAAGAATAAAAAAAAAGGCCTGAGATGTAGCTCAGTGCCAAGGCAGCGGCAGAGTTTGTAATAGCGAAAGCTTGGAAACAGCCCAAGTCCCCATCAACTGGAGACTGGATAAAGGAGATGTGGTTTTTTAATAAAATGGAGTACTACTCAGCCATAAAGAATGAGAAACTGGAGTCATTTATAGCTAAATGGATGCATATTGAGGCCATACTCTTAAGTAAAATAAATAGGACACACATGTGTAAATATCGAATAGTTTCTCTGGTGTGAGAAACTGAAAGCGTAAATAAGGATGAAAATGATTAAAACGAATAATTGATAATTTGAAATAGGAAGGAAAGGTCCAAAGGGGTAGGGGAAGTGGGAGGAGATGGAGAAAGGAAAGAAGGGAAAGGAAAAATTATGAGAAAAGAAAAAAAATGGAAATGAAGTCTATGTAAATAGGGAAGGGTGGAGGGGTGAAGGGCACACAGGTAATGGGGGAAAAATAAGAACCAAGATACATCATATACAGGTACAAATACCCAATGATAAATGTAAACGTATTGTATACCTAAAATGTACCAATAAAAGAATTTAAGGGGAAAAAAAGAAAAAAAGAATTTGCATGGAACAGAATATAAGATTGGATTAAGACTGGATTATACAGGGGGCCGGGGATTTAGCTCAGTGGTTCTGGCACCTGCCTCACAAGTGCAAGGTCCCAAGTTTGATCCCCAGTACCAAAAAAAAAAAAAATTGGATTATACAGGAATGTATTGATTTGAGAACATTTTGGGGACATTTGACAAGTACCCCAGTGGGTAAGACAAATCCACAAAACAATACTAATAGTTGGGGACTTTAACACCCCACCTTCAGCAATGGACAAATCAGCAGACAGAAAATCAACAAAGAAATAGCAGTATTAAATTGCACCCTGGACCTAATGGACCCAGCAGACATCTTCAGAACAGTCCATCCGGCAGCTGCTGAATACATAGTTTTCTCATCAGCACAGGGGACATTCTCCAGGAAAAACCACATGACAGTCCAAAAAGCAAACTCTCAACAAAGATTTTACAACTGAAATCATGGGATTGGAGAATCTTCTCTGGGGCAGAGCACTTGCCTAACAGGCACGAGGCCCTGGATTTGATCCCCAGCACCACACACACACACACACACACACACACACACACACACACACAAAATATCTAAAAATTGAAATATAGGGGCTGGGGATTTAGCTCAGTGGTTCCACCGCCTGCCTCGCAAGCACAAGGACCTGAGTTCGATCCCCGGTACCAAAAAAAACCCAAAAAACTGAAATATAAAGTTTTTCCCCCCCAACACAAGAAACTAGCAGTAAACCAAAAGAAAAATTCTGGAAACTATAACAAAGACATGGAAAATTGGTAAGCACCTGTAATCCCAGCACTCAGGAGGCTGAGGCAGAAGGCTCACTGAGAGTCAAGGCTAATGTGGGGTACATATTGAGTTCAAGGCCAGCCTGAACCACATAGCAAGGCCCAGTCTAAAAAAAACAAATACAAAATTCTTAAAACAAATGAAAATGCAAAAAACACATCAAAACCTATGGAACACACCAAAAACAGTACTGAGAGGCAAGTTTATAATAATCAATGTTCACAGCAAAGAGTCCAAGACCTCAGATAAACAACCTGGGATTACATCTCAAGGAAGTAGGAAAATGAGAACAAATGAAGCCCAAAATTAGTAGAAGGAAAGAAATAATAAAGATCAGAGCAGAAATCAATGAAAGAGAGCCAGGCGTGGTGGCCCATGCCTGTAATCCCAGGACTCAGGAAGCTGAGGCAGAAAGATCACCATGAGCTTGAGGCCAGCCTGGGCTACATAATAAGTTCAGGGTCAGCCTGAACTACAGAGCAAGACCCTGTCTCAAAAAACCAAAAAAGAAAGAAAGAAAGAAAGAAAGAAATCAATGAAAGAGAGATTAAAGATACATACAAAAGAAGGACAGCTGGTTCTTTGAGAACATAAACAGAATAGACAAACAACAAGAGTAAGAAAAAGACTCAAGAGCCAGGGATTTAGCTCAGTGGTTCCGCCGCCTGCCTCACAACCAGAAGGACCCGAATTCGATCCTTGGTACCAAAAAAAAAAAAAAAAGAAAAGAAAAAGACTCAAGTTAAATAAAATCAGAGATGTAAAGGAAAACATTATAACTGACACCATAGAAATACAAAAGATCATTAGAGATTACTATGGATAACTAAGGCCAACAGATTTGATAATGTCTATGAGATGATAAATTTCTAGAACAATATGGTACAACCTTACTAATAATGAATAATAAATAGAACACTTGAACATTAATGAGAATGATTCAATAATAAAAAACCAACCAGAACCAGGTGGCTTCCAAAAATTAGAAAAGGGAGGAATTCTTCTAAATACCTTCTATCAGTTAGCTGTAGCTCAGTGATGCACACTCTTTTGGTTCTTTATTGACTTATACATATTTGGGGGATTTAATCAGACACCTGACATACTATTTATATTTTCATATATATGTTTAGATATATCCTTTTACAGATATTAATCTGGAGAGGTTTACAAAATTAGATTAACCTGAACTTTTGTTTTTTGGAGACAGGGTCTCACTATATATTCTAGGGTGGTATTGAACTCACTATGTAGCCCAGGCTGGGCTCAAACTTGTGGTGATCTTCCTGCTTCAGCCTCCTGAGTGCTGGCATTACAGGTGGGCATCACTATGACCAGCCTGAACTTTTTTATATACCCAATGTTAATACTTTAATGTATATCCTCTTCTTTTTTGTTTAGATGTGTGGGGAGTGGTATACATGTTGTTTAAGACATTTGCTCCGCAATGTCAAGAATATCTATTTTGGGGCTGGGGATGTAGCTCAGTGGCACAGCTCCTGACTGACAAGTGCAAGGTCTTGAATTTGATTCCTGGTACCAAAAAATATCTATTTTTTTAAAAAGGGGCTTTTGTGGGAGTGTCAATTAGTATAACTGTTATGGAAATCAGTATGGAGACTCCTCAAAAAACTAAAGCTAGAGCTGGGCATGGTGCTGAATACCTGTAATTTCAGCACTCAGGAGGGTGAGGCAGGAAGATTGCCATGAGTTCGAAGCCAGCTTGGGCTCCACAGTGAATTCAAGGCCAGCCTAAATTACATGGTGAGACCTTGTCTCAAAAACAAAAACAAAAAACTAAAACTAGAAATTCCACTCCATCCAGCTATTCCCTCAAGTATCTTGAAAGAATTAAAGACATTTTATTACAGTGATACATGCATACCCATGATTTTAGCAGGACGTATTCTGTAAGAGCTAAATCTTGAAACCGGGCTGTATGTCCATCAATAGAATGAACAGATAAAGAAAAAGTGGTGCACCGGCGGTTTAGCTCAGTGGTGTCAGCGGCTGTCTGGCAAGGGCAAGGTCCTGAGTTTGATCTCTGGTACCGAGAAAAAAAAAAAAAAGAAAGTAAATGTGGTGTTCATACACAATGGAGAACTATTCTGCCATAAGGATAAACTTGAGTCATATGTAGGAAAATGGATGCACTTTCAGACCATAATCTTAAGTGAAATGAATCAGACATACAAACTTAAATAGTGCATGGATTCTATGAGAAATCTCACACTTTTTTTTGGTACGGGGATCAAACTCAGGACCTTGTGCTTGTGAGGCAGGCGCAGTGCCACTGAGCTAAGTCCCGGCCCTGAGAAACTTACAGTGTAAGTAAAGAGCAAAATAAGAGATAGATTATAGGAAATTAGAAGACAGATCTTTTGTAAATGAGGAAGAGACCAAGAGTTGGAGGGAGGAGGCAGGAAAGGAAGGAGAAAAAAAAAAAAAAATGGATGGGAATGAAAACCAGAAGGAACACACACACACACACACACACACACACACACTCACATACACGCACAGGAAAGGAAGGAGAAGGAGATGAAAGAAGAATTACAATGTGTGATGCCCCTGTACCAACTCCCCAGGAGGACTGTGGTCATTATCTACTGCATATACTAAAGGGGGCCGGGGATTTAGCTCAGTGGCGCTGCCACCTTCCTCGAGAGGTCCTGGGTTCAATCCTCGGTACCAAAAAAAAAAATTGGAAAAAAGAGGTTTTATAAAAATAAAAATAACCTCAAAGAAAAAAAGAGTACCTTTTTTTTTTTTTTTGAGTACCTATTTTTGTACTAGATATGCTTCTGTCACTTTATTGCTCTGCTCTGTGGGGCTGGCGGGGGTGGAGTGGGGTGTCCTTAGACCCAGGGCCTAGCACATGCGCGCTCTGCCCCCAAGCTAAGCTACACCTCGGCCCCTGCAGATCACCGCTGCCGTGCCTTTCGACAGTCTGTTTTTCTGTGACTTCCCTACCCTTGGTCTTCTCTCCCAGTTCCACCTCTAGGCTTCTCTTCATCCAGGTTCTGTAGATTCCCGATGCCTGCGGGTGTGGGTCTAGCAAACCAGGGCGGTGGGAAACCTATTTCTCCAGATGTCTCTTCTTCTGTCCATCCTCCATATTCATCTTTCTCCAGACATGCCAACCCTTCCGCTGCTGTTCTCGCAGGGAGTGACTCTTCTGAGACCTCTTGGCCTACAACGTGGGTATTGTATCTTTTGAAATTCCATTCGAAACTTCCCTCCTCCATCAAGCCTACGCTGATGCGCAGGTGAGAGTTAGCAGGAGTGTGCCAGGTGTGTTGTGCACACGAAGGAAGAGGCTCGTGAGTTTGAGGTCAGCCTGGACAACACAACACAACAAGATAACACAACTGAGTCTCAGAATAAACAAGTGAGTCAGGTGTGGTGGCTCATGCCTATAATCCCAGCACTTGGGAGGCAGAGGCACGAGGATCTCTTCGAGTACGAGGCCACCCTAGGCTACACAGTGAGTTCAGGGACAGCCTGAACTACAAAGGGAGAGACCCTGCCTCAAAAAAAAAAAAAAAAGTGAAAGGGGCTGGGGACGTAGCTCAGTGGGAAGGCACTGGGTACAATCCTCAGTACCACCAGGAAAAAAAGGAGCCGGGGTGGGGATATAGCTCAGTGGTAGAGCACCCCTGGATTTGATTCCCCAGTACTACAAAAACCCAAACCCCAAAAGTTAAAGGCTTTATGGTCATAACACTTCACTCATCTTTTAAATACACTTAACTGTCATTCACTTGTTTATAAATTTACCTCCCTAAGCTTCCTGCTTGAGGATAAAGAATCTTTATTTTTCTACCCCCTGGGTGAGATGGGGGATGGAAATCAGGATAGGGATGGAAGAAACAAGTCCTCAGAGTGTTTCAGGCTGAGAAAAAGTAGGAAGAACCTTCTAAGAACTGACAAGTTTAGGATGAGCAGAGGGCAAAGTTAGGAGGAAAGGAGGGTTACGTGCTTGGAGAGGCGGCAGGGCTGTAACAGGCTCTGGCCGCCTGTGACTGCGTTAGAACTTGAGCCTCAAGTCTTGGAGACGCTGAAGGACTAGGAGCAAAGCGGCATCACAAGACTGCTCAGCAGCAACATGGGGAGTATATGGAGGGCACTAGAGCATGAGCTGATCAAGACTGATAATGACCTACATTGGGGTGGTGAAAATGGGAATGAAGAAAAATAGAGATAATACCTAGAAGGAAAAGTGAAAAACACTCAGGGAGTACAGTATTTGGATATGGGGGTTGAGGCAAAGGGAGGTTTAGAGGTTTTTCGCTCTCTCCTAATACATTACAGTGTGACCCCGAGTTGGTCATTTTACCTCTCTGCCTTTTAATCATTCGTGAAACTGGTTTAATAATATTGGACCTATCAACCTCAAAAGATTCTTGTGAGAATTTAATGAGCTACATATGACAGCACGTACCTGTGTTGGCAGCTACTTGGGAGACAGAGGCAGGAGGATTGCAAGTTTTCCTGAGGCACAATGAACTACAACATCTAAAGTGTGACACACTGCAATACATTCTCAGAACACTTGCTAAAACTCAGGTAGAAATAGGGACATGTGCACATAATTTGTACATCTGTAACAAAGTATTTCAACTAAAAAATGTCTATCTCCACATCTAAACTTAGAGATTACTGATGTATGTGAAACTTTCTGTCTACGATTTTTTTTGTTGTTCTAGGGATCAAACTCAGGTCCTTGCGCTTTCGAGGCAGGTGGCGGAACCACTGAGCTAAATCCCTGCCCCTGTATATGATTTTTTTAGGACGATATAGGTAGCCGTGGCAAACCTATGGTACAAGTGTTGTTTTTAAGACAAAAGATGTTAATATATGACTTATTCTAAAAAAAAAACCTCAGTATTCAAGTTTAATTGAAGTGTTGGGACCTTGTGTAAGTGGGTTTGGGCTTGCAGACTGGGCATTCGTCTCTAAAAGGGTCACCATCACTGACATAGAGTGTCAAAGCCTCAGAGGGTTAGGCAAACTGAGTTCTCTTTTGTTCAGGAATGCCTCATTTCCACTACATAAAGCCTGGTCTCCACTCTCATTGTCCAATGCTTGCCTTACATTTAATCTTATTTCATTGTCACAAAAAGCATTAACATGCCAGGTATTTAGCTCAGTGGTTCCAGCACCTGCCTTGCAAGCGCAAGGACCCAAGTTCAATCCCCAGTACCAAAAAAAACAAACAACAAAACTTTAAACACAAAGCATTAACACAGTGAGTTTCTGTACTGTTCCAGGAGCAAGAGAACTTTCTCCAATGATTCTCAGGTTGATGAATTTGATTTTCCAAGTATTTTCCACAAAAGGACAGCAGCTAAATTCAAAATTGCCCGAACAAGTGTTCCCTCCGTGGAGAGTCCCTGCAACTCCAATCATAACCCATGGGGAGAAGAAGCACATTTCAGTCCATGGGAATCAAAGCTAGGACTGAGAAAAAGAAACTCTTCCTTTACAATTGATGAAGGAAACGAAGGCCTACAATTCCTGCTCCATGGTGGTCCATCACATTTTGTTCTGTTGTGTAATAAAACCTAGCCTTGACATCATGTCAGAAGTGCTGCGGGCCCTATTCATCTTGAGTTGGTCCCATAAAAGGATTCTGAGAATTGAGAAGTTCAAAGAACCAGTGACAAAATTGTCCTAGGGAAAAAAAAAAATCAACTTTTTCAGCTTAAAAAAAAAAATCTTTTTATGCCTGCTGTTGAAAGAGCTGGCTGCCCTCTTTCTTTGTAAGTGGCTCTTGTATTTCCTTCAGTTTTGCATGTTGACTGCTTTTCCCAGTAATCTTTTGAGTGCTGAGTAATACTGTTTTTCAGTAGCTGGAGATGCAACCACCCCCTCCATTACCAAGTACTTAAATATCACTTCTTGGAGAACTTTTTTACGCCTCAGAAGTTCTTCTACACTTTCACTACACACTAATATTGCACGATTTACATCTTGGGGGTCCTCAGGCTGAGCCAAGTCGTTGGTGACAATGTCGTGCAGGGTCATGATCTCGTCGCTGTCCAGTAGATGGAATAGGTTTTTTTTTTGTACCGGGGATCGAACTCCGGTCCCTCTGCTTGCGAGGTAGGCGGTGGAACCACTGAGCTAAATCCCCGGCCCAAAATGGAGTAGGTTAGACACCCTTCCATCTGAGTGGCAGCCCTGGCATCTGGACTTCCGGGGAAGAGGGGAGAAGACCGAGCCAATAATGTTGTCGCTACCGCCCACCAGGGTGAAATATTTTAACTGATGAGTTCTTTCAAAAGACACTAATCCTCAATCAAGTCTGAGTTTTCAAATCTGCCTGGGGATCCGGGGCCTCAGAAGTGACCCAGATCCTATGGAAGGACTGATTCTTGCTTCTCTTCAATTCCCATCGTACCAACCCTGTCGCTTTCTAATGCCATTCAGCACTTACAACCTTGCATTACACTTCATCTTCCCTTGCCTTAAAACACCGTATGCGCCGGGCATGGTGGCGAACGCCTGTAATTCCAGCACTCGGGAGGGACCCTGAGACAGGATAGCTCCGAGTCAGAAGGCCAGCCTGAACCACAAAGCAAGACGCAGTCTCAAAAAATACAGTATGATACTGGAGAAGGGTCCTTACGAGATTCGCGTGTGTCCCCACACAACCCAGCACACCTTCAAGCACATAGTTTATGGTCGAGAAAACCAATCAAAGAGATAGAGGAAGCCAGGGAAGGGAAATGGGGACAACCCGGGGAGGAGAGATGCGTCCCATCCTACGCGCGGTGGCCAAGGACCCCAGTCAAGGTCACGCCCAGAGGCCTGACATGCAAGTCGACCCCGCGCGCACCGCCAACCTCCACAGGCATCAGGTCCGCGGCCTGGGTCTAGCGTCCAGAGTCAGGAACGGCTACGAGCCCAGACTGCCGCGAAACAGGCTCCTCCCACACTCAATGGCGTCCAACCACAGCGCGGGGAGGTGGACCAGCGGGCGCCGCACTACCGCGAGCCAATGAGGACGCGGGTCTGGCCCGCTGGCCAATGGGGGGTAGGCGTGGGCACGCTGGGGCCGAGCCGTGCGTGCCAGACTTTTCCAGAAGATCCGAATAGAACTTCCTGGCCACGCTGAGCCGGTGCTGCGTGCTGCGTGCCTGTCTTCTCGTCTTCCTCGGCCCCTGCAACGATGGCCGCCGTGAAGACCCTGAACCCCAAAGCCGAGGTGGCCCGCGCACAGGCGGCGCTGGCGGTTAACATCAGCGCGGCGCGGGGACTGCAGGACGTACTGAGGACCAACTTGGGGCCTAAAGGCACCATGAAGATGTGAGGCGGGGCCGACGGGAGATGTGGGCGCCACGGGCGGGGGTCCGGGCGCGCAGTGCTCGCCGCTGCAGCCCCTTCCTGCTTCCGGGGCCCGCGCACGGCCCCTCTGCTCCGCCACTCCCGCCGTCGGCGACGCGTGCCCGGCGCAGAACAAAGCCACCCGCCTGCGCGCTCCCCGCCCTCGGTGACCTCACCAGCCCTCGGGGCGCCCCGAGGAACGGCGGGGGTGGGCGGCCCCACACTCCTCCCTCCCCACGATCTGGGGAAAGGCCACTTTTTATGGGGTTAGTATTTGGGTTTCCACTGAAAACGGCGCGTTCTGATTTCTTCAATTTCTGCCCACTGAACAGGCTCGTTTCTGGCGCTGGAGACATCAAGCTTACTAAAGATGGCAATGTGCTGCTTCATGAAATGGTGAGAGGCTGATATGCTAGGTCAAAAGGATGAAATTTCCTACAGTTGCTTGACTTGTAGAAAAATTTCTAATGTTCATCCTCAAGGTAGGAAAAAGTTATATTCGCAGATTTGTCGACAAGTAACAGTGGAAGAAATAGGAAAGTTACGTGGTCCGTCATGATTCAGTAGAACACAGTTTGGGGCCTTGCAGTGTGACAGACTTTACTTTGAAGCCCTGCTCTTTTGCCATTTGCGGGCTGGGTTAGTGTTAACCCTACCCGATTTTGGGGACAAAAGCCCCACCTGTTCTAATAGGCCAGGCCCAATCTGCCCCCAAAAGATGAGCAGTGGTGAAGAGCAGAAAAGAGCTTTAACTCAGCAAAAGGATCGAAATTACCAAAATTACCTGCAGGGCCAGGAATTTAGCTCAGTGGTTCTGCCGCCTGCCTCGAAAGCCAAAGACCAGAGTTCGATCCCCAGTGCCAAAAAATAAAAATAAAAAAATAAAAGTAACTGCAATCCGAGAAATTAAGTGTGATAAGGTTATAGGTGGGTTTTTTGTTTGTTTGGGGTTTTTTTGGTACCAGCGATCGAACTCGGGTCCTGGGGCTTTCGCAGCAGGCTGCGAAACCACTGAGCTAAATCCCTGACCCTTTTTGTTTGTTTTTTGAGGGAAGAGGGTCCTTTTTTACAAAACAGCAATTCTGGGGCTGGCTTTCTACCTCAGTGGTGTAGTGCTTGCCTAGCATGGGAAGGTCCTGGGTTCCATCTCCAGCACCACACAAAAAAAATGAAAAACAGCGATTCTTACATTTCATAGCTCCACCTTCAGTTGCAGGGGAAATAAGTCTCCTTAACGTCCTAGGGTTCAAGGATAAATTGTTAGATATGAGCATCTATTTTACTTGTGTCTGAACTCCCAGAACCTAGCAGTTGGCATCCAAAAAAGGAATGATTTACCTATGGTCAGAGTTGAGAACAAAATTTAGCGTTTTGATAGGGGTGTATGATAACATCAGTATCCAGATGTTTGTAAATGTCTAAAGACCAGCTAACCTAGGAGGTGTAATATTTACTAATATATTTAGACAGCATGTTGCATAGCCCACAGTCTTCCTGGTGCTGTTTTTTTGTTTTTAAGAGTAGGAAAATTTATTGGGGAATAAGGATAGCTCCTGAGAGACAGGAGGGGTCCCAAATGGGTTGCTCTGGGGTTTTTTTGTGTTTTCTTTTTAGACAGGTTCTCAGGCTGCCCTTGAACTCATGACAATCCTCCTGCCTCAGCTTCCTGAGATTACAAGCATGTGGGACCATGCCTGCTTCCCTTTTTTTTTTCCAGTACCAGGGATCGAACTCAGGTCCTTGCCCTGCAAGCAGGGAAACCACTGAGCTAAATCCCCAGCCCTTCCCTTTTTTTTGGGTACCGGGGATCGAACTTGGGTCCTTGCACTCGCAAAGCAGGCGGCAGAACCACTGAGCTAAACTCCTGGCCCTAGCCCTTCCCTTTTTAATTATTTGGTCAATGCCAAGTTGTTCTGAAGGCTACTGGGCTTTCATTTTAGAAAGTACTTGGCTTGGGCTGGGGATTTAGCTCAGTGGTTTCGCCGCCTGCTGAGCAAGCGCAAGGATCTGAGTTCCATCCCCTGTACCCAATAAATAGATAGATAGATAGATAGTGCTTGGCTTATTCCCACAACCACTAGACTTGTCATGTGTTTGTTTGTCAGCTTTTGTAAACCTTAACTGAGCCTCAGGTTTCCTTACCAGTAAAGTGGAAATAATCTGAGAATAAATTTGTACAAGATCTTTTTTTGTCATCATAAATTGATGTGCAAAACAGTTAATTATTTTCTTAAAGTAAGAGTGGAATAGTAGCATTTAAAGAGGCTCTTCGCAGATTTCAAGATACCTTTTATTTGAGGCAGGGTCTCACTGTGTAGTTTAGGCTGACCTTGAACTCACTGTGTAGCCCAGGTTGGCCTCAAACTTGTGGCGATCCTCCTGCCTCAGCCTCCTGAGTGCTGGGATTACCGGTGTGCACCATCATCATCTGCTTCAAAATACATTTTAAAACTTGTTTTTGTTTTTTGCTTTTTTTTTTTTTTTTTTTGGTACTGGGGGTGGAACTCAGGTACCACTGAGCTAAACCCCCAGCCCCTTCAAAATACATTTTAAATCACTGAAATCACTCTTTGATTTTTGAGCTAGGGTCTTACTATGTAGCCAGGCCAGCCTTGAGCCTACTGTGTAGCCCAGCCTGGCCTTGAACTCACCATCCTCTTGATCCCAGAGTGCGGAATTGCTGATGTGCACCACTATGCCTGGCCATTTAAATAATTCTCTTTTTCCTTTTAGCAAATTCAGCACCCCACAGCCTCCTTAATAGCAAAAGTAGCAACAGCCCAGGATGATATAACTGGTGATGGTACTACTTCCAACGTCCTTATCATTGGAGAGCTGCTGAAACAGGCAGATCTCTACATTTCTGAGGTATACATAATTCTCTTGTTTCTTTGCTATTAAGTATAGGAAATCTGTTTTTTGTGTATATTGATGTGTTAATTATAATCTAGGCTACACAGTAGAATGTAAAGATGAGATTTAAGTCTAGGAAACTGTGTCTTTATCCTAACTTAGAGGTTTGTTGGTATATTTGTTTTTTTGGTACCGGGAATTGAACTCAGGGCCTTGTGCTTGCCAGGCAGGCACTGTGCCACTGAACTACATCCCCAGCCTTTTATCCCAACCTGACAAATTTTTTTGTGATTATGGACAAGAGAGAGAACCTTGCATGCTCTGAAAAAAATTTTTTTGAATTTTTTTTCAATTTGTTTTTTTATATATGATTAATTGAGATCCGGAGGTCAGGGCTAGAGAAAAGACCAGCAAAATGCTTAATTTAAATAAGAATTCTGCAACTTTTAGTCTGGAATAGTTCTGAGTTTGAAGCAGACTACACTATTAATCTGCTATCAGAATTTCCTGGAAAGAAAGAGAAAGCAGTCTTGGTCTCCATTTATTTTTATTGCTAAATAATACGAATTTCAGATTACCTATAAAAAATAAAATATTCCTGTGGACTGCAAATATTTGGGAACCCAGCTAGGGTTTTGGTGTTACTTGGTGGCACAGTGAACACCCAAGTGTGCTTTGTAGTTCCCTTGGTTTTGACTCTGTGCTAGAGTAATGTCTGTTCTTTCCCTCTGCGTTGAAAGGACTATTTTTTCCTTTTAAATGTATTCAGAAAGGCAGCACATATTTAAATTGTAGTAAAAGTTGTGCATGATCCAGAATACCCCTTCAAAAATCTAAGCCATCATGAACTATATTTACATCAAGTTAAAAAGGCAGGTTTTAGGAGTGATTCTGTAATTGTATGTTGACTCTAGGGTCTTCATCCCAGAATAATTACTGAAGGTTTTGAAGCTGCAAAGGAAAAGGCCCTGCAGTTTTTGGAACAAGTCAAAGTAAGCAGAGAGATGGACAGGGAAACACTTATAGATGTGGCCAGAACATCCCTACGTACTAAAGTTCATGCTGAACTCGCAGATGTCCTAACAGAGGTATGTGTCAAATCTAATACGTCTGATGCAATCTGTGTGAGTGCATGCATACTGGTCAAATTCTGGGTAATTAGCATTCGTGTTTCCTTAAACAATTACCATTGCTTTGTCCCGAGAACCTCAATGCTTCTCTTCTACTTCTTTACATAATAAACTATAAATATAATTAAATAGTGGGGAAGGATGTTGATTTGGGGGGAAAATACAAATTGAGATTTTTCAAAAAATACAAATGATTTAAGCCTTTAATTTCTAGTATATTCTATTTACTCATAGAAAAAGATCCATTTAGAGATTCTAAAATGAAGAAACGATCTTTGAACTTGTACAGAACATGTGTTTATTCAGCTGCTGCAAATAAAATGTATTATACAATCTGTTGTAGGCTGTAGTAGATTCCATTTTGGCCATTAGAAAAAAAGATGAACCTATTGACCTGTTCATGGTTGAAATCATGGAGATGAAACATAAATCTGGAACTGATACAAGGTAGGTGAAGAGTGCTGCAAGAATCTTTTATTTCCCTTTTTAAAAAAAAATTCTGTGGATTGAACCCAGGGTTTTTACATGCTGAGCAGATACTCTACCACTGCTACACTCCAACCCTGAAATATGTAATATGTTTTTGGTTTTTGGTTTTGGTTTTGGTTTTGGTTTTGGCTTTTTGGTACTGGAGATTGAACTCAGGACCTGCAGTTGAACTTGGGACCTGTGGCAGAACCGCTGAGCTAAATCCCCGGCCCTTGTTCTGGCTTTTGCTTTGAGATAGCCATCCTCCTGCCTCAGCCTGGAGTGTACTGGGATTACAGGCCTGCGCCACCACACCTGGCTCTATAATACATGTTTCTAGCAGATATCTTTGGATAAATACATATTTATATTGAATAAATTTTTAGCCAGTTCTCTTAGGTTTTTTTTTGGGTGGTACTGGGTATTGAACTCCGGACCTTGCTCTTGCAATGTCCTAGCTAAATCCCTGGCCCCAGTATTTCCTTTTTTTTTTTTTTTTTTTGGTACCAGGGACCAAACTCGGACCCTTGGCTTGCACAGCAGGCAGCGAAACCACTGAGCTAAATCCCCGGTCCCCCAATATTTCCTTTTGAAATGAGGGAGATGATGTATTTATGGTCAGACTCTGAATGACATTAATGATTTGGCATTTACTGAAATACTTGGGCACAAAGTATAAAGGGAGACTGTTGAGGAATTAAGAAAAACTTTTTCCACGCAGGGTGTGAGGGTCCGCACCTGTACCCTAGCACATGGAAGGCGGAGGTGGGAAGATTGCCATGAGTTCAAGGGCAACCTGGACTGCATTGTGAGAGACCTTGTCTCAGAAAAAAAATTTTTTCCAAACTGTAATTTGAAGGTTTTTTTCTTGCTGTGCTCTTGGGATTGAATCCAGTCCAAGGCCTTCACATTGAGCTATATCTGCAGCTCTTTATTCTTTTTTTTTTTTTTTTTTTTTTTTTGAGACAGGGTCTTACTAAGTTGCTTAGGCTTTGGTTCTCCACAGATGTGAGTTACCATGCAGAACTAAAAATCTTTCTTCAGAGGAAGTAGTAGCCACAGCTTACAGCTGAGACTGTCTGCAGGGATTTGTTTTGTTTGTTTTTTGTTTTTTTAGTACTGGGGATTGAACCCAGGGCCTTCACACTGAGCTGCATCCCCAGACATCAGCCTCCCAGGATACTGGGATTCTGCGGAATCTTCTGAGAAAGATGGAGTTGACATTTGTTTGAATAGCCCATCTTCTGTTCTGGACTGTTTCCTTCTCACAGTTGACTTTCCTGGCTTTCTCTGAAAAGTCTTGTTCAAGTAATTCAAAAAATAAAGCTGATCAGGCTGGTGACTTAGCTCAGTGGCACCGCGCCTGCCTCGCAAGCGCAAGGTCCTGAGTTTGATCCCTGTTACCAAAACCAAAAGCTGATCATTGTGAATATTATCAATACAATATCAGTTCACTGTTTAAATTTTGCTAGTATATGTTCCAGTCCCATCTGGAAATCAATAACTATAAATTCTGTTGTTTTAACAGCTTAATCAGAGGGCTTGTTTTGGACCATGGGGCCCGGCATCCTGATATGAAAAAAAGAGTGGAAAATGCATACATCCTCACATGCAATGTCTCCTTGGAATATGAGAAGACGTAAGTTTATGGCCCTTCAAGATGGAGTAGAGAAATGGAGGGAGAAGCCTAGGTTTTCAGAGCAAATCACTTCTCTGTGAGACTCATTTCCCCACTGTAATGCCTTGGTACGGGTTAGGAGTAACACGGGCAGCCTCTGAGGGTGCACACGGGCAGCGTTAGAATCCAGACTTATTAACCCTTGGCTAAGCCAGTTTCTCAGCCTTCTCTTTGCTACTCAAAAAAATAAAATTTCCTCCTTTCTGTAACATTTTTTAATAGAGAAGTGAATTCTGGCTTTTTCTACAAGAGTGCGGAAGAGAGAGAAAAACTAGTAAAAGCTGAAAGAAAATTCATTGAAGATAGAGTTAAAAAAATAGTAGAACTGAAAAAGGAGGTCTGTGGTGATTCAGATAGAGGGTTTGTTGTTATTAATCAAAAGGTGAGTGGAAATTAAATTTATAAATGAAATTATCTGCTGTATTTTTCTCTGAGGTGAAAGATACTGAAGCTAATTTTTTATTTTGTTGTAGGGAATTGATCCTTTTTCTTTGGATGCTCTTGCAAAAGAAGGCATAGTAGCTCTGCGTAGAGCTAAAAGAAGAAATATGGAGAGGTATGGACAGGTTACCGAGTAATGTCAATCTTACATATTTTGCAAGTGAATTAAAATTCTTTTCCCCTCTCTACTTATATAATTTTTGCACTTTTGTTTTATTGTGGTACAATATAGATAACAGTTCCAATACTGGGCGCTGTGGGCCTGATCCATGCCGGGCAAGAGCTGCATCATTCTGTGGTCCTTGATGCAGACTCGATTTCTTTTTTAAGCCATGATACATATATGGAACAGTTTTCCTAGTCAAGGAGTTCCAGAGAAATACTTTTTCCCAAACAGCTCTAGTCCACATTAACGTTTTGTATCAGAATATTTACTGACTTGGGAAGGCTGGTTTAAATGGAGAACAGGTTTTCTACTAGTTGATGGTGAATAGGAAGACATAGGTTGATATACATTTTAGAATATAAGTTCTGGCCCAAGGATTTAGCTCAGTGGCTTAGCGCCTGCCTCACAAGTGCAAGGTCCTGAGTTGTTCAATCCCTGGTACCAAAAAATAGAATGTAATTTCCTATGTAATTCTGAAAATTTTCTTTAAAATTATTAGTGTTCTCTGAAGGTAGTTGGTAATGTTGCCCACATGTGTCCCTTAAAACTCTTTAATATTTCAGGCTGACTCTTGCTTGTGGTGGGGTGGCTCTGAATTCCCTTGATGACCTAAAGCCTGACTGTCTGGGACATGCAGGACTGGTTTATGAGTATACTTTGGTAAGTGTATTTTTGTCTGAAAACAACCTGTACTATTCTATTCATGAGTTCTTCAGTAGAAAAATTCAAACTCAGGGTCAGATTTTTCTTATTTACATTTGATGATTTACATGTAAAGATAATAATAAGCCATTGATGGAAAAATCCCATTTCTTTTCTTTGGGGTTTTTTTTGTTTTGTTTTGTTTTGTTTGGCACCAGGGATTGAACTCGGGTCCTTGCACTTGCAAGGCAGTTGCCGGAACCACTGAGCTAAATCCCCAGCCCCTCTTTTCTCTGGTTTTTGAGACAGGGTCCCTCTTGCTATGCAATTCAGGCTGGCCTTGAACTCACTGATCTTGGCTCAGCCTCCCGAGTGCTGGGATTCAGGCGCGTGCCATCACACCCAGCTCCCATTTCTTTCATGTGTGAATTTTTCACTAAAATTTTCTTTTACTATGATAAACATTGTGCCCTATTAATGTGCTACATATTCTCTCCATACACCCTCCCCTGTGTTCACTCTGCAACCATGTGCTGTTTGTGAAAATAGAATCTTTCCTACACATAGGGAGAAGAGAAGTTCACCTTTATTGAGAAATGTAACAACCCCCGCTCTGTCACATTGTTGGTCAAAGGACCAAATAAGCACACTCTCACTCAGATCAAGGACGCAATAAGAGATGGCTTGAGGGCTGTCAAAAATGCTATCGATGATGGTAAGAGCCGCACTGTACTCTCCTTGTTAGTCTAAGAAGCATGGCTGAATACTGTGTTCTCATCAGTAGTTTACACAGCCAGACACCATGCTAAAGAAAAGGCTTCCCTTTAAAAGGACTGTGATGATACACTGTTTTTTTCACAGTGTATCAGTATTAAAGTGACTACAAATAAGTGAACTAATACCCATCAGCTCCAAAGAGCTGCCAAGTGCTAGTTAAATTGAGCCATTTGGCTGTTCGGTTTGTTTGTTGCTTGTGTTGTGGCTTTCAGATGGAATTCATGTTTTTTTCTCTGTAGTTGGTTCTACAGTCTCTTCTCCTTAGTTCAGCGTTTCTCTCTTCTCCCGCCTGAGCAGGCTGCGTGGTTCCCGGCGCTGGCGCAGTAGAAGTGGCGATGGCACAAGCACTGATTAAACACAAGGCCAGTGTGAAGGGCCGGGCCCAGCTCGGAGTCCAGGCATTTGCTGATGCGTTGCTCATTATTCCCAAGGTAGGAACACCTTTAACAGTTTTCTAAGCTGCACCAAAAACAATACAGCTGATTGAATCTTCTGATAATGTAGGTTTTTCATAATGTGAAAACGTTTGGATAAACAAATTTGATCGGTTTTCCCGAGTCTAGAGTGTCCCCATATCATCTTGAGTATTTTGTTCCTTTGGGAGACTTGAATGTCCCTGAAGTTTCAGATGGGGAGAAAACTATTTTAAGAACGTATGCAGTGTAGGGGTTATACTGGTGTACAAACTTGATTTGTTGTTTTTAGTTAAACTACAGATACCATCATTTTCTGTTAAACTCATTGAAGGATCTAGTCTGTGAGCAGTGTATTGCTAGGTTTGTGGCGGGTTAGAGGTTGGTTGGTAACATATGTCTGCCTATTCTCTGAAGGGAAGAGGGAACAAAAGTAATGGTTGTCTTCATTGTGCTTTTTAAAAATTAATTAGAAATACTATTCATTTATTGTAGACTTTCCCCTCAATTCTTGGTTCCTGTATTTTCAAGAATTAAATTTGTTTATTTTAGGTCCTTGCTCAGAACTCTGGCTTTGACCTTCAGGAAACCTTAGTTAAAATTCAAGCAGAACATTCAGAGTCAGGTCAACTCGTGGGTGTAGACCTGAACACTGGTAAGAGAATGCGACATTTATAGGGGAGAGCTAGATAAACAGCCAAGCTGAAGCTGGGAATGTTGGGGAGGACCAAGGCATCTTGGTGATTTCTTTGCAGTTGGAGATGGGAACTCTGGATTCTAGGTTGGGATAAATAAAATATAAAAATGGAATGGATAGAGCTGGGTGTGATGGTGCACACCTGTAATCCCAGCACCTGGGAGGCTGAGGCAAAAAGATCGCTGTGAGTTCAAGGCCAGCCTGCACTACAGAACAAGATGCTCTCTCAAAAAACTCACTGCCATGGGCCAGGGATTTAGCTCAGTGATTCCACTGCCTGCCTCGCAAGAGCAAGGTCCCAAGTTTGATCCCTGGTACCAAAGAAAAAAAAGCTCCTCCCAAAAACAAAAACGTAGAATAAGGGTTCCCTGTTTTTTCCAATATTGTGGCGTACTGTATGTGATGTTACCTTTCAGGTGAGCCGATGGCAGCAGCAGAAGCAGGTGTATGGGATAACTATTGTGTGAAGAAACAGCTGCTTCACTCCTGGTAAGTGTGGGCAAACGAAACCTAAAATGGCTTTTAGGGAAGCACCTATTCTTTGTTTTGTGTGTTCTGACCCCCTCACCCCCAAAAGAATGTAGTGGTAAATGGACTAAAGTAGCGAGAGCAAATGGGACCTGCGCTGGACTGGTGGTTGCAGTTCTGTGGGAAATACAGTCTGGGTTGTGTTAGATTTCACAGCTGAGCCTTGTGTTTTTCCCCCTTTCAGCACTGTGATTGCCACAAACATCCTCCTGGTGGACGAGATCATGCGGGCCGGAATGTCCTCTCTGAAAGGCTGAACAGAAGCCTCCCTGGTGTCATCTGAATCCCGAAGACTACAGAATGATCCTGAGGAGTAGAGTTGTGGGATTTTTGTCCAAGCTTCAAATGATTTTCAAAGGAATTTTTTTTCCACATGAATAAAAGGAGAGAACCCTCGGCATCTATTCAAATCATGATGTTGTGGAGTTCTAATTACAGTATTTTTTAGTTGCACACATAGAAGGTCCTTATTTTGTGTGTGCTGGGGATTGAACTCAGGACCTTGTGCTTGCAAGGCAGGCGGTGGCACCACTGAGCTAAATTCCCAGTTCAAGAGGGTCCTTTTTACCCAGAAAACATGTGGTTTTGTTTTAGCTGCATTATCATAAAGTTACGTGTCCTACCTTGTTTATTAAATATTCCTTGAGAAACAAATTTTTAATGGTTTAATAATTTCCTGCGGATGTTTTAAATTAACCGGTAGTTCCCTGTTAAACATTTATATATTAAATGTTATGCTAATATAAATGAAAATTGAATGATTTAAAAATATGGAACCATCTAGCTACTTAATATAAATTTCTAAGTAAAATCACTTGAATTTTTCATGCTTTTGAAATAGCTTTGCTAAAGTGCTCCCTCAGAAAAGTTAACGTGGTGTAGTGGCTAGGAAGACTGAACTAAGTAGAGACAAAACAAAACTGAGGATGAAGTAGCAAAAATAGAATAGTGGTAGAAGCAGGGTGAGGTGTCTGAAGCAGGAGGATCACCAGGAGTTCTAGGCCAGCCTGAGTTACGAAGTCAGACCTTGCTTCAGAAAACAAAACCAAAAAGGTAGAAGTAAAAAGATGGCTAAAGGCTGATGACTAAGGACTGGGGTTACTAGGTGAAATAGAGATTTTTTTTTTAGCATAACTTATTTTTAAGCTTATGGACTTTGCTTTTGTAAAACACCCAACTCTAATATCACCATTTTTTCAAAGTACTGTTTTCTAGTTTCCATGCAATTGTTTTTATGCAGCTAACGGCTGCGGTCCTTGAGTAGTTTTGGTGCATAAGCTTTGTATTTTGAGGGCTTCGTATCTTACAGTGAGTGCAATAAATATTGGAACCTTTCTGTGGTCTTGTAGTGAAATAATGCCCTAAATGAAGTAATCAATATAAAAGGAGATGAAATAAGTCTAGAATTATATATACAAGCATAGTGAAGGGGCTGCTGGGATAACAGGGACCCTCAACACTACTTTATTACCAGCTGGCCCCAGGGCTCTGCCTCTGCAGTGGTTGGGGCTAGAGGGTGTTTCTAAACTCTGGGTGTGCGCACGCGCGCGGAAGTGCTGTCTGCTGGCGTGGTGCGTACGGGCGCATGCGCAATAGGCCACGTACGCCCCGCCTTCCCGCGGCTCAGCATGGCCCTTTCGCTTTCACCACCGCTGCCGGTGCTGTGCCTCCTGTCCACCCCGTGGCTCCAACTAGGTCAGTGTGCTGGCTTCCGCCGCCTGCCGGCGCCACCTGTCCCGGGCGCACAGGGAAGGGTGTGCGCTCCGCCAGGAACGAGCTCGCCTTGGCGAGGCGGTGCGAGGCCCTGTGTCTCCGGGTTCGGGCGTCATCGGCGCTTTGCTGCTTTTCACTTCTCTGGAATCTGTGAAAGAGAAAAATGCGGACCTCTCCCTGCTCATACTTGTCTGGCCTGAATAGTTGGCAGTGTGTGACTACTCTCGCCCTCTGGGGGGGGGGTCCCTTACTCCTGGAACCGGAAGTGAATCTCAGCCTGGCGCCAGTTTTATTCGCAGAGATTAGCTCAGGACACCCGAGGTCACGGGAGGAATTCCAGTAACCCTTCCACCGGAGCATTGACAGTACTGCAGTATGATACCCAGTCTCTCAAATCCATCTCTTCAGTTTTCCCCCTCAGTTCTGGAATTGAACCCAGGGCCTTTATACTGAGCTACATGCCCAGTCTTCTTAAATTTTATTTTTTATTTTATTTTTTAAAACTTTGAAACAGGATCTCACTGAATTACCTAGGCTGGCAAAGCTTGAATTTGAGATCCTTCAGCCTCAGTTTCCCAGCGTGCTGGGATTACAGTGGTGCACCACCACTAAAATATTTTTAATTATAATTTGCTTGTTGGGTTCAGGTCGAAACAAAGTTTATACATTGCGATTATATGTTGTTTCTTTCTTTCTCTTTTTTTTGGTACCGGGGATCGATCTCCGGTCCTTGCGCTTGCACAGCAGGTGGTGAAACCACTGAGCTAAATTCCTGGCCCTTTTTTATATGTTGTTTCTTAATTCCCTTTTAATTTGAAGTTTTTGTGCTTGGTCCTTTTTCTTTTTCCTTCAAATTTATTTGTTGAGGAAACTGACTGGATGAAATGAGCATGTGTCCTGTTGGAATGAGAAAGGATCTAAAGACACAGTCCTGAGGAACATGAGAAGGTCTGGCCTCTGTGAGAAACTGATGTGTTAGGATGTCTTTCCTGGAAGCACTGAAGAAGTCCCATGAAGCCAGGGAACACCGCTGAACTGAAGGTCCTGGGTGGAATCCTGTGTCCCGGGATCAGCTTTTCTCCCTACAGTTTACCACTGAGCTGCCCTCCCAGACCCAAAGCAGCTCTTAAATCAGCAATTCTTTTGGGTCTTGGTTTCCTCCTACAGAATAAAGAAATGGAAGGTTGTTTTTATTGCTTGTCTGAAGCATTCGAACAGCAAGCTTATAAAGGAGCACATTGATTTTTTTTTTTTTTTTGGTACCCGGGATCTAACTTGGGACCTTTTACTTGTGAGGCAGGCGGTGGAACCACTGAGCTAAATCCCTGGCCCTCACTGAATTATTATAATCAGTACATTTGTGCCAGGTGCCAGGGCTACACGGGCAAAATAGATACAGTCCCTTACTTTCTGCAGCGTATGTTATAGTAGTGAGAATAATTAAGAATTTATAGGGCTGGGGATTTAGCTCAGTGGTTCCACGGCCTGCTTCAAAAGCGCAAGGACCTGAGTTCAATCCCTGGTGCCAAAAAACAAAACAAAACAAACAAAGAATTTATACCCGACTCAGTGTTTGGGGCTTGTAGTCTCAGCATTTGAGAGACTGAGGGGGGAGGAACACTTGAGCCCATGAGTTTCAGACCAACCTGGTCAACATAAGACCCTGTCTTGAAAAAAAAAAAAGATAAATTCAAGAAATTGAGAGAAAGAAGAAAAACATCATGAGCAGAAAAATGGGTAGAATGTGCTAGATATAAGCTGTGTATGGTGGCCCATACCTGAAATCCTACCACTTAGGAAGCTGAGGCAGGCAGATTGCTGCAAGTTTGAGGCTAGCCTGGGCTACATAGTGGGTTCAAGACAAGTGTGACTATATAGTAAGACTCTGTCTGAAAAACAAAATGCTACATGTATTTGAGATTATAGTTTAAGTTTTACCTGGCTAGGACAAAGGGTTGTATTGGGGAATAAATAGGCGAGTAAGGAGCAACCATGAGCTCAGTATTTCACTTTTTTTTTTCACATTTTTTTTATTTCACATTTTTTAATTCATACAGCTCCCAGCTATAAAATAGATGAAGAAATTGGATCTTAGACTAAGTAACTTGCCTAAGATCCCCAAGCAAATAAAATGGCAGAATAAGAATTTAAAGCCGATGTTTTTCTTGTTGTCAATGCAATACTGGGGATAGAACCCAGGACCTTTGCACTAAATCACATCCCAGCCCTTTTCTAATTTTTTATCTTGAAACGGCCTCACTGAGTCACTAAGTTGCTCATGCTGGGCTTGAACTTTCGATCCTCCTGCCTCAGCCTGAGTGCTGGTGAAGAGGTGTGCACCACCACAGCTGGCTAATGTTCGGTTGTTCAGCCTTGTCATTTTATGCCATGATGAGCATTACATTTAATCCAAATAATCCCACTTGTCACATATCTATGCATGCATTACTGATACCTGCCCTCTTCTGCAGGAAATGCACAGGCTGCTGACATGGTCTGGCTGCCAGGTGGGCGGTTCCTGATGGGGACAGATGCTCCAGATGCCAGAGATGGTGAAGGGCCTGTCCGGGAGGTAACAGTAAAACCCTTTGGCATCGACATATTTCCTGTCACCAATAAAGACTTCAGGTACATCAGGTGTTTTTCAGGGGGAGTAAAGGCCCTTTCTAACCTTCATTCCTGATGTCTGAAAGGAAACTAGCTTGTTCACTGTCGCTTGTTGTCAGTGGTGCAGTGTGAGGTGTCACCTCTGTCTTTCAGATGAAGAATCTGAAGGCCAAAGAGGTTTGACTTGACCCCTTTGGTGGAAGAGCTGGGCCTGGAACTCAAATCCTTGACTCATTTTATTTTATTACTATTAATTTATTTAGTTATTGTACTGGGAACTGAACCCAGAGCCTTCTCACTGAACTACATCCCAGCCCTTTTTCTTTTCCTTTTTCTTTTTTTTTAAATTTTTTTTTTTTGGTACCGGGAATCAAACTCAGGTCCTTGCGCTTGCAAGGCAGGCTGCGGAACCACTGAGCTAAATCCCTGGCTCTCTTTTTTTAAAATTTTGAGACAGGGTCCTCGCTGTCACTAAGTTTCCCAGGCTAAATTCGAAGTCATGCTCCTCTTGGCTTCCCTTCTCAGAGTGCTGGGATTACAGGTGAATCCCTTGGCTCTTACACCAGTACGTTTGCCCCAACACTGGCACAAAACAGAAGCAGAAGTCAAACACCCAACAGAAACCTGTTCTGGGGTAGGAGGGCAGGGTTGGGAAAAGGATCATACTGCTCGTGGTGGTGCATGCTTATAATCCTAACACTTGAGAGGCTGAGGCAGGAGGATCACCTTGGGTGTGAGCCCAGGCTAGACTACACAGTGAGTTCAAGGCCAGCCTGAACTATATAACAAGGCTCTGCCTCAAAAATACACACAAAAAAAATCCAAAATAATAAAATTAAATGAGGATAAATAACTTCTGTTCTCATTGGCACCATATCATGACAACCAGAAATAGACCAACAGTAGGTATTCTTTTTATATTTCAAATTATGAGCTGTTATATGGTGGAAATATGATGTCACCTTCAACAAATTTTATTACCCTGTAATTTATCTCTGCTTCTCTGGGAAGAGGCTCACAAACCATTCACATGCTCTGAAACTGGTAAGTAATATTGGTACAAAATTTCCCAATCGCTTCCTGTATTTTCAAAGCCTCTTTGACAGGTAAACAATGTCGTCTTATATCTGAGAACTCAAACAGAGTACTGTGAATGCAAGGAAAGCAATTCATTTTAGCCCTACAATCTGCTTGCTGAAATATAGTGGACCTGGGAGGGTGAGACAGGAAATCACAAGTTTGAGCCCAGCCTGGGCAATTTAGTGACTTAGTGAGACCCTGTCTCAAAAATAATAAAATAGCGCAAGGACCTGAGTTCGATCCCTGGTACCAAAAATTTAAAAATGAAAAATAAAAAAAAATAAAATAGAGGTGAGGATATAGCTCAGTGTGAAGGCCCTGGGTTCAGTCTCTGGTACTGGAAAAAAGAAAAGGACTAACCTATACCAAACTGCAGGGAAATCCATCCTGAAGTCTAGGTATGCTATTTTTGACCCAGTGCCCTTCATCTGTTAATGTGGAGACAACACCTGTGCCCCCATGATTGTTGTGAGTTTAGATAAGTGAGGAAGGCTTCAGAAAAGAGATCTGTTCCCCACCCTTGAGCTTCCTGCTCAGTCCCTTTATGTGTTCCTGAAAACCAGAGGAGTTGAAGGATGACCTTCCGCTGGGGATGCAGAAACTCAGTATGCTGCACTCCTCAGCAGAAGGGGACAGACCACCAATGCCGGAACAGTGTGGATGCATCTCTGAAGCTTTTTTTTTTGTACTGAGGATTGAACTCAGGACCTTGTGCTTTCGAGGCAGGTGGCAGAGCCACTGAGCTAAATCCCCGGTCCATCTCTGAAGCATTTTCCCAGCTGAGAGAAGCCAGACCCCAAAGACTCCGTATTACAGGGTTCAGTTTTGAAGACGTTCAGGGATAGGCAAAACCACAGGGCAAAAAAGCAGACCCGTAGTTTCAGGGGCACTGGAGAAATTCTGGAAGTGGTTGATGGGGCTGTTCTATATCTTCCTGTGTGTGTGTGTGTGTGTGTGTGTGTGTGTGTGTGTGTGTGTGTGTGCGCGCGCGCACGCTGGTGGAATGGGACCAGGCCTTGCACCTGGCTAGGCAAACACGCTACCACTGAGCTACACCCCTGGTGGCAGCTTGATTGTGGTAGTGATTGTACATTTGGTCAGGACTCACAGAACTATACAATTTGGGCCAGGGATTTAGCTCATTGGTGCCATGCCTGCCTTGCAAGCACAAGGTCCTGAGTTCGATCCCTGGTACAGGGTGGGGGTAATTTTACTGTATGTGAGTTATAGCCTAATTGCAAAGAAATTCTGCTTGGGCTTTTAGGTTAATCCCTTGGCATCTTGAAAACTGTGTGGTATATTTCTTTTGGTACTGGGGATCGAACTCAGGACCTTGCACTTGTGAGGCAGGCGCGGTGCCACTGAGCCATATCTCTGGCCCATGTGTGGTGTATTTCTTATGGGACAAGGGAATTAAGAGGTTTCCTAGACCAGGAGAGGGATGGGGTACCAAACCCCTCAGCTGAGACCAGGGAAATCTCTTTCCAGGAAATTTGTCAGGGAGAAAAAGTACCGGACGGAGGCTGAGCTCTTTGGGTGGAGCTTTGTTTTTGAGGAGTTCGTCTCCAGTGAGCTAAAAAACAAAGCAGCCCAGCAGATGAAGGTGAGAAGACAAGGTCCTGAGCTGAGGGGATGGGAGTGGGGGCTAGTCCAGAATCCTGTGGGATGCGGGGTCACCCAGGCCACAGTGCAGGGGCAGACCTACCTGAGAGCTGGAGGTGGAGAGGAAGCGAGGCAAACGCACTCTGGAGGAGCCCAGGCCAATATGTACTCATGGGAGGGAGCCCTGAGCTTGTTCTTGGGTAGAGAGATTGATCAAAGTCCAGAGGAACGCAGGGTTCAGATACTGCACCCCCGAGAGAACATCCTGGGGCTCTAACGAGGGTGGTCAGATGCCCTGTGAAGACCCCAGCCCCAAGTGCCTGCCTGGGCTGCAGCACCCTGCCCCCACCTCCCTCCTTTCTGCAGCCTGTCCTCTGGTGGCTTCCAGTGGAAAGGGCATTTTGGAGGCAGGTAAGTGCTGGCTCCTCCACCCCATCGTGGGCCCCTCCTGAGTCTTATTCAGGAGACTAGTTCCCCAGACCCCTCACCCCTCCGGAGATACCAAGCTGTAAGCAATGCCTTGGGGGTCCCAGGCCAACACCCAGCAGTCCTCTACCTCACTGCTTTCCCTGCTGCCCACCCGCTTCTCCGTGAGTCTCTGGTCCCTTTGCTGGCTCTGGTCGGTTCTCGCTCAGCCAAGCTCTCTCCCACTGCCCTGGCTCCATTTAGCAGTGGAGTTGAGCTCAGGCCCCGGGTGGGCACAGCCTCCTGTCTCAATCCATCCCGGCCGTCAGCCCACAGGTCCCGGCTCTGGCATCCGGGACAGGCTGGAGCAGCCTGTGCTCCACGTGAGCTGGAACGACGCCCAGGCGTACTGCAGATGGCGGGGCCGCAGGCTGCCCACTGAGGAGGAATGGGAGTTCGCTGCCCGGGGTGGCCTGAAGGGTACGATCACCAGGGCCATTCCCTGTCCTGTCCTCAGCCTGCTGCACCAGGAGCTCTGCAGGGTGGGAAGGGGCTGTTCCCCAGCGCACCCCGGCCTGTCCGTGGTGAGGCACTAATTGTGGTAGCACTGATGTTCCAGAACATCTGTACAGTGCCATAAAAATGAGAAACTGGTGTGGAAAGAAAAGCAGATGTACAATATTTTATTGTTGGAGATTCCACAGTATTAAGTTACATTTCAGTAAATGTAATTACCAAGGTGTAGTGGTGCACGCCTGTAATCCCAGCACTTGGGAGGCCGAACATCGTGAGTGTGAGTCCTGGCTGGACAGTTTACAGAGACCTTATCTCAAAGTAAAAAATAAAAAGGGCTGGGGATGTAGCTCAGTGTGAAGGGCCTATGTTCGATCCCCAGTACTGCAGTCAATCAATCAATCAGTCAGTCAATAATAGAACAACTCAGGAGATCCAAGTCAAGGGTCCCCAGTGCAGTGCAGAGTGAGGGGATGGGTATGGGGAATAAAGTAAATGACCCCAGTCTGTTTCTTGTCACCTCCTAACATCCCCCTGGTTCCCTCATTTTTTCCCTTCTCTAACTCTGGCCTCTCTCTGTGGTGCCTGGTCTCCTGGCAGGTCAGGTTTACCCTTGGGGAAACAGGTTCCAGCCCAACCGCACCAACCTGTGGCAGGTGAGACTGCCCTCCCTCCTTCCCCAGGCATGGGTGGGCCCTGGGGTCAGTCGGGGGGTGGTGGTGCAGGACTCTGCTGCTCAGGCAGAAGGCAGCATCTCTCAGGGTGCTGGGTGACATCACAAGAGGGGACACTTGTGCAGGTTAAGCAGGGAGTTGCCCAGTGAAGTGCAAGAAGGTGCATTCCAGTCAGCTGTGATGGCACACGTCTGTAATCTCACAACTCTGGGAGGCTGAGGCAGGAGGATCACAAAGTCAAGCCCAGCCTGGGCAGCTTAGCAAGTTAGCAAGACCTTGTCTTAGAACCTAAAAAAATAATTTTAAAAAGGGCTGGGATGGGGCCAGGGATTTAGCTCAGTGATTCTGGCACCTGCCTCGCAAGTGCAAGGTCCCGAGTTTGATCCCCGGTACCACAAAACAAAAAAGGGCTGGGATGTAGCTCAGTGCAAAGCTCTCCATTCAGTCCCCAGTACTGCAAAAAAAGTCATCCCAGCATAGGAAATGAGCAGAGTACCTAGCATTGAATTGTATTGTGCCAACTGAAGTGTTCTGCCTTTTCTCTTGAGGTTCTAGGGTTGGAACCAAGGCTTTGGGGTTGCTGGGCAAGCACCGTACCCCTGAGCTATGTTCACCACCCCATCCGAGGATATGGCTGGAGTGGTAGGAGGTCGACTGAGGGGGAAATGCTTGCTGCTCGTTGTTGATTTATGCAGCACAGATGAGGTCAAGCTGCAGGGCTGACAGGAAGTCTCTGAGTTGCAGCTGTGGCAGAGACCCTGCCTCTTGGCTCTGTATTAAGGAAAAGTGGGATCTAGCGAGGAAGCCAGCCAGTCGGTCATGGTGGTGCACACCTGTGATCCCAGCACACAGGAGGCCAAGGCAGGGAGGTCGCGCGTTTGAGGCCAGTCTAGGCTACACAGTGAGACCCTGTCCCAAAAAATGCATGGTGGCGGTGGAGAAAGCCAGACAGCACGCAAGTATGTAAGAGGGTGAGCAAGGTGTAGTAACTGAGCAGTGTGCCAGGTTGGATTCAAGCATGAATCTGGGTGTGGCTGGATGGTGCCAGTGCTGCCATTGTCCACACTAGATCTGCACTGGGGCCCCTGGGGACAGAACCAGGTCCCTCAGGGTGAGCTCGGTTTAGGGTGTCTTTGGGTCATGTGTATGCTCAGGAGGGCTGGGGCGGAGCATGGCCGCAGAGCTCAGGGCAGTGAGCAGGACAAGCTCACGAAAGGCCCCGGGCTGGATTCCTAGTACCACTAAAAAATGAGAAGTTGAAAATTGGAATCTGAAGCTTAGAACAGAGCCCCAGGCCAGAGCAAGTGGCTCGAGAGTACGTATCTCTTCTCCATTGCTATAATACCAGATGCTGAGTATTTTTTAAAGAAGACAGGTTCTGGGGCCGGGATTTAGCTCAGTAGTTCCACCACCTGCCTCGCAAGCACTAGGACCCAAGTTCGATCCCCAGTACCAAAAAAGAAAGAAAGAAAGAAGACAGGTTTACTCAGCTCACAGTTCTACAGGCTAAAGGCCCGTACCCTGCAGCCCCATTTGTTTGGCATCTGGCAAGTTGCAACTCCCCCCACCCCCAGGGCAACTTGGAAAGGTGGAAGGGGCCACAGAGGGCAACATTGCTTTATAACAACCCACTCTCATGGGAACTAAGTCCAAGAAACCAGCAGTAGTCTGCTCCTAAGGTGATGCCGCAGTGACCTAGTTATCTCCTTTTAAAGGTCCCACCTTTTTTTTTTCTTTTAACTTTTTTTGGAAACAGGGTCTCACTGTGTAGTTCAGGCTGGCCTTGACCTCATGTAATCCTCCTGCTTCAGCCTCCCCAGTGCTGGGATTACAGTCATGTATTGAAGCTCAGTTTTAGAAGAAAAATGACCAAGTTGAACAAATGATAGCAGCAAACATAGGTTACATTTTGAAGAATTTTGCTGATGAGGAGCAGGTGAGAGGGAAGGTCGAGTCAAGGCAGAGAAGAGGGTTATGAGTGGTGGTTGCAGAAGGGAGAGACATGAAGAGACAGCCCGGGTGACCCTGAGACAGCCGCAGGGTGGCTCTGCTGAGCACAGAATCGAGCTGCCCCTCTTCTCTCCTGCGGCACTGTGGCCTCAGGGTTCTAGCACAAGGGAGGAAGTTGCTGAGGGTGGGTGAGGCGGGCACAGGCAGGCTGGAAACGGACTGCAGTGGGCACCGTGGGTCCTGCCCTGCCCTGCCCTGCCCGGTGATACAGCAGGGTGAGAGAGCTAGGCTTCCCTCTGGGTGGGAGGAAGGTAACCCCTGCCCTGGGACAGGCCGATTGTCCTTTAGCTGTCATTTCTGCCATCAGGGAAAGTTCCCCAAGGGTGACAAAGCTGAGGATGGCTTCCACGGAGTGTCCCCGGTGAACGCCTTTCCCCCGCAGAACGACTACGGTAAGGCTTCCCTCAGGGCGCTATGGCACTCGCACGCTCTCACAGGTTGCTTGCTGGGCTGGATCCCTGTGCCTGATGTGGGAGGCAGAGAAAAGCACCCCCACCGCCATTTCCCCGCAGGGCTCTTTGACCTTGTGGGCAACGTGTGGGAGTGGACCTCGTCGCCCTACCAGCCGGCTAAGCAGGACATGCATGTCCTCCGGGGGGCGTCCTGGATTGACACGGCCGATGGCTCTGCCAACCACCAGGCCCGGGTCACCACCAGGTGAGGCCCTTGCTCCAAGGGTCCTTGGCTCAGGTGCAGGGCGGGTGTTGCTGCTGCACCCCACTTCCACCGGGAGTCAGGCAGGGGAGGGAGTGAGCAGTGTGGCCACAGAAAGCAAGAGGGACTGGGACAGCTGAGGAACGTTTCCCGCCAGGTCCCACACCCGGGGAGACAGCATGTCCCCTCTTGTCCTCACAGCCAGGGGCCGGGAAGCAAGCGGAGTAGCCACAGCAGTGGCAGCACCAGTGGTCATGGAATCACTGCCCCCTCAAACTGGGGCACACAAAACATTTGTCATAATCACTGTTTCATAATGAAGAAGGTTCAGGGAGGTGCTGGCTAGTGGGGGCGCCTGAAGGGTGGCAGCCCCAGCTCCTGGGGGAATTCAAAGCTCTGCCTCACCCCTGTGGACCTGATGAGGTCCATCTCTTTTCTCCCACCCCGGGTTCCTGAAGAATAGCAGCGAATTCTCTTCACCTTTGTTTCTGGACAGTGGGTGGAGGAAGTCCCCACCTGTGAACCTCGGTTTGTCACTGTTTTCCGGGCCCAGCAGGAGTGGCCCCAGGCAGGACTTTCCATCTGCCCCAGTCTGATTCTTGTCTACAAAGCTGTGAGACCCTCCCGAGCACAGTGCCGTGAGGAACATCTGTGAGACCCTTGAGCAGGCGGGATGGCTCATTTCTGACCTCCAGATGCCTAGGCTGAGCTATTGGAAACTGCTCACTCACCTGGTCGCCCTCGCCTCCTCCCCAAGTGGCTGTGGCACAGAACCTGCCCTACTGCCAGGCTGTGTAGGCACCCAGACCTCTGAGCCCCGGCGGGGGTAGGGCTGGAAAGGCCAAGCCCCTCGGTACGCACGCGCCCATTCTTTCTCCCCTTCCATTGGCAGGATGGGAAATACTCCTGATTCAGCCTCGGACAATCTGGGCTTCCGCTGTGCGGCCAGCAAGGGCCGGCCCCTCAGTGAGCTGTGAACTGGGTGTGGAGCCCCTCGGCACTCTGTCATTCCCAGGGCATCCCCAGCACACCCGCATCCTGCCCTCCCTCCCTCACTATCTCCCACCAGGGCAGGAGGGGACCCTGGGCGGGGTCCCGGGTGTTGGGTGGAGAATTGGGTGGAGAACAGGCCCGCAGGGTGGACTGGGAGCTGGGAGGTTTCCCTTAGAGGTCAAGTGCTGCTGACCCTGGGGCCAGATACTCAAAGTCCAGTCTACTGCTTGGAAGGTCTGTTCCCTTCCTCCCAGTCTGATTCAGGGATCTGACATTGTTTCCTTGTGGCAGAATTCCCTCTAGGTAGCTCTTTCCTTAAGGAATTTTTTTTGCCGGGGGTGGGGGTGGGGTGGGGTGGGGTGTTGAGACAAAGTCTCACCATGTAGTTCAGGCTGCCCTTGAACTCACTGTGTAGCCCAGGCTGGTCTCGAATTCCCGGTGATCTTCCTGCCTCAGCCTCCTGAGGGCTGGGACTACAGATGAGTGTCACCATGACCAGCTTCCTAGCCAGTTCTTGTAGAAAGAAGCTGCGTCCCTCATTTGCCTTTCTGCGGTGTCCCCCTCACGGCCAAGAACCTGTTTCAGAATTCAGGGGTCTGGGAGAACCAAGTAACGCACCAAGTAAACAGTACTCGTGGAAGAGGACCCGAAGCTCCCCCGCTGTTCGTGGTGTGGGGCTCCGAGCCTCTGGCCGTGCTGGACCACAGGTTGCGGAAGTCTCCCGCGGGCGCATGGCAGACATTTCCGTCTTCTGTCGTCGCCCAGGACCCTAGGGAAGAGGCCCCCGCCACAGAACCGAGGGGGCAAACTGCGCTGGGGACCCCTCGCCTCCCCGTGCGTGCGTGTGTGCCGAGCCTTCCGGGCCATGGCCCCACGCCAGTCCCCTCCCTCTGTCCCTGCGAGCCTCCCCTCCCCTCAGAAGTCCTCCTCCTCAGCCAGCGACAGCAGCACAGCCTTGGGCGTGTTCTCGAACAGCGCGGCGCGGTTCTGCTGCTGCCCCTTCTTCACCCAGTGCCCATAGATGCGGAAGGCATAGGCGTCGATGAGGCGGCGCAGGGGCCGCAGGGCGTAGGGGTCGCGGATGACGATCTCCCTGGTCACCGGCTTGGCGCGGCGGTACTGGTAGTAGATCCGGACGGAGGCCAGCACGGTCACCGCGATGACCTGCGCGGGCCGGGACAGGACCCCGAGCCGGCTTAGTGCGGGCGGCCCTTGGCCGGGTTTCCCGGCCCTGCGCTACCACCTTTGCGGGGAGCAGCGGGAGCCACGGGGTGACCTCCGCCTTCCCTGCGGTCCCAGCTGAGCTGGAGGCAGGAGGCTTGGAGGCCCGGGGTGGGGGACCGGGTGCCCGTGGGGACCGCGAGCTTGTGGGGACCGCGTGCCTCGGGGCCTCGCACCTTGAGGGGCCTCGCACCTTGAACTTCCCGCGGGTGCTGAAGTGCCGCACCTCCTCCACCACGTACTGCTGGAAGAAGGGATGCGCCAGGGCCTCCTCTGCTGTGCAGCGGCTCTCGGGGCGCACCACCAAGAAGCGGGAGACCTGGGGGCGGAGGGGCGCTGAGGTCGCAGGGCCGCGGCCGCTGGCGCTTTGGGAGACGTGGCGTGGGCCCGCGCCGCCCGGCCTCACCAGGTCCTTCACGGTGTCGGAGTAATCGTCCCACTCTGGGGAGCCGAACTGGTAGTTGCCGCTCATGATCATCCTCAGCATGAGCATCTGCTTCCGGTGCCAGAAGGGCGGGGAGCCGGCCAGCAGGGTGTACATGATCACCCCCGTGCTCCACCTGCAGGGTGGGGGGCCTCCTCACACCGGTTCGGCAGGGGGAGCAGCAGCAGGGGCGGTCCCGGGGCCGCGCCGCACCCACTCACATGTCCACCTCCTTCCCGTAGCCCGGGTGGTCGTCGTTCATGGAGCACTGGATGATTTCTGGGGCCAGGTAGCTGGGGGTCCCACAGACCTCTGCAGAAGAGCTACTGTCAGGACGCAGCAGGGGGGCCCGAGATGGACCGGAATGGGGCTGGGGCTCTCATGTGATCATCCCGGCCTGGACTCAGACAGTGGCAACTGGCTCTGCTCAGTCTGGGAAAGAGGACTTAGCTGGAGCCCCTGAGATGGGGCAGAGGGGGGAGCCCAGGCAGTGTGTGTTCCTGGGGTCACCAACGAGGGAGCCTTGGACCCTGCCTGGGCCTTGCCATGGTACCGGACCTCGAAGCTTCTCTCCGGGCTGCAGCTGGCAGGAGAAGCCAAAGTCGGTGAGCTTGATGTTCATGTTGTCATCCAGGAGGATGTTCTCAGGCTTCAGGTCCCGGTGCACAATGTTGAGCTTGTGCAGGGCACTGATCACCTCCAGCAGGGCCCTCATAATTTTCCTGAGGCCGGGAGCACACACGTCACTCTTTCAGGGGAAGGTGAGGACGGGGAGGGGGGTGGGGGCCTAGGGATCGAACCCAGGGCCTGGAACATGCTAAGCGAGTGCTCTTCCACTGAGCTCCTCCCAGGCCCATTTGGCTTTGTTTTTTGTTCTAGAATCAGGCAGCACTTCATCCCGTCATTGGAGTGTCCCACCACACATCACGTCACTCTTCCACTCCTCAGGGTCGGGTGACAGGGAGGCCACCGAAGCCAGCAGTGTGCACGCCCAGCATGACAGGCACGTTGTGCCTCCCTGGGACCCTGGCCCTGTGGCTCTGGGACTTGGGGAAGGATCTGGGAAGGGTGAAAGGATGGACGGGCAGACAGACGCACGCTACCTGGTTTCCTTCTCGCTCAAAGTGACCTTCTCAGTAAGATAGTCAAAGAGCTCGCCCCTTTTCATCCTGTGGGAACCAAGGGTATGATGCTGGCTCGGTCCCAGCCACCCTCCCCTGCCCCTGCTCCCAGGGAGCTGTGTCCTGTGCCCTAATGTCCTACAGGCCAAGAGGGCTGCACCCCGGCAGGACCCAGTCAGGGCAAGGGGCTGCAGAGGGGAGTGGAGAAGTCAGGAAAGACTGGAAGAGAAGCAGGGGAGGCTGGAGAGTGGGGTAAGGAGTGTGGGGTCCCCATTTGTGCAAGTGACATCATGGGCCGGGGCCTGTCAGGGCCCAAGTCAGAGCTGGGGTTGTAGGAGCCCTAGGACCCCAGAACGGATCAGGAGGCCTTGAATATTTGTTTGTTTGTTTGGTACCAGGATCGAACTCAGGACCTTGTGCTTGCATGGCAGGCACTGGAACCACTGAACTAAATCCCCGGCCCAGGACTTGAATATTTTGAGTTTGCCCAGGAAAACAGTAGGAGTTTACAGTGATGTGGGGAAACTGTTTGTTCCAGCAGGATTATAGAGCTGTGGTTCAGGGTTCAGTCTGCTTAGCTCCTGGGAGGAGCCAGGCAGAGCTGGGCGGCAGAGTGCTCTCACGCGCCCTAGAGGGCTCCTGGGCAGCAGTAAAAATAGCTTCCCCAGCAGCCTCCTCAAAGGTTACGGACATCCGAGCTGTGTCTGAGTGGGGCGCAACAGCTTCGACCCAGCAGGCTGGGAAGGGTCCTAGGACAGCCTCCCTTGGCTAAATGGACAAAGGTGTGTCCAGCGCCCACCTGTGGGGACAGCAGCAGGATCCTAGGGCAAAGGAGCAAGTTTGTGCCCAGCGTTGGAGAGAAGCAAGAAAACTCCTGGGCTTGCTGAGTGGGGTAGCCACGGGGTCTGTTTGACACCTAGAATTTACAGGGTGAGCCTTGTTTTATACAATATTTACTATCTTTTTAAAAGGTGACATGTGAATCTAGTTTTCTTTGAGACAAGTTCTCCCGTGCAATCCAGGCTGGCCTCAAACTCATGGAACTCCTCCTGCCTCAGCCTCCTGAGTATTGGGGTTGGAGGTGTGCGCCATCATGCCGCTCCTATGAATCCAGTCTATCTTTTTTTGTTTTTCTTCAGTGCTAGGGATGGAACCCAGGGCCTTGAGTATGCTAGTAAGTGCTCTGCCACTGGCCTATCTCTAAAACCTGTTTTTATCATTTTAATCCATTTGAAAGGAGGATTCACTATTGACATCAGCAGCAACCAAGGTTTACCAGTAAATGTGGGCACCATGCAAGGGACAGCAGCGGGCTCCTGTCTTCTTGGAGCTGACAGCTTAATTGTACACATGTGACAGGTTAAATTGTGTCTCAGGGCCAGGTGGGCTGGCACAAGCCTATAATCCCAGGAGGGTGAAGGAGAGGAGGCTGAGGCAGGGGATTACAAATCTGAGGGCAACCTGGGCAACTGAGGGAGACCTGTCTCAAAGTAAGAAAAAAATGGCTGGAAGTTCAAGGACAGCCTGGGCTACACAGTGAGTTCAAGCCCAGCCTGAACTACATAACGAGACCCTGTCTCAAAACAAAACCAAAAAAGCTGACAAATTTGGGATTACCAAAATGTGTCTCTCGGACAGCAACAAGATAGGCAGATTCTTGTACCCCAGATTTCAGCAGCAGGGAGAAGGGGATTATATGCTAAGCCAAAGTGGCCCACAGCCAATTAGAATGTATGATGATAAGATTTTATGTATAAATACATTATTACTTAAATATATCAAAAATCGTTTGTAATAAAATCATTTGTAAGATAAAATAAAACAGTTGTAATTCAAAAAAAAGAAAGCAGCTGGGGGTGTAACCCTGGGTTCAATCCCCAGTACCACCACCAAAAAAAGTTGTAGCTCCTGCTGTACAAACTCAGCAAAGCCACCTGGGTGATTTTCTCACGTAAATCCAGCCCTTACATTAACTGTTACATAGGGAGAAATTGCTCAACACAGTCCTACAACAGTGGTCCATGTAGTGAGTAGGAGTGAAGAGTTCCCTTCCCTGGGGAGCGTTTCTAATAAAAATGGTGATGGCCAGGTGTGGTGGCGCACACTTGTAATCCCACTATTTGGGAGGCTGAGGCAGGAGAATCGCTGTGAGTTCGAGCCCAGCCTGGACTACACAGTGGGTTCAAGGCCAGCCTGAACTGCACAGTGAGACCCTGTCACAAAGAACCAAAAAAGGAAAAAGAAAACTAATACTTCAATGACCCAGCCCCTAAGTGTTGAACACAGGTTTCCAATCCTGCCAGCTTGAGCCAAGGGGCGGCCTGACCCTCCTTGGGGGAGGACTGGTCCCGGGACTGCACTGGGCAGGAGCAGAGCACAGGCTCTCTCGAGGCCTGGGCGCGGTACTTACAGGTCAAACACCAGGAAGAAGAAAGTGTTGGTCTCATAAGTGTCCTTCAGCTGGACTGAAATGGAAACGGCGGGCTCGTCTCTGGGCTGGGGCAGTGGACCTGGGGAGGGCCCTGAGGCCGCTGTGTGGTGGTGGGGACACAGGATGGCGCCCAGGGAGTCCTGGGGCCTCCGCGGAGTGCCACTCACTGACATTGGGGTGTCCCGAGACCTTGCGCAGGATGTCCACCTCCTTCAGCGTGGCCTCCCGCAGCTCCTGCACCTCCTTGGGGCTGAAGCCGCCCCCGCCGGTGACGTCGATGATCTTCACGGCATACTCCTTGCAGGTGGGCTTGTGGATGCATCGCCTGACCACGCTGCTGACACCCCTGGGGGGCGGGGATGGGGCCCCTGGGTGAGGGCCACGGCTGAGAGGCCTGCCTGCACCTAGCCACTTGCATTTCCTCCCACTCCCATGAGCTCTGGGGAAAGAGGCCCAGAGGGCTTGTTTACCTAGATAGGTGTCAGGGCTGGGTCCTCCCTCGCTGGCTCTGCTTCGTGGCACTCGGGGTCAAACCCTGGGGTCCCCCACCGCTAAACTATATGCCCAACCCCTTTTCATTTTTCATTCTGAGGCAGCACCTTGCTAAGTTGTCCAGGTGGGACTTGAACTTGTGATCCTCCTGCCTGAGCCTCCCAAACTGCTGGCATCTCTGGCGTCCTCCACTGCGCCCAGCTCTGGTCTCAGGTTCCTTCCCTGCTCCTAGGGCAGCCACAACCTCCCCTCAGGTCCCCGAGCCCTGCGCTAGCCCAAGGCTGGGGTTGGGTGTGGGAGCGGTCTCCGGCCCCTGTGCCTGTCCTGGGTTAAGGGGGGGCAGGACCCTGACGGGGCAGTTCTCCAGGGGGGCGGGGCCAGGTTAGCAGAGGGTGGCGCTTCTTACCTGCCCAGGATCTCCTTGGGGTCATAGTTCTCATAGAACCCCCGGGCGGAGTGAGAATCTGGCAGGGCCTCGTCTCGGGTCATGCTGGGCTCCTGGGGCAGAGATTCCAAGGGTCGGGGGGGGGGGGGAGCAGAAGGAAGCGGTCAGCCCTCCCACCCCTTTGCGACAGTCTTGCTGTGTAGCCCAGGCTGCCCTGGAACTGGCTGTGATCCTCCTGCCTCAGCCTCCTGAGTGCTGGGGTTACAGGTGCGCGTCACCACACCCAGCTCTCTTGCCTTTTTTATCTCCTGGCACGTGACTGGCCTACAGTGAACATTCAAGAGAGGTTTGTGGACGTACAGATCCCTGCCCGGTCTGTCCTGGCAGCCCCTCCGGTCCCAGTGATGACCATTCCCCTCCTGAGCATTTGCCTCCCCCGTGCCTGCAGCCTTGGAAGAGCAGGGTTGGCTTCTTGGCGCTGTGACCTCACAGGACACTGTGGTTCCTCACAGCTCCACGTGGGGGCAGCAGCTGGTCGGCCCTGCGTAGGCGCAGGCGCAGGCTGGGGCAGAGGGTCGGGGCCCCAAGGTTAGCTCTGAGGCATGCACATCTTTGCTTTGAGAACCACAGAGAAGCTACAGAGGGTTCTTTTCCCTCCCCTGGTATTGGGGATTGAACCCAGGGCCTTTGTATTGAGCTACATCCTCAGTCCTTTTTTATTTGGAGACACAGCTCTTGCTAGGTTACTGAATTGCCCAGGCTGGGGTTGAAGTTGGGATCCTCCTGCCTCAGCCTCCCAGAGTGCTTGGGTTACAGAGGACAATTTAGAGTGTAGTTTCCTTTTCTGTCTGCAGGCCATGCGGTCCTTTTCTTCTGCCTGCTGTCTGCTGTTCTACTACTGTTCCTGTCCCATGCCTCTCCGCAGCTCCGCCGCTGTAACTGCCGCACTTGGAGAACACTTCCTTCCCAGACCCACTTCACCTCTCCCCACTCCTCCCGTCAGTAACCGGGCCGTTCTAAGTCCTCTCTCCTTCCTCCTTCATCCTGCAGCTCCCAAGCCTTGGCTCTTTCCCATCACAGCACCCTGTGTCTGGGGGAATGCAGGGCAGGGTGAGGCTGATCCCACCCTCCAGTGTCCCCACCCAGTGCCCCGTCCCCTCCCAAGACTAGGGTTGTCTCTGGGAGGTCTCGGCCATCTCTGCCCTCGGGACCCAGGCAGAGACGCTGGCGCTGCTCCCTAGGTGAGGTGACATTGGGCCTGGCCCAGGGGCCTACGGCAGATGCCCCGTGCTCTTTGGCCCCTGGGGGTCCCGAGTCAGGACGGACAGGAAGGGCAGAGCTGGCCTGTGCTGTCAGAAACACAGGGGCACCTGCGGGGACCTCGGACACAGGATCTGAGGGATGTAGAGTCCCTGCCAAGACCTTGGCGGGGGCAGAGAGAAAAGAGGCACAACTTCCGTCTCTCTGAGGACGGCAGCCGGAGGCTGGGTCTCGGCCCAGCAGCAGCCCTGGTCTTGGGCTGCCTCTTCCCGGAGCCCTGGCGCCCCGCTCCCGGCTGCCTGGTTGCCTGGGGAAGGGTTAGAGTAACAACAGGCTCCTGTTCCAGGGCAGGCGCTGGTGCACTCGGGGCTCCTGCCTGCCATCAGCGACCCCCAGAGCCAGAGTCTCTGCAGAAAGCAGCCCGTTTCGAGACCCAAGATGGGCATTGTGCATTCATGTCCCCAAACTGGGCAGCACAGGCCCTCCACGGGGATGCCACCCTATGCTGGGAGGGAACAGCCTCCCGAAACCTAGAGTCAGGAAACAGACACAGGCACTGGGTTTCTGGAGAAAAATACTTCCAGACAGGTGTCTTGAGTGGATGCCCCATGCCTGTAATCCCAGCACTCCGGAGGCTGAGGCAGGAGGATCACCAATAGTAAGTTGGAGGTCAGTCTGGGCTACATAGTGAGTTCGAGGCCAGCCTGAACTACATAGTGAGACCCTGTCTCAAAAAGCAAAACAAAACAGAGTCGATGGGGACCCTTTCCTGGGTGTGTCTGCATTCAGAAGAGAAATGGACCTAGCAGACATGGGAGTTCTGTCTTCTCTACCCCTGGCTCTCCTACTACCTGCCTGCTGCCTGGCCACTCACCGTTAGGTCCTTGCAGGGCCTCTGTTGACCGTGACAAGAATCCCAAAGGTCCTGGGGCTCCTGGGGGAGCAGGCACAGCGAGGCCGAGGCTGTGTCCCAAGCGGACACTGGCGTTGCAGTAAGAGGATCCTGTGGCTCTGCTTTTGGCTTTGCTATTTGATGACGGAGGCTGACGCACCAAAAATAAATCCCAAGTGCAAAGCTGGGGCGCTGCCAAGGCTTGGTAGGGAGGGGGCCCAGGCCCCAGTCTCACCAGTGGTGGCCTCTGGTGGAGGGCGAGGGAAACTCAGGTGGCCGGGGACCAAGCAGGACCAGGCAGGATGGGGGAAACATCTTCCCTCTGGGGCTCTCCTGGCCTCTGGGCCTGGAGGGAGGGCTGGCTTTATAGGGAACACGGCGCAACGTACAGGTGTCACAGGAATCTAGCTATCAGGGCTCCCTACAATTGGCTTATATGACGAAGACCTTGTCAGGCGCCATGGGAATCCACATCTGCAATCCCAGCACTCTAGGAGGCTGAGGCAGGATTGCCATGAATTTGAGGCTAGCCTGGGCTACATAGTGAGATTGTCTCAAAACAGAACAGCACAATAAAATGTGGACAGGAGCTAAGTCCTAAAAACACAAATTTTTTTTTTTTTTGGTACTGGGGATCGAACTTGGGTCTTTGCACTTGCGCAGCAGGCGGCGAAACCACTGAGCTAAATCCCCAGCCCCAAAAACAAATTTTGCGCTGAGAGATGCAGCTAGGCTCACTTGAAGAGAAAAAACCCAGGCCGGGGGTGTCTGATCTCTTGCTGAGTGCACAAGGCCCAGTTCATCCCAAGGCAGGCGGGGCAGGGACAGTGTCATCTTCCAGAAGAGGAAACCATGTCCCCTGAGCAGGCCACCAAGTAGAGGAAAAGCTTCTGCAAGGGGAGTTTCTGTCTGAATTAAGTTTTCATCACCAGATGCCTGATCAACTGGGAGGATGGTGACCTCTGGTGACCCAGGAACCACCGGCAACAGACATGTCTGCTCCCTCACCTCCCTGGTCACCTCACAGCTGAGACTTTCTCTCCCAGTGCCAAGGAGTGAGGCCAGGCCTCCCCGAGTTGAGGCCCACTCTGCAGCTGGTCCCCAGCCCCGAAAGCAGGATTTTAAGCGGTTCCGGTGCCTCTCAGTTCACTGGGCTCCAGAGGCCGACAACAGCTGGAACCTTCACAAGAGACAGCGCTGGCGCCAAACTCCCTGCCGGAAGCCCCGGGTTGGCTGCGTATTTCACACCCAAGTGCAGATGAGCGAGCCAAGCTCTCTGTACTATGTTCTGGGGTGACCTGACAGTGAGCACCACACCAGTCCTTGGAAGAGAATCACTTTATTCTAACTACTAACATCACAACAGCTGGCTTAGGAGGCCACTCATGCACACGTGTCCCCAATTCTGCCCCATCCGTGTGACCAGAACACCCTCTTCACTGCCGTTCTTAAGCCGAAATGAGGTTGAACTGAATGGTTTTACACTTTATTAATTATACTTCCAGGCTAAAGTAACTTGGTCGGGGTCGGTTTCGAGTCTTCCCTGTGACTTCCTGCTTAGAGGAGTCCTGCAAACAGAAGGGGTTCATTAGCAGAGCGCCAGCTGCAGAAATCAACAGGTACCCATGTTACTGTTTTCTTCTGAGCGCCACAGAGGGGACCCAGCCCACCCCCACGGCTGGAAGGAGCAGTGTGTGCACTAGGGACAGAATCTGGGAGCCACCTTGGGTGGGGCCACCTTGGTACACGCTGAACTCCCTGGGCTCAGTAAGCGGACAGAGGAAGGAAGCGGAGTCACCCACCGTTCGCGATCCTGCACTGCCTCAGTACTTCATTGAACCCTTCGCAGAGCTTCACGTCAGGCTGGTTCTGCGCACACTCCAGAAACTGCTTTATCTCAAAGGAGCAGGGCCCACTGGATGCCTGCTGATGCAGATGGGCTCCCTGAGGCTCCTGCAAGGAAACACCCAGCACTGCTGAGGAACTGGATTACACCCGGGCAGGGGGTGGCCTGGGGTTAACCCGGAAACAGAACCAGAATCAGATACAAATCAAAGAACAACCACCACTGCCTACCTCGGAAGGGAAAAGTCCCGAGTTCAATCCCTGGTGAGAACCGCCCCCCCGCCCCGCCCAAAACAGAAAAAAGTCCAAGCAAGGGGAACAGTTATCTGGGCCGCTCAAGAAGAGACGGGCCAGGTAGGCAGCCTAGTGGGACAGCAAAAGGCATGTGAAAGGCCCTGGGGTTGGGCCCTAGCACCACAAAAGTAAAATAAAAAAAAAAATAAATCAGCTGGGCACAGTGACATACACCTGCAATCCCAGCTACTTGGCAGGCTGAGGCAGGAGGATCACAAATTCAACCTAGCCTGGACAATTTAGTGACCCCGTCTAAAAACACAACAAAACAAAAACATTCAGTGAAGCGCCATAGATGAAAAGTGAGACTATTATAGGAAAAATAGATGGATGAGTTTCAAGTACACCAGCAATACACCAGGACACACTCGGGCTCCTTAGGAAAGAAAACTCACAGAAAGGAAGATGGCGGGGAGCACCGGAAAGGGACCAGAGGGTTATGGCACAAGCCTGACTCTCAGCACTCCAAGAGGCTGAGGCAGGAGGATGGCCAAGTTCTAGCTCAGCCCAAGTAACCTCTGAGACCCCTGTCTCAAAATAAAAATGAGAAAAAAGGGGGCTGGGAATGTAGCTCAGTGTAAAGGCCCTGGGCTCAATCCCCTGTACCACCAAAAGAGAAATTTTTGATTGAGACTGGATTAGTAAGAAGCACCATCAAGGGAAAATAGCTATTTAAAATGGGTACAGTGGCACACGCCTGTAGTTTCAGCACTTGGGAGGCTGAAGCAAGAGGATCACTGAAAGTCTGGGGCCAGGCTGGACTACACACCAAGACCCCATCTCAAAAGCAGCTAATTTATAGTGTGTCAGGCTGAACTGTTACAATTCTACTCCTTGGGAAAAACAGTCCACAGTACTTGCTGATGGTGGCTAAGGTGCTGGCTTCACTGCCTAATGTGCCTTTTGATAACCTATTTTCTGTCTGTTGAAACAGGGTCTCGCTATGTAGCCCTGGCTGGCCTCACACTCACAGCGATCTTCCTGCCTCAGTCTCTCAAGTGCTGCTGTTCACAGCACTCTGCATTCTCAGACAGTCCTCACCCTCACACATCAGGAACTTATACACAACCAAGTTTCCTCAGAAAATACAGCACCGAGGAGGCTTACCTGGTAGGTGATGTCAGGCCTGGAGGGCTCGCCGCTGCCTCCCCCGCTGAAGCCGCCTGTGATGGCGTGGCCCAGCGTGTGCCCTACGGCAGAGCCCACGGCCACACCTGCTGCAGTGGTCGCCATCTGGGCCATCAGACCCGGTTGTCGTGGAGCAGCAGGTGAGCCCACCGCAGAAGGCGGGGCCACCACCGGGGTCGGGGCCGCTGGGGCTGGCCTGGGCATGGGCCTGGGCGCAGCTCGCATCTGAGGGGCCCGGCTGCGGAGGAAGAGGGTGAAGCAAGCGTGATGCTCCCATTCCCCACTCATTTTCAAAATTGTACACTTCAATAAACCTCAGCTGCTTCATATTATTAAACAAATACAAACTTTCAAGATTTTACCAAAAATAATTCTATTAATTATTTACATCATATCTTTTTTTTTTTTTGAGACAAGGTCTCGCTTTGTGTTCAGGCTGGCCTTGAACTCTTGGCGATACTCCTGCCTCTGCCTCTGGAGTGCTGGGATTACAGGCGTGCACCACCACACAAGGCATCTTATCTCTTCTGATAAGGTGGTAGTGACCGAGTATCAACTGTATATTTTATTTTTTTTCCGACAACCATTTCCATGTATCCACATAAACCACAGTATCTTTGTTCTCTTTTTAATTTTTATTTTTTGGCTTTTGGAGCTAGGGTCTTGCTATGTAATCCACGCTGGCCTTGAATTTGCAGTGATCCTTCTGCCTCAGCCTCCCAGGGCTGGGATTACAGGCCTGTGTCACCACGTCCAGCTCACATTAACCATGGTTTCTTTAAATGCCAGTTATTCCAATACTTCATAAAAATATACAGAATATTAAGCTAGAGAACTCATCTAGTCAAATGTTAGGCAACCACAACGTTCAAGGGTACTGGAGAGGCTGAAAAATATAATTGGGCGAGTCTAAACTGTCTGCTGCCTTCATTCACTTCTGGTGTGGTCGCCTGTAATCCCAGCACGGGAGGGTGAGGTAGGAGGATTGCCATGAGTCTGAGGCCAGCCTGGGCTACATAGCTAGTTCAAGAGCAGCCCGAACTAACAGCAAGACTGTCTCAAAAAACCAAAGCCAAAAAAAAAAAAAGGCAGCCAGGCATAGTGGCACACACCTGTAATCCCAACTAGTCAGGAAGCTGAATCAGGAGGACTGCCCAGTTGAAGGCCAGCCTGAATAAAGTAACGTAAGGAGATGCTCTCGCTCTCTCTCTCTCTCTTTCTTTTTTTTGGTACCAGGGATCGAACTCGGAACCTTGCACCTGCAAGGCAGGCAGTGGAAGCACTGAGCTAAATCCCTGACCCAGGAGATGCTCTTTCAAAACAGGAAATAAGGATAGTAAATTAGTGGTAGCGCGTCTGTAGGTCCAACCCTAATACCACAAAAATAAAACAAAAACCCTGGGGCCCATTGTGGTGCCACTCGGGAGCCAGGGTGACTCGCCTGGGCACAGGAGCTCAGGACAGTGTAGGCACCAGAGCAATCCTGCGACGCAAACTCCAAACTGAAGAGTCATGTGGCGAAATGATCCAGCCCGGCTCCTTGACTTTTACAGAATAGGAAAATGAAGTTTAAAACGGGCATGGAAGCAACACCTGTAATCTCAGCTTTGGGAGGCTTAGGCAGGAGGATCACACATTTCAGCCCAGTTTGGGCAGTTCACGAGACTTTGTCTCAAAAATAACTAACTAGGGCTGGGGATATAGCTCACGGCGAAGGCCTTGCGTTCAGTCCCCAGTACCGCAACCACCACCAGCATCGGCGCCACGAAGCTCCCGAAACCCTGAAGTGCGGTAAAGTGGCTCCTATTTCCATTTACCCACGTCAAAAGGTTAGGACTTAACACGCTACTCCGCTATTAAATAGCGCGCGTCACTGCGCTATCAACCAGACCGGCGTGATGGCGCATGCCTGTCCTCCCAGGACTGGAGGCTGGGCCAGGAAGGTCGCCATGAGTTCGAGGCCAGCCTGGGCCACATAGTGAAACCCTGTCTCAAAACTGCAACAAGTAAAAACAAAACGGCTTTCCCGTGCATGAGCGCCCGGCACACGACGAACACAACAGAAGCCACGGTGCGCGGCGCTTCGCTCCCACCGTCCTCTGCCTGCGGAGCCGGCAGATTCCGGGCGCCTGACTTCGACCTCGAGCCCCAGCACGGTCTCACCTAGCCGGAGAGGGGACGCGGGAAGTGCGGCTTCGGCTTCCACGAGGCATCGTCGGCACACTATCGCTCAGCTCCCAGAAACACCCAACTCCGCGAAGACTATGGCTCCTTCTGAAGGGAGGAGAGCAGAACGCGGGAGGCGGGACTGACCTTGGCGCTCGACCAATCAGCGTGCAGACAGAGCCCTTCCGTGTGCCTACGTCTCCGGGGCCCTGAAGGTCATTGGAAGAGCAAGACGTCAAGGGCAGCGTCTCACCGTACGCAGTGACGTCATGAGCTCGGTGCACCAGTGCTTTAGAAAGCCGGAAGTTCCTGCGGTTCCCTACAACCCCCCCCCCCCATCCTAATACCGTTAGCAATTTGCTTCCTAGGGAAGAAGGTCCGCTGCATCAGAGTGGGTCACACAGTGAGCCGCCAGAACTACACAGCGAGACCGTCTCAGAAAACCAAAGGGAAAAAAGGGGCCTGTTGCTGCTTCCTTCACATATTTGTATTAACATGATAGGGTAAATGCAACCTTGGGAGTGGGTCACATCTCAGGCCTGGTTGCCAGGGACCTTGGGCAAGTTGCTTTATCTTTCTCAGCCTTAAATTACTTTAAAAGGCCAGGGACGGGGGAATAAAAGGCTGGGGATGTAGCTCAGTGCGAAGGCCCTGGGCTCAATTTCTAGTATAAAAAAAGAAAAATCTTGCCGAGTCACTACATTGTTCAGGCTGGGCTCAAATTTGTGATCTTCCTGCCTCAGCCGCCCAGAGTGCTGAGATTACAAACGTGTGCCACCACGCCCAGCCAGCAGCTACTTTTTGGAGACAGTGTGGTTGTGTAAACCTCAAGGAAAGACTTCATTTTAGAGGTAACTTAGGGATCTACTTGTACAGTATTTCTTTCTTGTCTGTGGGTCCAGTAAGAAAAAGATTCAGAAAATATGAATGCCTTACATTCACATATGGCATCATACATCTTAACCCTTTTATATAAAAAGGAATTTGTGTCCAGAATTAGGATAAAATCCATACCCTGGTAATTTGACAGAATTTTACTGAATAGCCTGATAGATTCTGGAGATACAGCAATTAAAACAATTAAATAAAAACCTTCATGGAGTTTAAATTTCTAGGAGAGAAGACACAAGCGCCTATGTGATGTGGTGACATCAGGAAAGGGCAGGATAGTGTTATAGACACCTAAGTTAGGTAGAAATTAATAGCCAGTCAGACAGGGTCTAGGCCCTCGAGGGAATCAGTGCAGAGGATGAGAACAGATCACAGCTGGAGATGCATCTGAACAAAGCCAGGCCTCAAGATGGAGATGTGACAGCCAGGCCTGCAAGCCTCCTTAAGAGATACCCAATGGGGCAGGGATTTAGCTCAGTGGTTCCGCTGCCTGCTTCACAAGCAGGAGGCCCCAAGTTCGATCCCCAGTACCAAAAAAAAAAAAAAAAAGATACCCAGTACTTTGAAATTATACTGTAATCAGCACCACCTGGTCCAGCGAGCCTAAGTAGGCTTTGTCTAGATACTTCTTGTTGGGTATTTCAGAGCCCCCACAGAGCAAGCCCCCTCCTCTCCTTTCCCTTTACCCCACTCCGGCCACAAGGAACAGGGAACTTCTACATAGCTAAGGCATGACCTCCCTTTGTTAGTGACTTTCTGCCTAGTTAAGGTCTTTCTGCCCTACTGGTTTCTTAGTCAGATATTCCAGTAAGATAGGGGCCTCCCGAAAGCAGTTACTCCATCCCCCTGGCTGAAACCTATTGTTACATACCCCTGCCCCAATTACCCACCTCCCCCCACCAATGGACTATTGCTCTCCCTCCTGCAAGTTCCCTATATAAGCTTCCAGCTCAGCCCATACAGTTGCTGGTCTCCATTCTGTGAGTCAGCCCAGCAGGCTGCAGACTGCCCCCCCAATAAAGCTTGCTTGAATGTCTTCGTGTGACCCCCTTCTTCGGCAACCTTTCACTTTTTCTCTTGTTGCTGAGACAAAATGCTCGACACCCTGAGTTAAGGGGGGAGCCGGAAAGTGAGCCTCATGTTTATGAGGGCTAAGCCCATCACAGGAAGTCAGAGCAGTGGATTGCAAAGACTCTGAGGGGCAGTGCTTTAGTGATACTTGGCATGAGACACTTTAATGGTAACAGAATCACAACAAGGGGAAAGTTGGCCAGGGCATTTCATGAGGGGCTCCATGGGGAAGTCTTGGAGGTGAGGTTTATGAGAGAGAAAAAACAGAAGTGGAACTTTCTTTTCTGTTTAGATGTCAATCCCAAATTTCCCCCTTCTGCCAGAGTAGCAAAGGATTTGTGCTTTTGTGATTTTTTTTTGTTTTGGTACCGGGGATCAAACTCAGGCCCCTGTGCTTGCGAGGCAGGTGGTGGCACCACTGATCTAAATCCCTGGCCCTGTTGTTTTTGAGGCAGGGTCTCGCTATACAGTTTGAGGTTGGCCTCGAACTCAGTGATCCTCCTTGTCAGCCTCCCAAGTGTTGGAATGACAGCTGTGCACCACCATGCCCAACTTGTGACCACTTCTTTACACACAAGAAGTATCCAAATGTTGCTCGGAGTGGAACTGAGGTGTTTTTTTGGAGGCGACACCAAAGAGCTAATGCCACTGGTGCTGTCTTCTTTTAATTAAAAACTTTAAAAAGGCATACCCTGGACGTTACTTAACTAACAACTGAAACACAAAGACTGAAGCAGTAAACTTAGTTGATGTGGAGTTCTGTTGACCAACATGAAGGAGCGAAGTTACAGCTGGAGTCAGCGAAAATACTTTTAACAGGTCCTTTGGGTATCCTGTAGAAAATGAGAAACAAAAACCAATTATTCTCTTTAGGCTGAGCATGAGTACTGTAAGTAATTCTCAAAAGTGTGGGTTTTTTTAAAAGATGTTTTCACCGGGGTTAGAGATGCATGCCCCCTATTCCCAGAACTCCGGGAGGCTGAGGCAGGAGGATCGCAAGTTCATGCCCAGCCTGAGCAACTTAGGGAGACTGTCACAGAAAATGAAAAAAAGGGCTGGAGGTGAAGCTCAGTGCAAAGACCCTGGGTTCAATCCCCAATATGGCAATAATATATGAATAAATTAAATTAATCTTTTTAACACCTTGCAGCCGAAAGACAAAGCCCGAGCCCGACTCCATTGCGACCGCACGCAGACCAGCTGCGTGCGCGCTCGCCGGGGCTCGGCCCGCTCCGCGCTCCGATTGGCCTGTCTTCGGGGGCGGGCTCGTGACGTCACAGAGCCCCGCGGTTACGGGCGCGAGGCTCAGCCTGTGGGACCCGGGCCTTGTGACACGTACTGCCTGGGTAGAGTACTTGACAAACTCTGCCTCAGCATCATCCTCGTTGTTATTATTTTTATTATTTGCGGTACTGGGCCTTCGCACCAAACCACGTCCCCAGCCCTTTTTAAAGTTTCTGATTTTGAGACTGGGTCTCTCAGAGTCACAAAGTTATCCCCCTGGGCTTCAACTTGTGATCCTCCTTCTTCAGCCTCCCAGAGTGCTGAGATGACAGGCATATGCCACCATGTCTCCGTGTTGTGGTTCAGGCTGGCCTTGAACTGTGTCCCAGGCTGGCCTCGAACTCACAGTGATCCTCCTGCATCAGCCTCCCAAGTGCTGGGCCTACAGGGGTGCACGACTATACTCGTTTGCTTCGTTTCGTTTGGTGCACACTTTTGCCTCCCTCGTACCCACCACCAGCAGGCAGCTGTTTTTACTCGTGTCGGAAGAGTTTCATGACTGGAGGGCTGAGGCTGAGGCCTCATGCGGAACAGCAGCAGCAGAGTGGCATGGAGTCTGTGACCTGTTGTGCTCCTTTCTGTCCGGTTTGTTTGCACTGATCTTGTCTCATATTCTAGCTGTCTATTTTATGGAAATGAACCAATTTTAAGAAGTTTGAATAGTCAGGTTCTGGGGTTTAGCAGGTGGCAAGAACTTAGCACATTTTGCATTTTTAGGTCTCATTACGGAAATAACCATGACACATGGAGAGTGAACACGTACTGCTTGCTGTCTTGCAAGCCCCATCCCAAGCTTTTGCACACTTCATGTCTACAGATGTCAGTTTCCCAAAACCAAGACCCTCTACAGCTCAGTTATTACAAGCCTTGTATACACTTGAACTAGATCTTGCTCTTACATTGTGCAGGCTGATGGTTTGTGGGTGTTAATTTCTTTCTTTTTTTTTTTTTTTTTGGTACCAGGGATCGAACTCGGGTCTTTGAGCTTGCGCAGCAGGCAGCGAAATCACTGAGCTAAATCCCTGGCCCAAGGGTGTTAATTTCTTTTGCTTTTATATCATCAGCAAATAGAAATAGTTTTTATCAAACATATTCCTGTAATTGTAGGGAATGGGGAAGGGAACGTTATCAGGACCTCTGCCTGTGAGCCAGCCACAGCACAAGGTGAATTAAAGAACAGACCGGAAATGAGACTTAGAGTGGAGAAGCTGAGTCTTGGGTCCAGATCAGTGCTGCTGATGGCAGCAAAGACAAAGTGCATCCAGAGTTTATTGAATACACCCGTGGGAAGGAATAGGGGGCAGGGTGTGCTTTGAAGGCATCTAGTGAGACACTGCCAAACACCTGGTATGATGGCACCAGGCAGGGCTCTTAGGGAGTAGGCACTGCTTACCTTGCTTGGACAGAACAAACAGGTATTGGGATGGGATGCAATTAATTAGCAAGCAACCCATCGGGTCAGTGAGAAGCCATAATTCTGGGGAGAAGGTTTCAATTGGGGTCATGCCGACCTCAGCTGTAGTAACTCAGCAGAGCCCTGCCACTCACAGACCAGGGCCTAGGTCTCTGTGGCAGCCACTGGGGGGGGCTTATGCCCGCCAATCTGCCATCTGACATGCCCATCTGAGTCAGGTAGAGCTTCGGTCTGACTCCTGATATAAAACAATATAGCCAAATTATGGAAAGCAAGAAGCAGGTGCCACACATAGCCTGCTAGTACGGGGCAGGGATGTCTGCTATAATTGTTGTCTCTTCTCTAATTGGAGATAATGTTCTTTTTACCTTGTCCTGATTTTAGTGGGAATGTGTGTGGTGTTTCCCCAACTCCTGACTTCAGTGGTTCGAAGACTGAGCAGACATCTCTGTGTGCATCTATATATATGTTATATATGTAAGAATATGTGCATATGTGTTAATATATATATATTGTATTGATGTCACTGAAGTGTCCATCAGTTTTATTTTATTGAGTTCTCCTAAAAATCAAGGAGCTGGGTGTAATCCCAGCACCCCAGAGGCTGAAGCAGAAGGATCACCATGAGTTCAAAGCCAGCCTGTGCTACATAGTGAGTTCAGGGCCAGCCTGAACTACATAATAAGACCCTGTTTCAAATACCCAAACCCTACAAAATCAGGTATGCCGGGCTAAAGTGCTTGCCTACCATGCATAAACACTGGGCTCAATCCCGAGTACTATAAAAAGAGAAAAGAAAATAAGGAAAAATCAGGTGAGCATTTTGAAGGCTTTTTCAAATGTCTTTGGAAATATAAATGTTTTCTTCTTAGCTTTATTTATTTGTTGTTTTTTGAGACAGGGCCTCACTATGTAGTTCAGGCTGGCCTTGAACACATGTAGTGAGTGTCAGGTAAAAGGCTGAAGACCAAGACCAGACCAGGCCACAACAAGCCTTTATTAGGGGAATAGATCTGCTAGGTTGTCTCTGAACAAAGGAGAGACAAAAGCAATGTGGTCGGGGCAAGGTGAGTCTTTTATAGAGACTGGGGTGGGGTTTGTAGGGGCTAAGGCGGGGTTGAGTGAGGTAGTGACTAGGGAATGGAGGAGCCGGTCACGTCACTAAGTGGTAGGAGGTGAGCGAGTATTAGGTTACTCTCTAGGTGGGAACAGGGGCATGCTGGGAAGAAGGGTTTGTTCTTTGGTGGGAGCAACCATCTTGGCATGATGTCACACAGGGGAGGGGGCAAGGCACCATCGGAAGAGGGCAGCTACTGGCTGGGGATTTAGCTCAGTGGTTCCGCCACCTGCCTCGGAAGAGGGCAGCTACTATACATAATAGCTGCTGAGGTAGTGGGAGACCTATCAGTGAGTTCACTAATACACACATAACACCTCCTGCCCACTGCCTGATTTATAAAAATGGCCAGTTTAATTTATAAAGGAGACACAACCCTTCTAGGAAACTTCAAGTTCAAGTCCATTATCCAAAGACTCCCTTCCCAATCCAAAGGGTTTTAAGAAAGTAAGCAAAGGATCAGGAAAGGGCCTGAACACCCTCAGGAACCCACCCTGTGCCATACAAGACCATGCTTCCTCCACCACCCAAAACCCGACCTTACCCCTTAGGCAAGCCTGGACAGATGGGGGTGAAACTTTGCTTAGCTTTGCTTTGCTTTTTTTTTTTTTTCTTGGTACCTGATTGAACTCAGGACCTTGCGCTTGCGAGGCAGGTGGGGTACCACTGAGCTAAATCCCGAGCTAAACCTTTGAAAACTTTAATTCTCCTTTTACAAAACTCTACCTAGGTGGAAGTCTCCCTAAGAATTAAAGTCCTGTGGATTTGTGGTCATTCTTGTATTTGTGGTTCTTGCCAAGTAAAAGTTCAGCGTCGTCCCCTGGAGCCGGGGAACCGCAGTTTCCTAGGAGCTGGAACAGAGGAGGGTGGGGTTATGGCTTGGGGGTGGCTTGAGCGCGTCCCCCAAAAGGTTCCGCTCCAGAAGCTTGGTGCCAGCGTGGGCCCTTTAAGAGGTGGGGCCTCCTTGCAGGTCTGAAGTTTTGGGGGCCCAGCCTGGAGAGATCATTGTGGTTCTGGGGACCCTGCCTGCTTCTCCAGAGAGCAAGCATGGCCACCCCGTGCCCTTGGCGCCTGTCAGACGCGGCCAGGTTCCTTCCCGTTTCTCTGCGGCCTTGTGGTGCTCTTTGGACTTCCTCACCGCCAGAAAGTTGAGTCAAATAAACCTGGTTTTTAAATACAGTACACAACTCTGATATTTTGTTATAGACAAATACAAGTGGAACGATGTGCCCCCCACGAACACCCATAACCCCGGGTGGGCCTCAGCACATCTGAGCCCAGGCTCCACGCTTCGCTGGCAGTGGCACCATATTAAGACCCTGTGTTTTAAAAAAGAAGCCAGGCGTGGCGGTGCAGGTCTGTAATACCAGCATTTGGGAGGCTGAGGCAGGAGGATTGCTGGGAGCTCAAGGTAAGCCTGGGCTCCATGGTGAGTTCAAGGCCAGCCTGAACTACATAGTGAGACCTGTCTCAAACAAAGCAAGACGAAACAAAGAAAATAGCACTTGTCTGATTGGAGCTACAGTCATCCTGGATCCTGTGTTCTGTGCATGTGCCCTGGGTCCCCGTGACTTTGACAGCTAGCTTGTTTTGTCTGAATGCACTGTGGATTTTGGCGGCCACACTGATTAGTTCAAGGGTGAGTGGGGAGACCAACCTGGTCCTGTGAGTGAGCTTGGCTCTTGGACCAGACTCCCCTTTCTCCTGCTCCTTCTCCTTCCCCTCTGCCTCCTTCTCTTTTCTTTTTTTGGACAGGGCCTCACTATGTAGTGCAAGCTGGCCCTGAACTCACTCTGTAGTCCAGGCTGGCCTCGAGCTCACTGAGATCCTCCTGCCTCAGCCTCCCAAGTGCTGGTGATTACAGTCGCGCACCACCACGCCCATCAGTTTTTGAGCCTCTTGTGAAACAGGAAATAGGATCTTGACATGGGAGGAGGTGCCTCGGGTTGGGACAGGAAGGGCACCGAGAGGTACGCGGGGACGTGGGGATGAAAAGCTGCGGGGAAAGCGCCGTCTTCCTCGGGATGGTGAGGCCGGCGCAGGGCGGCGGTTTGGGGAGACCCTGGCCGTCCTGGCGGCGTCCCCAGCGGCCCTGACGGAGCCGGCCGGAAGAGGGCGCTGGAGAGCTGCGGCCCGGCGGGTCTGTGACTTCCCCTGCGGCGCCGCTCTTCTGTCCGGGTTGGCGGGTGCACGGGAGCCCCCGTCTTCGACTCACCGCGCGGCCGCGGGCGGATTCCCAGCCCTGCCTGGGCTCCAGCACGATCCAGCACAGGGACTTCTCTGCCCCTCGCCTGCAGGGGCCTGGACCTCACACCCAGGGCAGAGGTTCCTTCCTCGTCACCTTGTCTCAGCCTTGGAACTGTAGCTGCCCCTTTTAATAATACAGCTGCCAGGCCCATAGTCTTCCCTTTATTTTCCGTGTGTGACTGGGAATTCAACCCAGGGCCTTCCCACTGAGCTACATTCCTAAATTGCCCAGACTGGGCTCAAACTTGCAATCCTCCTGCCTCAGCCTACCAGAGTGCTTGAATTCAGGCCTGCACCACAGGCCCTCCTCGTCTTATATTCTTCTTTTTTTTTTTTGGTACCAGAGATCGAACTCTGGTCCTTGCACTCGCAAGGCAAGCGGCAGAACCACTGAGCTAAATCCCTGGCCCTTTGTCCTATATTCTTGAAAGTTCTTTCTCTTACTAGCCAATCCCTTGTTATGCTGAGCCCGTTATAATTAATAATTCTTCATATGAAACTTTACTTGTAATAACTTCCACGTGGTCTATGTCTCCTGGTTGGACCCTGAAAGATACAGAATTGCTACCAGGAGGGCTCTTGGGAGGCCAGAGAGAGATCACAAAGGTGGGTTTGGGAGAAGCTCTCGTTGTGCAGTGGTGAGCCCCTTGCTGATAGGAGAGATAGAGATCACACCTGTGATCTCAGCTCTTGAGAGACTGAGGCAGGAGGATCACTGTGAGTTTGAGGCCAGCCTAGGCTACATATTGAGACCTTGTCTCAAAAAACCCAAATAGTAATAATGATGATGGTGAAACAGATATTGAGTGCACTCAGAAACTTACAGAGAGAAAAGTTCAAAGTATCATGATCTAAGAATGAGACAGCTTCCGTGATAGCTTGAAAAGAATTTCTCATTTCTTAAGTGTACAGGGCTGATATTTTGAAAATCAAACACAAACATGAGGGCTGCTGAATTACGGTGACAGATGAATACAGCCTCGCCATTTCTCACTTGAAAGTGGAGGGCATTGATAGGTAAAGAATTAGATCCTTACTTAGAATGAATCCTGTGTTTGGACCCAAATGAAGTAAATGTAAGAGATGAATGAAAAATATGATGAATATTTAAATTTTGAAAATCTATTACAGGAGCAGGGATTTAGCTCAGTGGTTCTGCTGCCTGCCTTGCAAGCGCAAGGACCTAAGTTTGATCTCTGGTACAAAAATAAAATAGTATTACAGGGCCAGGGATGTAGATCAGTGGTGCCACCAGCTGCCTCACAAGTGCAAGGTCCCAAGTTACGTCCCCGGTACCAAAACAAAAAAAGTATTACAAGCTGGGCATGGTGGCACATCTTTCAAAAAGGAAAATGTATTACAGTAAAAGACACATTGCCATGAATTACCTTCAAAATCCCACTGGTTTTTTTGTTGTTTTTTTTTGGTACTGGGGATCGAAGTCGGGTCCTTGGGCTTGTGCAAGAGGCGCTGAAACCACTGAGCTAAATCCCCGGCCCAAAATCCCACTGTTCTTGCCACTTTTTTTCTTTCTTTTCTTTTTCCTTTTTTTTTTTGAGACAGGCTCTTGGAATGTAGTCCAGGTTGGACTTGAACTCCCTATGTAACCCAGGCTGGCCTTGAATTCTCTCCATCCTCCTGTCTCAGCCTCCCAAGTGCTGGGACTACAGGAATGTGCCACCACACCTAGCTTCTTACCACTTTCAGAAGCAGCTCTGGAGTCTTCTTTCCTGAGTGTCTTTATGACGTGTGATAAAAATATGGTGAATGCTACTGCCAAGCACCACCCAACAGAAAGGCAGCTCGTAAAAACATGATGCTGTGTCCTCGTCCACCTTATGCACCAGATCTGCCACTGTGTGCTTTCTGTCTCTTCCCCAGAGTCAAAATGACCCTGAAAGGGGAACATTTTTGAATCCATTTAGAGCACTATGACAGCCAGGACACTGCAACTCGGGACCTTCAGGAAGGAAGCCTCCAGCTGCTTCAGAAAGTGGCAAGAACTTCGTGCTAAGTGTGACTGAAGCCAGGGGGAGGATTCTGAGGGTGATTCATTGTCATGTGTCGTTTACTTTAGTACATTTTAAGACATTTCAACATTCATCCTATTTTAGACTACACTTCATGTATATCCTTACACAGTCATTGTGAAAGAGATCTCTGAATACTTAGAAATTGGTAAGCTTTCACAGGCTTTTGCCAAGAGAGGGGGAAGGGGGGAGAGAGAGAGAGAGAGAGAGTTAGTTGCTGGGGATCAAACCCATGGCCTTGCTCCTGCCGACCAAACCCTGCCACAGAGTGATGTCCCAGTCCTTAGGTCTGCGTTGCGGATCTCTCTCCTCCACCCAAACTTTTGAAACCAGACTCTGGAGGTTCAAAGTCCCTGCTGGTGAAATTGCGCACAGCTGCAGCTCACAGGACTCTGCCCTGCAGCTGCTTCCTGGTGGAGCACAGCGTCATCCCGCCTAGAGCACGGGCCACGTCATCTGGGCCACGTAGACAGCAGCCCTGGCATTTCCCCAGTGTGACCCGGGACAGGCGAAATCAGCAGCGATTTCCAGAGCGCAGAGAGGGCTTGTCTGTGGAACTCCTGCCTGGCCTCGGCAGATGGGGTGGTGCAGAAATTGTGTGTGTGCGTGCGTGCGTGCGTGTGTGTGTGTGTTTAGGGACAGGGGGCACAAGGTCAGACCAGCAGGAGGGACCCTGCGGTTGTGTGGCTCTAGGGTCCAATTACTTGGGAGTTTTGGTTTCCTATTCTGGAGAATGAAGTTTATAATTCCTATTTTGATGACATATATAGATTAGATGATTCTGGATTAGATGATTCAGTGCATGCAGAAATCTAGAAAAATCTAGCATATAATAGGTGCCAAATAAATGTTACTTCATGTAGCTCATTCTTTTTCTTTTCTTTCTTTGGAACTAGGGGTTAAATCCAGGGCCCTTGCGCTGACTTTCATATCCAACCCAGTTTGACTTTTTAATACTGAGGCAGTGTCTTGCTAAATTGGCCAGGCTGGGAACTTGAGATTCTCCTGCCTCAGCCTCCCACAGTGCTGGGATTCCAGGTGTGTGGCATCATGCTTGGTTTAGCTCATTCTTAATAACTAATTAATTAAAATGTTTTAGAATGAGCATTATTCTGTAAAAATAATGGGTAGTTATTATATAAAATACAAGCCACATAGAAAAATACAACCGGGTACAGGCCGGTTTGGTGGCAGCTCAGGCCTGTAAGTCAGCAAAAACGAAGAAAAAAACCAAAGAAAGTAATGAATCAGGAAATTTCCTACTGCCAAGAGGTAAATTTTTCCCAGTACTTGGGATTGAACCCAGGTGTGCTCTACCAATGAGCCATACCCCCAGCCCTTTTTATTTTCATTTTTTATTGTGAGACATAGTCTTGCTAAATTGCTTAGACTGGCTTTGAGCTTGAGATCCGCCTGCCTCAGCCTCCCCAGAGTCTGGGATGACAAGGCATGCCCCATTGTGCCCAGCCTAGCCCCCCACTATGAGTCTTTCTCACATAGCTTCCGGTTTAGCTCAGAGCTGCTGGGCCTCCCAAGGGCTGCATGTTTGGGAGTTTCTGCCTGGTGTTTTGTCCTTGATGAAGTCTCAGGAGGGCCTTCCTGATTCCCTTCCTTGTCCTCAGCCCTTCCTTTGAGCCGTGCCTCCAGCAACAGCTAGTTCTGCTGGTGGCTGTGGGAAAGTCCGGCTGGCTAAGGATCTTCTGGAGGGATATTTCCTTCAGCCTTCTGGTCCAGTAGCTGGGCCAGGACAGGCCAGTCGCTCTGTAGTAATTTTTGCAGGTACTATGCTCTATGGTCATTTTTTTTTTTTTTTTTTGAGACGGGTTTTGCTATGTAGCCCAGGCCAGCCTCAAACTTGTGATCCTTCTGCCTTGGCCTCTGGAGTAGCTGTGGTCACAGGCATGCGCCACCATGTCCAGCTTCTTGAGCCCTTTGATCTCCCTTTCACCTCATTCCATGCGTCTTTCTCTTGTCTCTGCAGCCTTCTTTATTTACCCAGAGCACAGATTCTGTGAAGCACTTTCTTCCCGAGGGCGCCGTAAACCCTGCGTCTCCGCAGCTGCTCCTCTCCCTCTGAGCTTTCCTGTTCTGCCGTGCACCAGCACCCACCGCCAGATGGCGACCTTTAGCTCACCAATCTCTTGAATTCAACTTTAAATCTCAACTTATTCCTAGACATTTCCACCGGCATATCTAATAAGCGTCTCAAAGGTAAATGTCCTATATGAAACCTGATTTTTTTTTTTGTACTGGGGATCGAACTCGGGACTTTGTGCTTTCGAGGCAGGCGGCAGAACCACTGAGCTAAATCCCAGACTCTGAAACCTGATTTTTATCTTGACTTCCTGTGGTCTCTTCCTCCATCCGCCTTCTCCAGCGTAGTAAAGGCTGCGTGGACGCCCTGCTCTCCACCCCGGGCTGCAGTGTCCTGCTCCTTCCCGTTTCTGGCCCCTAACAGGTGTCCTGGGGCTTTGCAGGCCTCTCTACTCCACGGCAGCTTCTTGCCTGCATCGCTGGGACTGCGATCTGGGCTCCTTCCTTCTTCCACTGTCGCCGCCCAAGTAAGTGATTCTTCCACCAGGATCCAGGTGTGGCTTCAGATTCTTTGACCATTCACTCATTGAGAGTGGAATTGTTCCTTAGGAAGCAGCCTGCAAGGTTATCCCCGACCAGGGGGTGGACTAGGATGAAAAACAAAAGACACAAAGATAATTTGGAAGGAGGCCCCGGGCTCTTTGCTTCTAGTGGAGGAAGAGCCCTGAGCATTTGGCTCACCAGCTTTCATTCTCTTAGGCCAGGGAAGGAACAATTAGGTAATGGCAGACTCCTCTGCCTCTGGTTATCTGCAGCTGTGTACCCAGGTAAACATACAGATCTCAGCTGTGTTGACTCCTCTGTGGAACTGGCAAGGTGCTGGGATGCCTGCGTGGTGCCAAAGGAGGCCCAGCCCGCAGTTTCCCTCTTTTGTGCTCGCAGAGAAGATCAGTTAGGCCTCGGTTCTCATTGTCTGGCCTCCTTCATTGTTCTGCACAGCAAAGGAAGTGTCAGGCACAGTCAGAGACGGCGTCCACAAAGGGACACGTTTTGCCAGCTACTTCCCAGACAGGGGACTCACATCTAAAATACATAAAGAACTCAGGATAAGTAAAGCCCTCAAAGTAAAAGTCCCAGGTACAAACGGGCAACTACAAAGAGCAGACACTTCTCAGAAAGGGAAGGAGAAATGGCCAATAAATGCACAGAAACACATTCAACATCTTTGGCTACTAGAGAGACGCAAATGAAAACTACACTGAGATTCCATCTCACCCATCATCAAACATCAAATAATAACAAATACTGCCGAGGCTGCAGGGGAAAAATGACCCCTCCTACATTGCTGGTGGGAGTGTGAACTAGTACAACCGCTATGGACATCAGCACGCAGATTCCGCAAAAACCTAGAACTAGAAATTCCATTCAACCTGCTATTCCCCCTCTAGTGTCTTCCCAGAAGAGTTAAAGACATCATATTACAGTGATCCATGCACACCCATGTTTATAGCAGGACAATTTGTAATAGCTAAGTCTTGGAAGCAGCCTATATGAATGGATGAATGGATAAAGAAAATGTGTTACACACAATGGAGTACTACCCTGCCACAAAGAAGGATTAACAAGTCATTTTAGGAAAATAGATGCATCATGAGCCCATAAGGCTAAGTGAAATAAATCAGACACAGAAGTTTAAATATTACAAACCCAAGGTATAAATAATTTAAAGTGCAAAATGAAAGACAGACCATAGGAAACAGGAAGGTAGACCTTTTGCAGACTGGCAGGGGATCTGGGAGGGGAGAGGGGAGCGAGAGGAGGGGAAGGGGAAGTGGAAAGGGATAAGATAGGGTGTGTGTGTACATACCAACCACCCAGGATGAATGTGTTCATTATGTACTGAAAACATGGACCCAAAGGTGGGATTCCCCTGAACACAGGCCTGGCCTTGAGCTTCTGTGAACAGAGCGTGGTGCGCTCGTGTTGTCTGTTAGGACCCGGGAGCTAGGTCCTAGGGTCCACATGGCTCCGCTGGGCTCCCCTCGGGGCGGCTCCTCATATATCCCACTGTCATTCAGTGGGGGCTCAGGGGCAGGCTACGTGTAGCTGTTGCTATGGTTTCGGTCTGAAATGTCCCCCAAAGCCTCCTGAGTGTGGGAGGTGTGGGTCACGGGGCGCTGTGCTCATCGGCAGGTTCCAGGTTCGCTGCCTCGAGTCCGTGGCTGACTTGCTGTTAGGGGCATGGCCTGGAAGCATGTGCTCTTGTCCCCAGCTCCTTTCTTCTCCCTCTGCTCCTGCCTGCCATGGGCTGAGCACCTCTTCCCCTCTGCAGTGCCCTTTCTGCCTTAGAGCCAGCCAACCACGGACTAAACTGTGAGCCAGAATTGGCCGGGCATGGTGGAACAGGTCTGCAATCTCAGCACTCGAGAGGCTGAGGCAGGAGGCTCACCAAGAGTTTAAGCCCAGCCTGGGGTACATAGCTCGACCTTGTCTTTAAAAAATCAAAAAAAGAAGAAAAAAAAAAAACACCTACAATCTCTGCACTTGGGAGGCTGAGATTGGAGGATCGCTGTGAGTTCGAAGCCAGCTTGGACTACATAGCAAGAGCCTGTCTCAAAAAAAAAAAAAAAGAGGGAGCAGGGAGAAGACCCAGGAGTTCAAAGCAAGCACAACCGGGATCTGCCAGGCAATGCTGTGTGAAGGACATGGCAATCCTCCTGCCTCAGCCTCCCAAGTGCTGGCATGACAGGTGTGTGCTGATTTTGGTTTCAAGGGAAATCACTTGTTGAGACACGGGACATGGAGGGGCAAGAGTGGCAGCAGAAGAATGGGGGGGGGCGACCACCTCAGTGTCCTTGGGTCACTCCAAGACAAGGGTGGAGTGGGCCTATCAGTGCTGTTAGCCCAATCCTGGATACTTAGTCTGGCCCCCTGGGCCTGGGGAAGTTCTTTGGGGTCACGCTGAGGAGGCTTCTTGGGAAACCATTGGCTCCTTAACCAAGGTCTTGATTCATTTCTTTTTTTTGGTACTGGGGATCGAACTCGGGACCTTGCTTTTGTGAGGCAGGTGCTGGAACCACTGAGCTAAATCCCCAGCACCCCCTTGATTCATTTCTTTGATAGGGACACAATGACCTGCCTGTCCCCATTCACTGGCTCCACCCAGTTCCAGAGTGGAGTGAGTCTTGTGTGTGTGTGCATGTGTGTGTCACTGGGGATTAAACCCAGGGCCTTTGCACTGAGCTACATCCGCAACTCTTTATAAATTAATTCTAAGACAAAGTGTCACTGCATCACTAAATTGCCCAGACTGAACTTTAACGTGTGATTCTCCTGCCTCAGCCTCCCAGAGTTCTAGGATCACAGGCCATGTCACCATCCCCACTGGGTTGTGTACTTTTTTTTTTTGAGACAGAGTCTCACTATGTAGTCCAGGCTGGCCTCAAACTCATGGCGATCCTCCTGCTTCATATGTATATATATATATATATATATATATATATATATATATATATATATATATATTTAAAGCAAATAGTTCAGTATCTTTTTTAATTAACTTTAATGATATTAACGAACTTCAGCTTCATTAGGCCATAATGAAATGATCCCTTGTGCGTCATGGGGTGTGCTTAGACTTCAAAGCTATTGCTAATGCATTTTGCTATATGTAGAAGTGGGGAATAATCTTCCATTTCCACTTAGCTGAAGTTGCTCCTAGCATGGGTAGGTAGACTTCATTCCGGGTCCCCGGGACAAAGGCCTCCTTGGCTGCCCTGTGTGAATGTTTGTGTGGTCATCATCCAACTTTAATGTGCCCTAGTTTCACAGGGAAAGTTGCAGAGATGGAGGGGAGTGGACTGGACTAGCTCAGGGCTTCCCCCCATAACTAAATACTTGAGGAACGACCGTGCATGTAGGAATATGAGAAATAAGCCAAAATAGAGCCTGGAATACTTTCCTTGTTTTTCTTTTTCTTTCTCTCTCTCTTTGGTGATCCTCCTGCGTCAGCCTCCCAAGTCCTGGGATTACAGGAATTCGCCACCATGCCTGGCAGTGTGTTGATTCTATATCCTACCACATTGCTGAATTTATTAGCTCCAGAAGTCTTTTTTTTTTTCTGGTACCGGGGATCGAACTAAGGACCTTGTGCTTGCAAGGCAGGCGGTGGCACCACTGAGCTAAATTCCCAGCCCTCCTCTAAGAGTCTTTTGGTGGAATTTTCTGGGGCTATGGATCTTGTCATCTGTGAATAATGATGGCTTGAATTCTTCCTTTGCTACCGTGTTTCCCTGAAAGTAAGACCTAGCTGGAAAATAATCAGCCTGGACAACTGGAGAACAAAAAGGCCAGCCCCACCGACCTAGCCTGGCCTCAACTGCCTCACCGGAAGCCACCGAGCAGCAGAACAGCACTGCAGTCCCCTCTGGGGCACTGGGGCAGGGGGCTGTGGGAAGCCCTGGGGGTGGCAGTGGGCAGGTGCCACGTGACACCCAGCGCTGTCTGAAGGGACAGGGCGGGCCAGCCGCGCAGGGGCTACTGTTCCTCCTCTCCAGCACTGGGCTCCCTCTTCCAGGCTGCAGGAGAGCTGCAGGGCCCCCGTGCAGGCATGGGACACTTTCTGGGAAGTCAGAGGGGGAGGCAGGAGCCATGTCTAACCCAAGCTGTTTTGTATTGTTTGTTTGTTTTGAAACAGGGTCTCAATGTGTTCAGGCTGGCCTTGAACTCACAGCGATCCTCCTGCCTCAGCCTCCTGAGTGCAGGGATTACAAGTGTGCTCCACTATGCCCGGCTCCTATGACTCTTTTTTGTCTTCCCAAAGTACTGTCTTGCATTTCTTTGCTTCTTTTCAATTTGGAACTAAACATTAAGTTTAATCTGGGCCTAGTGGACATGGAAAAGCAGACAAGCCAAGTGTGGTGGTGCAGCCCTGTAATCCCAGCACTCCGGGAGGCTGAGACAGGAGGATTGCAAGTTCAAACCCACCCCAATTTAGCAATTTACCAAAACCCTGTCTCAAAATTTAAAAAATAAAAATAAGAAAAAGGGCTGAGGATGTAGCTCAGTGCAAAGGTGCTGGGTTCAATCCCAGGTGCTAAAAAAAAAAAAAAGACCAGACAAATTATTTCAATCTCCACTCGCATAAGCTTTGTGTGTATGTCCCTTTCCCCTGTTTCCTGCTAGTTGGCCAGTTAAGCCATCTTTTTTTTTTTTTTTTTTTTGGTACCCGGGATCAAACTCGGGTCCTTGCACTTGCGCAGCAGGCGGCGAAACCACTGAGCTAAATCCCCGGCCCGAGTTGAGCCATCTTATGTGGAGGATTCGATGCTGTCTGGTTTGAATGCATTTCTTTTACTCCAAGACTAATTATGATTGGTCAACAGTGATGATGCACACCTGTGACCCTAGCACTTGGGAGACTGAGGCAGGAGGATCATTGCGGGTTCAAAGCCAGGCTGGGCTACATAGTGAGTTCAGGGCCAGCCTGAACTACATAGCAAGACCCTGCCTCAAAGAAACCACAATTTTGCCTCTCCTTGATGAGTCTACTCTATGTTTTCACAACGTGTGAGAAATAAGTGTCCTTCTCTGCCACCTCCAGCTTCTGAGGGAGTCCTGGGCAGGGACAAACCTTTCCCAGCCTTCCCCTTCGTTGTGGAGCTGGTGCAGTTGAGAGCTTGCACAAACACAAAGTTGAGAAACACAGTGTGCTGAAAGCGGTGAGAAGGCAAAGGATGAACTGGTTGTCCCCTGAGGTGGGGACATTTCTGTGTGACCTGCTGAGCTGTTTCATACTGAACCTCGGGAACACAGCAGGGTGGGGCTGGGACTCACTGTGCCCCAGTGAGAGTCCCCTTCGGTGGCAGCCAAGCTAAGCGCTGCCAGCTTGGTGAGTGACTTAGTCTTCAACACCGACTCTTTTTTCTCTCTCCAGTCCAGGGACCCTCGGGGAGCCGGGGCACACTCCTGTGGTCCCGGCTGCTTGGGAGACTGAGGCAGGAAGACCGCTGGATCCCAGGATTTCAGCGCCAACCTGAGTAGTAGAGTGAGGCCCTGTCTCAAAAATAAAATAAAGCGGGCCGGGGATTTAGCTCAGTGGTTCCCACACTTGCCTCATAAGAGCAAGGTCCCGAGCTCGATCCCCGGTACCAAATAAATAAATAAAATGAAGTAAAAGACACAAGTATACTAAGATTAGCAGCTGAGGGCACAAGTTCCCTCAGATCATTCAGTCTGGCCCTGCTGTGAGCTGATGATGGGCTTTGTCTTCCCACAAGCACATATCCTAAAGCTCTCTGATCCCCAGCGAAGCTTCCTCATAGCCCTGTAATCTTGTAATAGCCCCACATGAGGTCCTTCCCCTCTTTCCTCCCTTCCTGTCTTCTCTTTCTTCCATCTCTCCTTCCTGCATTGCCTTTTTTTAAAAGATGGTCTTGCTATGTAATCCAGGCTGGCCTTGAACTCACTATGAAGCTAGGATGTCCTCAAACTTGGGGTGATCCTCCTGCCTCAGCTCCCAAGTGCTGGGATTCCAGGCACACACCACCATGTGTGACTTCCCGCATTGCTGTATAATAACTTCAGTTGCCTTTATCTGCATATCTTTCAAATGATGTCTTTCCCTTTTTGAGGCTAGCATTGATTTTTGTAAACTCTGGTTTGAGCCAGGTTTTGTGAGTAAAGGGAGTGGCCAAGGCTGATGCCACAACTTTGGCAAAAGCTGATTCTCAGTGGAGGCTTCAGACTCTGTAATGCTGAGTGGCAGTCACCAGGCCACAGGGCACTCTTCTTGTCAGATTCAGATCTGCAGACCAGCAATATCCCAGGTAGCAGAGGAGCAAAGCTCCAGGCCCTCTCTCTCTTTCTGTCTGTTTATTTGCTTGGTATGGAATTTTCAGCTGGAGACTTTGTGCCCCGTTTGGTTTGTACAAGACATGCCCATGACTTTTGGTTTTAAAATGTGTTGGTTTGTTCAGCTCTGTGAAAAGAGCTTTGATATTTTTATGTCAAAATGTGTGGACTAATAATTGCAAAAGAGAAAAAAGAAAAAGTCATCATGTCCCAGCATGCTTTGAAAGTTAGGCCAAATCTTTATTTACAACACACTCTTAGCTTTCACAGAGCCCTCAGTGTAAGGGAGCAGAGTGTGCTGACCTTTCCCCCTCTGCAGGGGTCCCAGGTGCCTGCCGCTCGATGACCAGGGTGCCCTTTCTGAGCTTCATTACGCAGACACTGAATGAAAAGCCACTTGGTAGGGCCCATAGCAGGAGCGCAGGCACTGTGTGGATATCTGCACTTACGGAGATTGTTCAACCAAAAATTTTTCATTTCTAGCCAGGTACAGGGCTGCACACCTATAAATAATCTCAGCACTCTGGGAGGCCGAGGCAGGAGGATCAAATGTTCAAGTCAGTCTGGGCAGCTTAGTGACTTTGTGAGACCGTAGTTCAAAGTAAAAAAATAAGGGAGTGGGGATGTAGTTCAGTGTGAAAGCCCTGTGCTCAATCCCTGATATTCACCCAAACCCAAACCCACTCCTTTTCTGTGATTCCGAGCCCTTCCCTTTTTTCCGTTCATCAGGTTCCACCACAGCTCCCAGTGGTCCCTGCCTCCCAGTGCTCGGTGTCCTGTGAGATCCTCTCCTCTTCAGTGTAGCCTGGGCCAGCTTGCATGGGATGGCCTCTCGGCACCAGCCATCAAAAACTGAGTGCTCCCATAGGACACCAAGGAGGAGAGGTGCACCCTGCCGAAACCACGGGCAGCTTTGAGCCAGATCTGTCTGCACTTGGACCTTCAGATGAGGCCACAGCTGAGGCCAATGTCTTCATTGCAGCCTTGTGAGAAAGCCTAAAACAGAAGACAGCTATGCTGTGGGTTCCTCAGACCCTGGATTCCTGACTGAGAGAAACTGTGAAATAGTAAATACCATTGTTTTAAGCCTCAAAAAGTCTTAAGGATTTGAGGTAATTTATTAGACAGCAATAAATAACTGATATATCATCCAAGATTGTCAAGAAGTCCCACTCTCTTAACATTGTTTTCTTTTCTTCTTTCTTTTTATTTATTTATTTTTTGAGACAATTTCTCACTGTGTTGCCCAGGCTGGCCCTGAATTCCTAGGCTCAAGTGATCCTCCTGCCTCAGCCTCCTGAGTAACTGGAACTACAGGCAGATGCCACCTTGGCTCTTGACATTGCTTTATCTACCAGAACTTTTCATGATCCAAACCTTTTTTTTTCTGAGACAGGGTCTCACTATGTAGTCCAGGCTGGCCTTAAATTCAGTATGTAGCCCAGGCAGCCTTGAACTTGCAGCAATCCTCCTGCCTCAGCCTCCTGAGTGCTGAGATCACAGGTGTGTACTACCATGCCCAGCTGATCCAAACATTTTGCTTATAGATTTAATTTCACTGAAATCTTCCGTCAAAGGGGCTAGACTCAGTTATCCTAGTTTGCCTTCAGCTGTAAAGATCAGTCACATTCTTTGCTCCCCCAAACCATCATTCACTTTTTCATCCTCATAGGGATTTAATTTATTAGTATTAGAACTTTGGTTGTTTTATCTTATTCGATTCTATTTTCGTGTTGGGGTTGAACCCAGGGCCCTGCATACACTAGGCAAATGCTCTGCCACCTAGCTGCACCCCCAGGCCACGGGGTTGAACTCATTTGTGCAGGTCGGGCTGGCTATGTAGAGGGAGCCCCAGCGAGGGAATCTAGGGATTCCATGCCCCTGGAGAAGCCGGGGCCCTGTGGTCAGCCAGCCTCCTCCTCTCTGGGTGGCATCCAGCTCCGAACACTCCCAACTTGTTCTTATTGAGGTCCCATCACGTAGGGTTTCTTTGTTTTTCACAATCCAGAGGCCTTTTTTTTTTTTTTTTTAAACACCTATTATATCATGAGTTTATAAGGGAATAGGCCTCAGCAGCTCAGCTCCCACCAGGGCTTCCTGGGCTAAGCAGGCTGCGCTTCACTCGACCCCAGGCCCCTTTCTCTCTGGCTTCCTGGTTGCTCTGGTCTTTTCCTTTCCCGAGTTTCAGGAAGCCATCTCGGCGCTTGGAGGCGCAGTGTGCTCAGGGCCCCGTTCATCTACTGGCAGGAATCCTCCTGGCGCCAGCTTGTTCACACTGCCTACCAGTGCTGGGTGACACTGTAGACTTCCGGTCGTGCCTGGACCGGAAGGGGCTTCCTTCTTGCACTGCACCTGGCGTCCCCAGTCGCCCTGCTTGCAGATTCGCGAGTATGAGTATTTGAATTTACTATTAAAAAAGTAGAGCCTCCATTCCTCCTTTGAGGACCCCGAGGCGAAGTCAGGTTAAATGGCCAGATCCCCCTGCGTGACCTGTAGTAACTTTCTAAACTTGGAGGTCCTTGAAGGTTCACGCACATGGACTGCACCCCATACACCCAGTTATAACACTGCATCATGAGAAAGGGCATGCGCAGTAAACACGGCTGACCCGACTCGACATCTGTCAATCACGTCTTTACACTCAGGAAGACCCAATGGGAGGCGCCCTAGACTTCACAACGTTTTAAATCCCTAAACCCAATATCCTCAGTGCTGGAACATTTCCTTTTGCCAGCATGATCCTCCTATCTCCAAGTGTACTGTCACCTAATTCTGTTTCCTTACCATTGCGCGTCATATCCAATTCTTTTTTTTTTCTTTTCTTCCAGTAACCGGGCATTGAACTCAGGACCTTGCAAATGGGAGACAGGCTCAGCGCCACTGAGCTAAATCCCCAGCCCCTACAATTCTTTGTTCATTGCCCCACAAGGTCCTAGAAACCATCTGGGACCTCACCACCCATGATAACACTACCAGCATCGCCTGTGGTACCTGACTTGGACATTCCGTGCCGCTGCCTACATTGTCTACAGTTGTATGAAAGGGATACTTTCAGCTTTAAATTACTTTGCCTCTGTTTCTTTATATTTTCCCTATTTTTTGTTTCTTTGTTGCTCTCCATACTACCCTCTTATATCATTTGCTACCGGTAAAGACATTTAAAGAGTTTAGCCAGGCCTGGTGGTCCATGCCCTTGAACTCACTATGTAGCCCAGGCTGGCCTCAAACTCATGGCGATCCTCCTGCCTTAGCCTCTGTGAGTGCTGGAATTACAGGTGTGAGCCACTATGCCTGCCACGATCCCCATTTTTGAGGCTATAGTCTGTGGCAAGGGCCTGGAAAACAGATTCTCTGGTGTATAATGGAAGTTGTTTCTTAGGCTACATCAGTCTTTGGGTAAAACTGCAGTCACATTAATGGTAATAAATATATTTTTAAAAATGTGTCTGGGTTGTACCTTCACCTGCCATCATAAGATCTTATCTTTTTTGTTTTTTTGAGCCAAGGTCTCTCTATGTAGTCCAAGCTGGGCTTGAACTCACTGCGTAGCTCAGGCTGGCCTCAAACTCAAGATCCTCCTGCCTCAGCCTAGCATTATACTGGGGTTACAGGCATGCAGACCGTCCTGAGGAAAGGCTCACTGCCCTGCTCCACTGACGTCACCAGCGGCAGACATTGCCCCCTGGCGTCAGAACCCTGTCACTGTCACTGCAGCAAGTCCATGCAGACACTGCCATCTGCATCTTCCCTTCCTGACACCAGGTCTGCTTACTCCTCACCCCCGCCCCTCCAGAGGAGCTGATCATACCATGTCCTCCACCTGTTAGAAACAGTTGGGTTGATACAATGGCAGAATGGCCTTTTGAGGACACAGTTACAGCACCAGCTAGATGACAGTACCTTGCAGGGCCGGGGCGAGGTTCTGCAGAAGGATGCATGGGCTCTACATAAACTTCCAGTGTAGGTACTCTCTCCCACAGCCAGGATTCGGAGATCCAAAGGTGGAAATGTGACTGGTACCATGCACCATTACACCAGGTGACCCCAAGCAACATTTTTGCTGTCTGTTTCCATGACCTTATGCTTTGCTGCTCTGAAAGCCTTAATTCCAATTGCTTCTCAGCCTTTTGGCTAAGATCAAGTGAAAGCCTTAATTCCAGAGTGAGGGAAGGCTTCTACCAGGAGGCACAACAATGATTCCATCAAATTGGAAATTAAGACTTCTCCCTGGCCAACTTTGTGTTCTCACGACCGTGTCCAAAGGCTAAGAAAGGAGTTACAGTGTTGGCATGCTTGATCCAACCTACCGAGGGAAAACTGGCCCACTACTCCACTATGGAAATAAGGAAGAGTATGTCCACGTTGCAGAGTGCCTCCTGGCGTTACCCTGCCTTGTTCTTAAGGTCAGTAGGAAACTGCAACAGTACAATCCAGGCAGAATGACAAGAGCCCCAGTCCCTTCAAGAGAAAGGTGTGGGTTTTCCTGCAAGACTTACTGAGGAGCTTCTGAGGGCCAAGGGACCACAGAAAGGGTAAGAGAAGAAGGTTGTTATAAATGCCAGCAAAGACCATGTGACCAGTTACAGAAATGAGCATTCTAATTGTCCTGAATATTTCTCTCCTATTTTGTGGGGACTATGTTTGTGCACATATCCATTTATATCATGCAGCTCTTTGCTTCCTCTCCTTGTATTCCTATGCCTGTTATGTAACATTACATTGGTTGATTTAATATCAGTATTTAAGTATTATTAAAACTACATTATAGTATTTAAGTTATGAGATGTCAGCAGAGGAATAAGCATCACCCAAAAGGGAAAACATTTTGGTTTCTTTTTTTTTTTTTTAACACTATATTGACTTCTATTCTGGGGAGGGCATTATTACGTCTTCTGTTGTTTGTGGGATGGTTGTATCATGTTAGATAAAATTACAGACTCGTTATTGTCTTTACTTGGAGATTAGGTGTGGTTTAAGGAGAGGCTTTTGGATGTCAAGTTGACAAGGGGTGAACGTGTGATGGTTAATCTTGAGATACCTCAGAGATTAGTAAAACACACTTCTGGGTGTATTGGTGTGGGTCATGGGACGTGACCTTGGGGACTGTATCTACCCCCTAGTCCCTTCCCTTTTGGCTCTTCGGTTCCTGGATGCCATGAGGTGAGCAGCGTTACTCCACCATGCCCTTCCGCCATGATGTTCCTGCCTTGGAGCCCACTGACCATGGACTGAAACCTCTGAAACCAAGAGCCAAAATAAACCTCTCCTCCTGTAACTTGCAGATGTGAGGTTTTTTTTTTTCTTTTGTCCCAGCAGCAGAAATCTGGCCATCACACGGTGTGTCCCTGCTGTTCTAGTCTCAGCCACTGTCTGATCTCTGAGACATGGGAGCTGCTGAGGCCACCAAGTTGTTCCTAAACTCCCAACCCACAGAACCCACAGAGATGATAACACGATTGCTGCTGGGTTTTTTGTTTTAAATACGGAACGCTTCACGAATTCGCGTGCATCCGTGCGCCGGGGCCATGCTAATCTTCTCTGTATCTTTCCAATTTTAGTATATATGCTGCCGAAGCCGGCACGATTGCTGCTGTTCTAAGTCACCAGCTTTCAGGATTTGTAGATAAGTAACAAATGACCTCCCCAAGGCTTCTAAGTAGTGGAGCTGAGACTCAAACCATCAGTTTGGTGAATCATAAGACAACACTTAAACACATGAAGATTTTTGATATGATTTCCACTATACTTGGTGTCTGAGTCCATTTTGTGCTACTGTAACAAAACATCTGCCAGGGATTTAGCTCAGCGGTGCCACCACCTGCCTCACAAGTGCAAGGTCCAGAGTTCAATCCCTGGTACAAAAACAAAAACAAACAAATCTGCTGCAGGGTAATTGATAGAGAGTAGAAATTCAGTAGAGAATTTTGATAAAGAACAGAAATTCAACGAAGAGCAGAAAATTGATACAGAGCAGAAATTCCCACCGTCCTGGAGGTTGGGAAGTCCAGAATGAAGGCTCCTGCAGGTTCAGCTATCTGGTGAGTGTGGCTTTCTGCTTCCAAGATGACACCTCCAAGGGTGACATCTCCTGAGGGGCAGAACGCTGTGTCCTCATATGGCAGAAGGGACAGAAGGAGGCAAAAGGGCCAACTCTCTCTGGAAAGTCCTTTTATAGTGGCATTGATCTACCTAAACACTCCCTCAAAGGCCCCCACGACCCAACACTGCACTGGGGGCTAAATTTCCAACACATCCTTTTTTTGGGACACATTCTGATCATGGCACCTAAAGAGGGGAACTAATTATTAATTATTGAATTATAACTCAATTGTAATTTTAATGTAACCATGTTTGTAACTAGAATTTAATAAGGCCTGGGATGTTTAAGTTACAAAGCAAAGCCAGATGTTTTCTTTTAAAAAATATGTCTGACTTCTTTCTAGTATAAGTCAGAAGTGCCTCTCAAAGACTCAATTGGAGGAAAGGAGCTGGTTAAGATGAAGATCTGAATCTGGTCAAGGTGGTGCATGCTTATAATCTCAGCTACTCAGGTGGCTGAGGCAGGAGGATTTCAAATTTCAGGTCAGTCTAGGCATCTTACTGAAACCTTGTCTCACACACACAAAAATTCAGATATCATTATAAGGATCATCTAGACAGTTTTGCTAAAAATACATATTCCTCAGCATCTCTTCTGGTTAGAATCAGGCAATAAGCCCAGGAATCTGGATTTTAAATTAGTTGTTAAATGTTCAAAGTAACGACACAAATTTATGTATTTCATGGAGTTACTGGAATATAGATCAGTTAAATTTTGGATAGCATTTCCCCAATATGATAATTTTAATTTTCAAATAGCAGTTTATTTTAAGCCATTGCTTCTGGGTGAATTTAGTCTCATCCAGGGCTGCATTTCTTTCTCATCCATAGAGATAAGGATGAAGCTAACAGTGATTAGTATTTATTGAACGCATTTGTGTGTCACGCATCAGGTATTTAATTCTCCTCAAGCCTCCTGAGGCAAGTACTCCTGCCATCCCAGTGGGTATGAAAATTCTGAGGCAGAGGGAGGCTGAGTGTCTTGTCAGACACACACAGCTAAGACAATGTGGGGCGGGGATTGCGAGGATACCAACCCTCACCTTTCATCAGTGCAGTGCCACCTCTCTGCACTGGTTCTGGACAAATTCCTCTGATGCTCAGAAATTACCCTTTCAATGTTTCCGTGAAATGTATTTCTTACTGAAGAAGTGCTTTTCCCTGTGCCGTGCATGAATCCTTGAAGATGTCAAGACAAAGCTCTTCTCCAAAATACTTGCTATGCCATTGAGGCTAATTAAGTCTGAAAAGAACACCGACTAAATGGTAAAACAAGGTGCAGCCTTTTGTTGATGAGTTTGGAAGAATTTATTCTTGGGCTACCTGTGGATTTGTTGAGGAGTTGCCTAGCTATCTTGGGAATTCTCTAGGAAGTTTTAAAATAAACAAAATAGTCGACACCCATCGGGGTTCTATTTGGGGATAACTGCTTTTAACACCTGGTCCCAGCAGGAATTCAGCATCTCGGCAGGAGTTTATTACACATTTGATTTAATTTATTTCTTTACTTTTATTTTTTGGGGTACCCGGGATGGAACTCAGGACCTCGTGCTTGCCAGGCAGGCGCTGTGCCACTGGGCTACATCCCCAGCCCTTTTGAGATAGGGTCTCACTATGAATTTCAGGCTGGCCCGGAACTTGAGGCAATCCCCCTGCCTCAGCCTCCTGAGTGCTGGGATTACAGGCGAGTGCCACCACACCTGGCTACATTTTACTTTAAACAGACATGCATGGCTGTTGATTAACTCAAACATATTCTTGTTCCATATCGGAAAGAAAACGTGTGCAAGAAAGGGAGACTGTAGTGTGCAGGTAAAGGCAGGCGTGGCTGGGATTTAGCTTTTCTGCTGCCTCGAGTGGAACTTGGCAAATTAATTCACCTCTTTATGGGCCGCAGATGAGCCTCCTGGGAGAATCTCAGAAATCCACTGGGAAGGAAGCCTCCAACACGAGGGTTTGGCATGGCCACACAGGAAACTGGGTATTGAGAGGATACTGGAGAATGTAGACATTTAGTTTAGCAAAAGAAGATGAAAACATGATCTAGGAAGAACTGTTATGATAGGAAGCCGCCCAACCTGTCTGCTGTTGGCTCAATGGGGAAACAGATTCAGGCCAAGTAGGTCTCCAGGGAGCTAGGAGTTTGTTGAGTGAGCAAACAGAGATTGAGAAGGAAAAGAGGGTATTTGAATTACTCTCAGGTCATAAAGTATAACCCCATGGCTTCAGAGGCTTAAAATGACCATCTTATCTCTTGTTAGGGTTCTGGGAGTTGATTGGATTCAGCAGGTGGTTTTCTTGGGGAGCCTCTTATGCTGCTGTGGCTAGGGTCACCTCTAAGTGCCCCTCGGTGCGTGTCTGGTGACCGTTGCTGGCCATCGCTGAGACTTGAGCTGGGGCTGTTTACCAAAGTGCAGCCTCCTCGTGTGGTCTAGGTCTCTCACAGAATGGTGGCTGGACTCAAAGAGCAAGCGTCGAAAGCAGGCCACAGAGAAATGGTGTCACCTTTTACATACACAGCATTGCTTCCACCAGCCACAGACCCTCTTGGATTCAAAAGGAAGGGGTGCAGACCCAGGGCTCACATTGCATTGAAGAAGAGCATGGGAATGGGAGATCTTCTTGCAGCCATCTTGGAAAATTCAGCTTGCCAAGGAGGATATGTACATAGAGGATACTGGAGTTTAAAATTTCAGAAATCTAGACATTCAGGAAGGATGAGGGCCATTCCTGTGGGAGGCTTTAGTGGAGAAGAAAGGTCATCAGTTGAAGACTTGGGAGAATTTCATGGTCATCCACATAGACACTCATATCTCAGGAAAGCAGAGGGATTTAAGAGAGGTGTGGCCAGGTATGGTGGTGCACACCTGTCATCCCAGCACTCAGGATGTTGAGGCAGGAGGATTGCTGTGAGTTCAAGACCAGCCTGGGGGGCCAGGGATTTAGCTCAGTGGTTTCTCTGCATGGACCCTGTCTCAAAAAAAATGTGAAGAGAGAAAGAGTGAGGTGTTGATAGTGGAGAAGGCAAAAGATTATTTTAAAAGCTTTTGTCTTTTTTTCTGGGGTGCTGAAAAAAACGAACCTCTGTGAGAAGGATTTCCCTTTTATTTAGGAGGAGATGATAGGCCTATTATTTCCAAAAAGCTAATAGCTAACCATCTTAGGCACTTTCACATTACTGAGACACAACACCTAACACCAGCAACATAGAGGAGGAGAGGTTTATTTTGGCTCAGTTTCAGAAGTTCTAGACCATGGTCGCTGGCTCCAAGGCAGAAGCAGCACGGTGGAAGTGCCTGGGCGGAGGAAAGCTGCTCAACCCATGGCAACAGGGAAAGAGAGAAAAGGGAGGAACCCAGAAGAAGAATCCACCCTTCCAGACCACGCTTCCGTGACCACCTTCAGCCAGGCCAGGATTCCTAACAGCAACTCAGCTCTGAACTTACTAAGGGATGGATCCACTGATGAGTATGGCAGCCCCATAGTCCACTCATCTTCCAAAAGCCCTGCCTCTACATGCATGAGAGTTTTGGGGGACAATCTAAATCTAAACTATAACTTTTTTTTACTTTTTTTTTTTTTGAAACAGGGTCTCACTGTGTGGTTCAGGCTGGCTTCGAACTCATGGTGATCCGCCTGCCTCAGCCTCCCGAGTGCTGGGATCACAGGCATGCACCGCCATGCCGGGCAACACTAACATTTTTGAGTGCCCATTCATTCATTCCAAATGTACTTACTGGGTACTTCCTTGGTGTTTAGGGCTTGTCCTAGAGGCAGAAAAAGTAGTTAACAAAATAGAAAAAGAGCTCTGCCATTGTGGGGTTTAAAGTGTCCTGAGAGAGACACACATAACTAAGATAAATAAGCATAATACAGGAGTGGAGGATGCAGCTCAGTGGTAGAGTATTGGATTAGCATACATGATGGGTTTGATTTCTAGCATCACCAAAAACAAAAGTATGATGAATGTCAGGTTAGATGGTGGTAAAATTCTACTTTTCTCTATGTATTACCTCATGGCACAGGGTTTATGAGTATGAATCTGAGAGTCAGACAGCTGGATTCTGAATCCTAGTTCCACAACTTACTAGCTATGTGGTTTTCAACGATTTACTTTGCCTTCCTGTGCCTCAGTTTCTTGAATCATAAAACATATAAAACACTAATTTCTACATCAAAAATGGTTGTCATAGGGCCAGGGATTTAGCTCAGTGGTTCTGCTGCCTGCCTCGAAAATGCGAGGTCCTGAGTTTGATCCCTGGTACCAAAAAAAATGGTTGTCAGGATTAAGCGAGTTAATACAGGAGAGAGACTTAGAACAGGATGAAAGCGATGTGAGGCCCCAAAGGGGACTCAAGGGCTTCCAGGTTCCTACTGATCCATGAGGCCAGGTCTGGGCAGGTAGGTGGTCAAGCACTGGGTGTCACAAAGTTTTGGAGGAAAGGACACCCTGGAAAACAGGACACAGGGTCTCAGGATGGACTGGAGAGATGGTGAATCAGTAGGTTCAGGATTTAACCTGCAGACCACAGTGAAACCACCTCTATTTTTACCTTGAGGCAGGAACAAGGAAAGGCTTGGTACTTGGTTACTCTGATTGGATGGAGCAGAATGGGGGACTGAGAAACAACCCATTCATTATATGCTGGTAAGGGGCAGTACATCCACCCCAAAGTGAGTGGAGGGTTAACAGAGGGGAAGCCACGGGACGGGGGTGGTGGGAGGAGGAACATGAGAATCAGACAGGTCTGGGTGCTAACTGAAGCTCTGCACCTCTTACAGAAATTGGGCAAGTTGTTTAAGCCTCAGAAACTTACTTTTCTAATGTGAGAAGTAGGAATAACAACACCGACTGTGTACAGATCTTATGGCGTTGAAATATAACATCTCCTCTCGTGTGTAGATGTGTGCTCAGGGGAAGCCCCTTTGCCTGGTGGGTCAGCAGTTCATTTTTGTATGAAGGATATCTACTGGCCCACTCCTCACTCAGTTTTTAAAAATGAGTGTTTTCTCTGAGCTTTAAATAATATATTGAGGGGCCGGGGATTTAGCTCAGTGGTTTTGCCGCCTGCTTTGCAAGCACAAGGACCTGAGTTTGATCCCCAGTACCAAAAAAAAAAAATATATATATATATATTGATAAGAGAATCCATCACCCCTTGATGTGAAAATAACAGGTCCACCCTTTCTCAATAAGATGTTCATTTTAGAGTTTTCCTGAGAGCCCTGGGAAACCTGGGTTTTCCAACTCTGGTATAGAAACTTTCTGGCCAACTACTGCCACACCTTATGCGTTCTGCTCTATTGTTACTATAATCTTTTCCAAAATGTTGGCAGAAAATGAAGAGCACTGAATTCTAACTCAGCTAAGCAAGTCTGAAGCCACTGAAGAAGTATGACTGTTAATGATGATATGTCAACCTCATTGGATTAAGAAATGCCCTGCAGTGTAGTAAGCACACTTTTGCATGTATCTGGGTAGATCCTGGAGGTGTGGTGTTGGTTTCTATATATATGGCCCTCTTCCTCTCTGGCATTGTTTCCTTGCTCTGCTTCCTGGCCTCCAGGAGCTGAGTGTCTTTGCTCTGGCATATCCTTCTACCATAATGTTTTTGCTTTGCAGCCAGCTGACCATGGACTGACTCCTCTGGAATCATGAGCCAAAACAACCTCACCTCTTTAAGTTGTGAATATTGAGTATTTTGTCAGCAGTGAAAAAGTTGGCTAATACAAGAAGCATATAGAAACCTTGTGGATGTCTAGCTATGGCATGGGGAATCAATCCAAGATAGATCTTTATCTTTGCACCAAAACAGAGATACTGGAGAAAATATTCAAAGAAAAAGAAGAAAAGCAAAAATACATGAATTTGGCAGAAAGAAATGCATGTCTAAAAAAAGATGAACATTTTCAGGTGTCAACAAGAGACCTTAAAACCTGCCCAGAGATTGGAGTGCTGTAGCTGCAGAGGCCCAGGGGCACTGGATGTGGACCACTGAAGTTGGGCTGCGAAGATGAGCTGGAGCAAAGACCCCTGGCACCCTGAATCTGTCCCTCAGAGAAAGGAATGAGGGAGTTTTTGGAGCTGGAGGAGATGTTCTCTGGGAGCAGTGTTTAAGTTGGTCTCATTCATTCAAACAATTCTGGAGCATTTATTATAGTGCCAGGCATGGCAGCAACAGTGGAGAAGCAACAGTGGAGAATAAGTTACACCCAGTGACTGCCCTGGTGTACTTCACAGTCAACTGAAACAGACACTAAGCAACCAATTATAATGTGTAAGGCGCTCTATGTACATGTGTAAAAAAAAATAATAGCTTGATGAGATATAACTCACCTACCATAAAGTCCACCCTTTTAAGGTGTACAACTTAGTGATTATACTATAGTCATGCATCTACCATCACTCTTTAATTCCGGAACACTTTCTTCATCATGAAACGAAACCCTGTATCTGTTAGTCTCAGCTCTCCCTTCTCCCCCACCCCAGCCCTTGGCAACCATTAATTTTTCTTTCTTCAGGGATTTGCCTCTTCTGGATATTTCACACATTTGGAATCATACAGTATATAGCCTTTTATATTAGAGTCTGTCCTCTTTTACTTAGCATAATGGTTTTCAAGATGCACCCAAATTGAAACATGTATCAGTATTTCACCCTATTTATGGCCAAATAATACTTCATTGTATGCATATACATTTTTGTTTATGGGTTTATCAACTGATGGGCATATTTGGCTATTAAGAATAATGCTGTCATGAACATTGATGTGTAAGTTTTTGGGTGGACAAATGCTTTTAGTATTCTTGGTATATACCCAAAAGTGGAATTATGGGATCATTTGGTAAAATCTATGTTTAACCTATTGAGAAACTGCCAGACTATTTTCTTTTCTCTTTTTTGGTACCGGGGATTGAACTTGGGACCTTGTCCAGACTATTTTCTAAGGAATGCACCATTTTACATTACCAGTAGCAATGTATGAGGCTTTCATCTATGCACGAATTTTAACATTTTCTTTTTTCTTTTTCTTTTTTTTTTTGGTACCGGGGATTGAACTCAGGTCTTTGAGCTTGTGTAGCAGGCGGCGAAACCACTGAGCTAAATCCCCGGCCCGAATTTTAACATTTTCATTCTTGGATTGGCACAAAGGGACTTCTCAGAACTGTGCCCATCAGCCCCAGGCCATAGCTATTGCTGAGCTCTACAAAAAGCCTCATGTGTTTGGAAGATGACTGGATTATAGGGGTGAGGTAGGCCCTGGGAGGAGGAGGCAGGTTGCTGAGGGTGTGACCCGGAAGGGTTTATCTCCCTCCCTGGCCTTCCATTCTCCGTCTGTTTCCTGGTCACCACGATGTGAGGAGCTTTCCTCCCCTGTGCCCCTCTGCCGTGATGCTTGTGTCGTGGAGCTGGCCAATCTTGGCCTGTAATCATGAGCCCAAATCGACCTCTCCCAGAAGTTGTGGGTGTCAAGTATTGTGTCTCCATGATGAGAAAGTGACTAAGACAACCAGCTTTTCCTGTCATCCCAACATTCCTCTCTCTAGCTACATGTTCTTCACTGGCCAAGATTCCTTAGCAGTACTTTTTACATTGGAATTAAGGGGTATATCAAAAGATAGCATTGAAATAAGTTTAGTTTAGATCCAGTTAGCTTCTGTTAGCTTTTTGTCTCTGTGACCAAATACCTGAGACAATCTGCTTAAAGGAGAAAAGGTATTTTTGTTATTTTTTTTTTTTGAGACAGGGTCTCGCTATGAGCCCAGGCTGGCCTCCAACTCTCAGCAATCCTCCTGCCTCAGCCTCCCAAGTGCTGAGATTACAGGTGTATGCTACCATGCCTGGCAGGAAAGATTTGTTTTAGTTTACAGCTTTGGAGTTTTCTATTCACAGTTGGTTGTCTCCATTGTTTTTAGACCCACTGTGAGGAAGAACATCATGGTGAAGAATGTGTGGTTAAGAAGCAAAGATGCTTACTTCATGGTAGCTGGGAAAAAAAAAGAAGGAGAAAGGGAGACAACCCCTCAAGGGCACGCCACCAATGACTTAGCTTCCTTCCACTAGACCCTAACTCCTAAAGGTTCTGCAGTGATTCTTTTCCAGGTGGTTGTTGTCCTGAACAAAAAATTGGTCAAGACATGTGCCAAAGGTAGGGAGGTTTTACATTTATTAAAAGTAGGAAAAGAAATAGGTTCTGTAGAGTGAGAGTGGGCCAGTGAGAGAGAGCACAGCGTCCTCACCTGTTGTGTCCCCTATTCCTCAGGCTGACATCGGATCAAGGCCATCTATCAAAAACCTGCTTGATCTCGCCGCACCAGAGCTGAAAAGAGCATCTTCTGAGTAGTCCCAGGAGCAGGGCTTGAGCACATGTGTCCTGGATCTCTGATTGACAGGTCACTCCCACTTTCCCAGTCAGCTGGCCTTGCCCTAATCTCCTGCCTCTGTTCCACTACTTCCCAGTAACACTATGGGCCGATGACCAAGCCTTTAGCACATGGGCCTTTGAGGGTACATTTAAGATCCAAACCATAGCATAATTTTTATTAGTGATTCATGAATCAGGCAGCATCTTATCTAAAGATTTAGATAAGCCTGGACAGTTGGGGTTTTTTTGTTTTGTTTTGTTTTTTTGTACCGGGGATGAACTTGAGACCTTGAGCTTGGGACCTTGAGCTTTCGAGGCAGGCACAGCACCACTGAGCTAAATCCCCAGCCCTTTTTCTCATGGTTTTGTTTTTTTTTTTTTGGTACCAGGAATCAAACTCAGGACCTTGTGCTTGCCAGGGAGGTGTGATGCCACTGAGCTAAATCCCGGTCCTCTCTGCTGATTTCTTAGGTCAGATAAACAGCTAGTTTGTGTTTCATGCCATAGAAGTTTAGCATGAGAGATATCATTTTGATTTGGTCTCTTGGGGCCAGGTGCAGGAACTGAGCCCATAACAATGACCTATTATACATTTTATTTAACAGATAAAAGGTAGTCATGTTCTGTTTTCCAGTGGTGGAAAATGGAGATATGAAATGGAAGAACTACTGGAGGCCACTTTTCCTTCTGAATGCAAAGAGAAAAGCTGGTCAGAGAGAACAAAATCAATACTTTCAGTGTTAGAAAATGAGAGACCGCCAGAACAAGAGCGAGAGTGAAAGAGAGAGAAAATGAGATAAGGAGAGAGGAGAAACCTGGTGAGCAGGATTTGTGTCACCAGTCCTGACTGCAGAAGGGGGTGGTGGGTGAGGCTTCTAGGGAAAGAGAGAGCTGAGATGTGAATAAGTCACAGAGTTTGTGTGAAAATTCCCAGGTGAAAGGAAATGGAATGTGTATGAGGAATTTAAAGAATTCTGTTTTGCTATTTAGCAAAAAACAACATTAAAGAGGGGAAAAGCAAGCCAGAGTGTGGGAGAAGATTACCAGCAAGACATGTATTTGCCAAAAGACTTGTTTCAGAGCACACTCAGAGCATAGCTCAGTGGTAGGGACTTCCCAGCATGTTCAAGGCCCTGGATCCAATGCCCACCTGTGCAAAAAAGGACTCCTTAGAGCAATAAGAAAAGAAGAGACAACTGATGTTAAGAAATAGGTAAAGGACTTGAACAGCACATCACAAAAAAGAACAGTATGAAAAGCACTGTATGAAAAGGTGCTCAGATTCATTAATCAGGGGTATGCAATTTTATTTTATGTATTTTTTTGTTTCTCTTTGCTTGGTTTGTTTTTGGGGGAAGGGCAATTTTAAAAACACGATGAGGGCCAGGGATTCAGCTTAGTGGTTCTGCCGCCTGCCTTGCAAGCGCAAGGACCCAAATTCAATCCCCGGTACCAAAAAAAAAAAACCAAAACCCAAAAAAACCCACAATTCGATCCTTGTATGGAGCCATCAAAATGTCTAAAACAAAAAGCAAAGATAACATAAGGGAAATTCTCATAAATCGCCAGTGTGTGTACTTGTTTGGTAGTGTGGTGGCCGTGGTGGTAGTAGAGAAGATGAGATCTCTCTTCAAGCAAGCCTGCTGCAAGGGGGCTACTTGGTCAGTAGCCTCCAGCTGCCGCACCTTTGGTCCACCAGTATTCATGTGAGATCACACTGTCCCAGGTCTTGTGCCCAGCCAAATACTGCTCACCGCAAGAGCCCTAGATCAGGTCATTCTTGCCTTTCAAACAGCTCCAGTACTGGTCAGCCTGGACGAGATTGAGGAACCTTCCCAGTTGCACTGTGGCCTGGACGCTCTCCTTGCTCACTCTTGTGCCCTTTGGTAACAGTGGCCAGCCCTTTGGGAGTTGTCCTTTGACGTCCCCTCCCTTTGGCCAGCATTCCAAACTCAAAAGGGGTGGAGATGTAGCTCAGTGATCAAATGCTTCTTAGCACACTCAATCTCTGGTTTTCATCCCCAGCACTGAAAAAAAAAAAAAAAAAAAAGAAAAGAAAAATCTAATTTGTTTTTTCCCTTGGGGTACCAGGGATTGAACTCAGGTCCTTGTGTTTGCAAGGTGGGTGTGGCACCACTGAGCTAAATCCCCAGCCCCAAGCATATGAATTTCTGTGAGATTTAACTTGCTCAAAAGTAGTATGTTTGTTTAAAGAAAACATAGGAACTACTGGAGGCACTACTGGAGGTCAACGTGGACTCCAACTTTCTGGCCCAGGGCCTGGTGGGCCTTGCCCAACAGTGTTCAACTATATCTCTTTTTCCCTCCCTATTAAAGCTCTTTTGCATATCTTAATTCCTTATGAGGGCGTGTTTTTTTGGGGGGGTAGTGGTGGTGGTGGCAGTAGCTTCCTCCCATCTTCTCAGGGTGCCAGGCCATGAATAAACCTGATTTCTTTCCCACCAACTCTTGTCTCCGAGGCAGGTGGCAGAACCACCGAGCTAAATCCCTGGCCCAAGTATTGGCTTTTGAGTGGTGAGCAGGAGGACTTGGATCTGATGACACTCCTTCCATGATCTTTCCCAGGCATTTCCCCCATAAATTTCTTGCACATCAAATTCCATTATGGTATCTTTGAGCACCTGAATTGATAGAGGAAGTATTTAGTTATATTATCTCATGTAGGAATATGTATGTTCACCAAAAGACATTTATAGAATGTTCATAGTAGTTTTATTCATCATGTCTAAAAATGGACCAGACGGGCCCGGGATTTAGCTCAGTGGTTCTGCTGCCTACCTCCCAAGGGTAAGATCCCAAGTTCAATCCCCAGTACCAAAAAAAAAAAAAAAAAAGATAAAAATGGACCAAATATCTATCAATAGCAGAATGGTAAATAAAATTGTAGTTATTCATACAATGGACTATGACACAGTAATAAAAAAATAACAATTGGGCCGGGAATTTAGCTCAGTAGTTCCACTGCCTGCTTCGAAAGTGCAAGGTCCCAAGTTTGATCCCAGGTACCAAAAAAACCTGCTATTTACAGTAACGCGCATAAACTGTGTAGATATGATGATGAGTGAAAGAAGACAGATGATCAATAGATCTCACTAGCTGAATAAAGAAATTCAACAGGAGGGAGTTTCCAAGACAAAAGGTTGACATAGATTTATGAAAACTATTTGACGTTTGGAGTAGAAATCTTCTTGAGGCCTATGCTAGACAGCCTTAAATCCCCTCTCCTTGGATTCAAGTCCTGTTCAACTTTATACCTTTGAATTAGGGCTAGACCTAGGGTCTCTCTCTCCCTCCCTCGCGCGCTCTCTCTCTCTCTCTCTCTCTCTCTCTCTCTCTCTCTCTCTCCCTCTCTCCCTCGCTCCCTCCCTCTCTCTCTCTCTCTCTCTCTCTCTCTCTCTCTCTCCCTTTTTTGTTTCATTTGGGGAATTGAACTCAGGACCTTTTGCTTGCCAGGCAGGCGTGGGACCTCTGAGCTACATCCCGGCCTCCTGTTTTTAAGAGTGTGTAAAAGTGATGAAATACCATTTCCAAGATTAGATCTCACACCAAAAAAGACTGTGATTTCTCTTCTTCTTTTTCTTCTTCTTACTCGCCCCTTGCCTCCCCCTCGCCCTCGCCCTTGACCTCGCCCCCTCCTCCTCCTCTTCTCTCTGGGTTCTCCTCCTCTTCCTCCACCCTTTATCCCCTACCCTCCCTTTCTCTGAGCCAGGACCTCACACCTGCTAGGCAAGCACTCTACCACTGAGTTACATCCCCAGCTCTCTCTCTCTTTAAACCCTTGCTCATCGGGGGAGGAGCGGCTTCTTACCGAAAGCTACAAATGGCAGGGACGGATGTCTCTAGCCCACGGCCAGAGAGGCCCTGGGGCCTGCCAACTGCTGTCTAAGTGAGCTCGGAAGATGATTCCCAGCCTTGAGACTCCAGCCCTGGCTGCCACGTGATTGCAGGGCAGGGAAAACCGGGAGTGCCTGAGCCCTGGCAGCCAGAATTACAACTAGATTCCTGACCCCCCCGAAACTGTTAGAAAATAAGTTTATTGCTTGTTTTAAGCTGCAAAGTTTGGGGCAATTTGTTACCTAAATAATAGATAATTAATACAAAGATATTGCTTATTATTCAAATAAAGCCCCAGAACAGCACTATCCCTTTTAGAAAGCAAGATTCACTTCTCCGTGTTTTTCTTTAGTTTGGCCACCAGGAAAAGAACTGGTATGGCTCGACTTTAATAACTGTGCAAAGCCCATGGCCTGCCTATCTGTGTTCCTGTTCCTGGCCTTTCATTTAATTCTGACTTGTCTTTTTTTTAAGCCTTGATTTTTTTAGTTCATCTTTATGTTTTTCTGTAGTATATGAATTATGTTAAGCCACTTTAAATTTAGCTTACAGAGAAGCGAGGTATTCACGAATCACTTTACTTTTTTTTTTACTTAAAAATAGTTTTGCACTTTTGTGAAGAAAGTTTTGCACATGTTGAACACGAGGTGCCCGGAGGTGGAGCCGGGGAAGGTCATGTTATGGAAGCATGGTTCTGGACCTGTGGGCACAGTTAATCCGGATTGGATCAGAAATATCAAGTGATAATGACAAAAAAGAAAAAGAGATGGCAATTGATTGTCACCCTGGGGCCAAGGGCTCGCTCAGTCACGCACTGTGGTATCTTTAAAATCTATTCGTTGCACCAGACCCCAAGGTCCTTCCGCGCCGCCCGCCCCGCCCCTCTGGCTCTTACCCCGGCCCCGCCCTTCCCTGCCCCCTTCCCCGCCCCGGCCCCGCCCTCGAGCGTTCCGCCACTTGGCCCAGCTGGCTTCTTCCACTCAGGCCCTTCCTTCTCAGCCTTGCCCCGCCCTTCGCACGCCTCATCACCCCTCTAGCCCCGCCCATCTCCCTCCTAGTCCCGCCCCTTCCCATTGGTGGCCCCGCCTCTCCCCGTGGCCCTGCCCCCGCCCGTCCGCCGGCCTCCGTCCGTTGCGCGCCCCGCCCTCCCTCTCCGCGCCCGCGCGCGCCTTCCCAGCCCCGTCAGGAGCACTCCCTTCGGGGCGGTTGGGCCGCGCGCCTGTGGGGCGGGGTCGGAGGAGGAGACCAAGCCAATGGGGCGCGGCGGTGGCGGCGGCGGCGGCTGGGTCGGGCCCCGACGGGCGGCGGCGGCTGAGGTGGAGGCGGTGGGCGGCAGTAGCGGCGGTGGCGGTGGCGGCGGCGGCGGGAAGATGGCGGCGCCCGTGCTGCTGAGAGTGTCTGTGCCGCGCTGGGAGCGGGTGGCGCGGTGCGCCGTGTGCGCCGCCGGGATCCTGCTGTCCATCTACGCCTACCACGTGGAGCGGGAGAAGGAGCGCGACCCGGAGCACCGGGCCCTCTGCGACCTGGGGCCGTGGGTGAGGTGCTCGGCCGCCCTTGTCTCCAGGTAGCGCGGCGCGGGGCTGGGGGCGCGGCGGGGGGCGGCGGCCTCGGGGCGGGGAGGCCGGGAGCGCTGAGGTGGCAGCGGGAGGCCGCGAGGTCGGGCGGCCGGGGTGGGGGGCGGGAGGCGGGCCCGGCCGGCGTGACAGGCTCCGGGCCCCGGCGGGGCGCGGGCTGGGGAGCGGGGAGCCTGGAGAGCGTCCGGATCGCCCCCGCCCGGGCCGGGCTCGGGGCTCCGCTTCCCCGCCTTCCTGCCGCCCGCCCGCACAGGTGTTTCCGTGCAGCGCAGGCCTCTTTGTACTCGGGGACCCGTAGACTTCAGAGTCGGGGACACTTGCGGGCGGCACGAATCTGACCCCACGCGGGAAGGCGACACCGCGCTTAACGTAGCTGATTTCTTGGGTTCCCTCTCTGTAGATTTCCGTGAGCTCAGGAGGGGGACAATGGCCAGAGTTTGGGTCTGGTTTAAGTTTGAGTAAAAGATGAATATGTTATGTGCAATGATGGTGTGTTAAGCGTTAGGATGACTTTTCAATGCTGATTGGTAGAATGGGATACCCACAAAAGATTTACAGATGTACTTTGGTAAGGTGTTTTGTTTTACTGGTAATTTAAATTTTAAAAAAATGTAATTGATTTGTCTGCTACATTTTATTTTAATACATTAAATTTTCCTAGGTAAGTTACTTTGGAGAAAAGAGTATTTACATTTTTAAAGGGGTTGTGTTTTTTGGGGGGCGGGTATTTCGAGTGAAAGTGATGATTTAAAATTGTGAAAGGGATGATTTAAAATTTGATCGTTTGTAAACAGTAATTACATTTAAGCAATTTCTTCCCCTCCTGTTCATGAGTATATTGCTAGGTAGACAGAAATATATATAGCTTATTAGTTTATTTTGACCCACATATTGATGATTACATGAACAAGCAGTGGAAGTTGTCTTCTGTTTACAAACTTCAAGCTACTTTTTCATGGACAAGGTACTCTGTCTCATTTGCTCTTAAACTAAATTCTTGTAGCTTTTTAGTGGGCAAATAGTTATCATTATGGCTGCTTCCAACATTTTAAAAAATGCATTTATAAAGTAGACATCAGCTTATAGTGCAGAATAAACTCATTCATTTCATAGTGTGATAAACTCATTTGTTGGTTATTTTGAACCAAGTTAAGTCTTATTGGACTCGTAGATACCCTTGGACTACCACTGAGTGTATTTTATGCAGACATTTTAATGTTATTTTTCTCTTTCGAAAGGACTTTGAAACTTAAAAATACGATGCAACAAAAGTTAGCTGAATGAATAAATACACAAAAGGCTGCAGCAGGATATTTAAAGTATTTAAAAAACAAGATATAAGAATAACTTAATATTAGATTAATGTGAAACTCAGGCAGAATTACTACCTATTTTAGATTTTTTTGGAAACATGTAGTCTATAAAACATTTAATTCTCCACTTGATACTTGAGATACAAAGGGTGCGTTTTTGTATATTTAAGTTTTTGAAGTTGACTTTTATTTTGTTTGAGACAGGGTTTCACTATGAAGTTCAGGCAGGCCTTTAACTGTACCCCAGGCTGGCCGGCGTCAGACTCATACAGTGATCCTCCTGCCTCAGCCTGCTGAGTGCTGGGATTATAGTCACGTGCCACCACGCCTGGCCTCATTTTTCTTTTAAAACGAGTTTTTGTTGGCCGTGGTGGCTTACTCCTGTCATCCCAGCACTTGAGAGGCTGAGGCAGGAGGATCACTTGAGAGTTCAAGGTTAGCCTAAACTACATGTGACCCTATCTCAAAAAATCAGAAAAAAGAAGTTTTTGAGCCATGTAGTAAGTATAGACAAAACATTTTCATAGTTATGTATACTTCAGAAGCCATGTTTTCATGCCCCCCCCTTTTATTTGGTGCTGGGGTTCAAACTTGGGGCCTTACACTTTCAAGGCAGGCAGCAGAACCACTGAGCTAAAATAAAGCACAATAGCTGGGCATGGTAGTGCACACCTGCAATCCCAGCACTCAGGAGGCTGAGGCGGGAGGATTGCTGTGAGTTTGAAGCCAGTCTGGGCTACACAGTGAGTTAAAGGGCAGCCTGAACTACATAGTGAGACCCTGTCTCAAAGAAACCAAAAAGACCAAACAAAAACAAACCCCGCAAATAATATTAAATAACAACTAAGGTATTAAAAGTACCTGAAAGTGGGCCAGGGATTTAGCTCAGTGGTTCCACCTCCTGCCTCGAAAGCGCAAGGTCCCAAGTTCGATCCCTGGTACAAAAAAAAAAAAAGTATCTGAAAGTATAATTTAGACTAAAAATACCTGTAGCCCTTCATAGTTTTAAATTGAGAATTTAATAGTCTGTGACTGAAACTAGTTTTGTTTTTGATTTTTGGTATTTGGGATTGAACTTGGGACCTTGCGCTTTCGAGGCTGGCACCACCGAGCTAAATCCCCTGCCCTAGTGGTTTTTTTTTTTTTTTGAGATAGCCCAGGGCCTGTCTAGCCCAGGCAGCCCTGGAACTGGTGGTGACCCTCCTGCCTCAGCCTCCCAAATGGTGGGATTACAGGCATGTGCCACCATGCCCCACCTGAACTACTAGTGTTTATGCAGCAGTGTACATAAAATATTTTAAATCTGATGCTTGCCAAAGGATAGGTAAGAAATAAGATATGCTAATAAGAGAATTACTTTACTTGCCACGTGTATACAGTAAAACTATTTTAAGAAATATATCCTAGGGCCGGGGATTTAGCTCAGTGGTTCTGCTGCTTGCCTCGAAAGCACAAGGACCTGAGTTCGATCCCCGGTACCAAAAAAAATAAATAAATAAAATAAATGTATCCAGTTTGATCACCCTGTTTATAAAACACTGTCATAATCATTTGTGTATGTGTATTTAATGGAGATAGGGAAATTTGGAAATTAAAGCAGCCCAAGTCCAAATTATAGACTGATTTTCTTTTGAAAGTGGGTAGAATAAGCATCATTAAACATCTTTATTTTGTCAAGGTGAAAAAGCCTTTAAATGAAAGCAGATTAATGGAGACCTCAAGTTTTTTTTTTTGTTTGGCTATTGATCGCCACATAGCAGTAGTAATGAAAGATGTGACTATTTTAGGAAAAGCAAGTTGGAACCCAGGAGTTAGAATTAAAAGTAAAGGATGAGGGCCGGGGATTTAGCTCAGTGGTTCTGGCGCCTGCCTCGAAAGCACAAGGTCCCGAGTTCAATTCCCGGTTCCAAAAAAAAAAAAGTAAAGGATGATTGGTTTCGCCGCCTGCTGCACAAGCACAAGGACCCGAGTTTGATCCCCAGTACCAAAAAAAAAAAAAGTAAAGCATGAGAATAGTTGATAATTCTGAGGAAAATCCTCTTCCAGGGTCTAATGTTAGCTCACGATTTTGGATTGCTTAAACTTTATTCTCACTTCTCTATTTGGAAGTTTCCTAATTGAAGTAGAATAAGGTAGGGATTAATGAGACAGTTTTGAGGGAAATGTGTGTGTGTGTAAAGGCCTCTAGTATTTTGGGAGGCATAATTACGTAAGAGTACTTCTAGACTTTTAGATTTCATAAGAACTATTTCCCCCCAAATTGGGAGACTGGAACAGATTTGCCAGTTTTAAAAATTCTCTCCAGTACAGCCAATAAAAAAACCACAACAATAACTCACACCACTGTCTATGGCCACCATCACTTCATTTAAAAAGGATATTATAACTCAGTTTGAAAGAAAAACCTCAGAATAAATGATCATTAAATTGAATCACTTAGCTTTGTTGAGAAGTTTACTTTCTTCTTCTTATGTCTCCCTGGTTTCCCATAAATTGATGACAATTCTGTTGTAAACCTTCATCTGCCTGCCAGCCAAGATTTAAGTAAGCACTTCCTAGCCCCTTGAGTTGGTTCACTGAACCTCAGACTGAAGGCTCTGGCTCCTAACCCTGCCACTGCCTGGACGAGTGGCCTCAAGCCGGCCACTTAGCTTCGTGGAGGCTCAGTTTCTGTGTGTTCAGGAGGGTTACTAAAGCATGCTCTGCAGAAATTGTAAGGATTAAAGGTAGCTGTTACCATTGATTGGAGATTTTACATTTTTTTTTGCAATGACTAATAATAAATGCCCTTAAGTAGAATACTTGTCTTGTTTTAAGTTGTTTATATATTTAAATATGAATTGTTTTAGTGCACTTTGTTGGTTATTCCATGGCATGGCATCAAGTTCCCCCCTACGGGGGATTGAACTCAGGACCTTGCACTTGCCAGGTGGGCACAGTGCCCCCAAGCTGCATCTCTGGTCCCCACCCCCAAGACTTGTGTCTCTTTTTTTTTTCCGTACCGGGCATCGAACTCGGGCCCTTGCGCTTGCAAGGCAGGTGGCAAGACCACTGAGCTAAATCCCCTGCCCTAAGACTTGTGTCTCTTAAAAAACCATTTCTTTACTTTTCATCCCCCACTGGGACACAGTACTTTGTAGCACTGGAAAAGAATCTAGAAATTGTCATTGCTCTTGGCCGTGTCCAGCTCAGACTCAGGCTGAGATCCGCCCGGGTGACACAGGCAGTGACAGGTTGAGGTTAGCGGCTTGGTCCCCAGAGTACTTGTTTGAGCTGTTCCACCACCCGTGTTTCAGACTCTCGTGTGGATGATGCGCCTGCTGCTTCAGAGTGGAAGCTAGATGCACAATGAGGAGTCTTCTTTATGTTCCTCCCCAGGCAGGTACTTTACTCTTTTCCTTGGCAGCCATGAAACCTCACAGAGCCATTTTATGCATATACAAGGATAAAGGTGACCATATGATTCCCAGTTTTTTGTTTTTTGTTTTTGGTATCTGCGATTGAACTCAGGTCCTTGCGCTTGCACAGCAGGCGGCGAAACCACTGAGCTAAATCCCTGGCCCTGATTCCCAGTTTTTAATTAACTAGGTTTTTTGAGACAGGATGTTGCTGTGTAGTTCAGGCCGGCCTCAATCTTGGGATAATCCTCCTGCCTCAGCCTCCTGAATGCTGGGATTACAGGTGTGCACCACCATTCCTGGCCCCCAGCATTTTTTTTGGTACTGGAGATTGAATTCAGAACCTTGCGCTTTCAAGGCAGGCGCTGGAACCACTGAGCTAAATCCCCTCCCCCCCATTAAAAAAAAAATATGAAGGTATATATTCTGACCTGTATCTTGCTTTTCCATCACCACTGTACTTTTATGTGCTTGTATTCATATGTAATGAAATGTTAATAACTGCTAGTATGTGAAAGAAAATTTGTTCTAATAGTTTTGAATAAGTCATGAATTGAAGAAATACAATTGTTCTTACCATTGTTTATTGGTACAGAAATTTCATGGGCAGTATGAATTTAGTCTGAGAGGAAGTAGAGAGATAATTATGCTTCCTATGTGCTAGACAGTGTTTCGAATGCTTTACATATATTGTAACAGTTCTGAGAGACAGGTGACATCACCATTTACAACGAGAAAACTGAGCACACAGATCATAAATGAAACATGATCCAGATAGTCCAGGGGCAGAGGGCTAATTCTAAACCAGGTAATCTGGCTGAAGAGTCCAAGCTCTTTCCCATCACTTTTAATTCCATTTAGATCTAATGTTGATATAATGATACCCATATCAGCCAAACTGAAAAAAATATGCTATTTTATGAAAATGTATGACAAAGGGCTGGGGATTTAGCTCAGTGGTTCTGGTGCCTGCCTCGCAAGCGCGAGGTCCCGAGTTCGATAACCGGTACAAAAAAAAAGTGTATGACAAAAATACCTAGGATTCGTATGCTAGCTTTGACCTGTTTAGAGCAGTCTTTTTGGAAAAGCATGAACATTTCTATGAAGGCATGGTATTCACAAAATTTGAGGATTGTTTGCCTTCTAAGCCCAAACCTGTGAAGACCTGGCATTTGTCGCACTAGTTAGTTTTCATATACGCAGTGGGGTGAGCCGGCTGTCATGAGAACTTGTCATGAACACAGGTGCCTGCAGGTGGGGAGAAGGGGAAAGGGTAGTCCTTGTGAGAGAGCTGCTGGGTCTTATGGACCCAGTGCAGGTAGAGACCCAGAATTGGGCCTCTGGGTTGTGGTGCTGGGTAATCACCATGCAGAACTAGGAACTGAAGAGAGGTCATTTCCTGGATGATTAGGGAGAATGCCCAGGAACAGCACGAGGAAGGGCATGAAAGGGTAGGAAACTGGCCATTAGCAAAGAAGAGCGAGTGGTCCTGTTGGAACACCACATGGGCAAATCTGGATGGTAAAGGACTGTAATCTAGAGCCTGGATAGGAAAATCTAAAATGGAACATTCTTGTATAGTGTGTTCTTGTGTTGTTTTTATTTTGTTTTGTTTTTGAGACAGGGTCTCACTATGTAGTTCAGGCTAGCCAGGAACTCACTGTGTAGCCTAGGCTGGCCTCGAACTTGGGGCAGTTTTCGTCTCAGCCTCCCAAGTGCTGGGATTATAGGTGTGTACCATGATGCCCGGCTGCACTGTGTTCTTTTTTGGTACCAGGGATCAAACTCTGGACCTTGTGCTTGCGAGGCAGGCAGTGGAACCACTGAGCTAAATCTCTGGCTGCATTGTGTTCTTACAAACACAGGTAAAACTTTAGCACTGAGCCTTGAGTCAAATACTTGTACCAGGTTGTACTAGACTTGTCACTATAATATTCTAGTTTTCAAATTTGTTCCTCAGAATCCTTGTCAGTAAAACAGGGATTTCGTAAGCATTTGATTCATATTTTAACATCTTAAACTTTAAAACACTATAAACATTTATATATATTCAAATTCATAACTATGCTAAATTTTAGCATATTGGAGACCACTAATTTGTACTGCCAGGTTATCTCAGGGGGGTTAATGCTGAGTGAAAAAAAAGTCCCTGTCTAAAAAAGATTGCATGCTACCTGATTGCATTTGTGTAACATCAAAATAATAGGACTCTAGAGATGGAGAGCAGGATGATGCTTGCCAGGAGTTAGTAATGGAGGGGAGAAGTGTGTGATTATAAAGAGACAGCGTGAAGGGTGCCTTATGGGGTGGAGCAATTCTGTGTGATAAAGTTGCATAGAACCATGCACACACTGCATATAAAACTGGTGAAATCTGAGTAAACTCTTCGGGAAGTAAAAAAGCAAAAACTAAAAAGGCATTGCATTTAGATTTCCTGGGGAAAAATAAGCAAAATGAAGAAAACTTAAATTTCTCATTTAAATGCCAACAAACTAGTTAGTTTGTGGTTTTTTTGAGACAGTGTCTCGCTATGTAGCTCAGGCTGGGCTTGAACTGACTTTGTAGCCTATATTGGCCTTGGAAGCGGTCCCCCTACCTCAGCCTCTCGGATTATAGGCATGCACCACCACACCCAGCTTGTTTTTGTTTTTTTGAGACAGAGTCTTGCAATCCTGAGCTCTGGGACCACAGGTGTGCACCACCACACCAGGCAATAAGACTAGCTTTTTATTGGCATTAAAAAATTCAGGCAAATGCTTATTGGTTCATGTGAAGGTATATGAGCAGAGTCAGTACTATGGAACTTTCAAACCTCATGTGTTGTTGTGTGCTGTAATCCTAGCACTCTGGAGGCTGAGGCAGGAGGATTACAAATTTGAGCCCAGCCTGGGGAACTTAGTAAGTTAGCACAACCTTGTCTCAGATTTTTAGAAAATAAAAAAAGGCTAGGGATGTAGTTCAGTGCAAAAGCCATAGGTTCAATCACCAGTACAGTATTGAAAACCAAAACAAAACAAAATAAAAAATACCTCATTGCCTTCTACAATAACATGTGACTGCCTTCTGGGTCTGTCTTGATGATTAACGTGTGTTTTTAAAAATTTTTATCAAAATATTTGTAATTAGCAAGTATTCACATTCCTTAATATTGTGGGAAATATGAAATATATCTTCCAACCTGTTAATTGTATGATATACTGAGTTTTTGTTTTCTAGAAATCGAAGAATGAGTCCTAGGAACGACGGAGGTTAAAAGCAGGAAGATATTGATAGGAAAGCTCCTGAGGGGCAGGAGGGGTCCTGAGTGGACCCCACTTTACAGAGAAGTTTTATAGGGTGAAACCCATGTGGGTACAATGAAGGGCACAGCCATGAACATCCAATAGGGTTATAAGTATAGTCACTTAGGTAATGGTGGTCTAATTGGGAAGCAAGTCATGTAACAAGCATGGATGGAAAGAACAGGATTTTCCTAGGAGGTGGTGGGTCTAGAGGTCTCTGGTCACCCCCAGGGTGGTCAGTGTCTATATTTTACTAAGCCCAGTTCTTTGAAGAAGGATGTGGGTCTGGTCATCTTGTCTCTATCTTGAGGCCTGGTTTTTAGCCGATGTACAGCCGTGGTGTGTTTTACCTTTGTCCTGGCCCTCTTGAAGACTTAGCCCTGACTGTCTATAGTATTTTTACGTAGCTCATCTATCTATAATAATATTACAGGTTTAACTAGGAAATGTTCTACTTTTTAGTCTTAGGTATAATTGAATCCTTAGGTAACATTAATGTGCTATTTTATTTTTATTTTAATGTGCTATTTTTAAAAAGCACACAACACCATTTCTAGCTGTTCATCTTTGTGAATCAGGTATTTCTTGATGCTGTACAATCAAAATAAAACAAGTTTGACTGCCCCAGTCATCATCCCCCGCCCCCGCCCCATACTGGGGATCGAACTCAGGACCTTGAGCTTTTGAGGCAGGCGTGGCACCTCTGAGCTAAATCCCCAGCCCCTGCCCCAGTCATCTATAATTTAAAGTTTGTGTTCAGAAGCGCTTTAGTCTTACTCTACATGTTGTAAGTCTAAGCTTTAAAATACACTGGTTAGAAAAGATACATACAGAATACTTATCTTGTAGCTCCACATAAAATTTCATTTAGAAAAAGTTCTTTTTTTGTTTATTTGTTATTTGTTTGAGATCGTTTGAGACGATCTCCCTGTGTAGTCCAGGCTGGCCTCGAACTCATGGCTGTCCTCCTGTCTCAGCCTCCCAAGTGCTGGGATTACAGGTGTGTGCCACTGTGCCTGATAGAAAAATAGTTCTTTTACTAAGAAAAAATTTTAAAGGTATTAGATTGTTTTGTAGGGTTTCTTTTGTGTTGACGTCGCAAACAGTGTAATTTCATGGGCACTGTTGTTGCTGTTTGTGATGGTTGATTTTTTTCCTTTTTTACAAGAAATCATTGTATTTGAGAAGTAAAATAGTGAAAAGTCTATGACCAAATAAGGAATTAAAGTGGATAGTTAGCTCATCTCCACTGTGTTTAGTGTTTCTCTACGTTGTGCGAATAGTTAAGATCACAAACTCTAGAGTCAACCAGGGTTGAAATCTTGGTCCCACCCTTCATCCCTCTGTTGTCTCTGTGTCTTCATAAAAAGAGGGTGAGAACAGTGTTACCTTCAGAGGTCACTGTGAATTCGAAGAGCCCCGGCACATGTACACATCCTGGAATGGAGGCTGCCATGAAGGTGCTCATAAAGCTTAGTTAATGCTTTACGACACATGTCTGAGATCATAGTGTATGGATTTGATTTTTCTTTTGCTGATTTAACATATGCAGCTATTTTCCCATGTCAGTAAAAATTCCACCAGTAATGTCAGCGTGACAAGAGGCTTGTACCCTTCCAGTACTGGGCATTATCATTTTGTAGATTTTTGCCAGTTTGGTATGTGAAAAATGTCATCTCATCCTTTTGATTTGCATTTCCTCCTCTCTAGGCATCAGCAAGGATTAACAATCTTTATGGTTTTATTTGAGTGTCACAGTTTTTTGTTTCTTTGTGGGTCTTGCCTGTTTAGAGCTTAAATTTTTCATACTGATTTAGACAAATGCTTTATATATTTAAAGGTTATGGATATTTTATTGTTTTTGTGGTTAATAGTTTTTAACATTTTAGTTTTATTGGGGTTTTTTTTATACTTCTAAGGGTTTTAAAATTTATTTTTGTAGTGCTGGGGATCACACCTTGGGCCTTGTATGTGTAAGGAAGCACTCTACAATGTGTTATAGCTCTAACACCCCCCCCCTCCCGTTTTGAGAAGGGTCTTGCTCTGTAGTTCAGGATACCCTTGAACACCTGGCAATCCTCTTGCCTCGGCCTCCCGAGTGCTGGGATTACAGGTGTGCACCACCATGTGTGGCTTTAGTTTTTTTAAGTATATGAAAATTTTTATTACATTTCTTGGTAGTAATATTTTTCATTGGTTTTAAGTTTAGGAAAGGAATTTCCCATTTTGATATCAGATGAATGTGTCTTTATAATTTAATGTTTACAAAACCCCTTAATTATCTACAGTATCATTTATTAGGTATTAGATGAGTCTATAATTTTTTTTTCTGGTACTGGGGATCGAACTCGGGACTTTGTGCTTTCGAGGCAAGTGTCGGAACCACTGAGCTAAATCCTCAGCCAGCATTTACTATTTCAGGGGAATTTTAGATGAGTTCTAAAAATAGTTCCTATGAGATTTTGATTGGAATAGCACTGAATTTATAGATGAATTTGGGAAAGAAGCAACTTCTCTAGCCAGTCTTTTCATCAAGGAACATAGTATATCTTTTTATTCTTGAATTGCTTATTGATATCATTTTAAAATTTTATTTATTTATTTTTGATACTGGGGATTGAACTTCAGGACCTTGTGCTTGGGAGGCAGGTGTGGTGCCACTGAGCTAAATCCCTGGCCCTATTGATATAATTTTAACCTAGCTTCTCATTGTAGTTTCATTTTGTCATAAAACAAATGTATTAGATATCTATTAGAATTAATTAGTTGGAGGAAATCTCATCAAGTCTGCCCCCATTTTCACTTCTGTGTTCTGTTAAAGCTAAAGAGACTTTGGGCTGGGGATTTAGCTCAGTGGCACTGCACCTGCCTCGAAAGCGCAAGGTCCTGAGTTTGATCTTCAGTACCAAAAAAAAAATGCTGAAGAGACTTTACCATGGTATAGGATGCATATGCACTCAGGGTCTTGTTATAGTTGGCTCTGTATGTGGATTGTTTTTCTTAATGTCGTTATTGATTAAGGATTAGAACTTTTATCTTTTTGTTGGACATGAAGGATGTTTTCAATTATTTGATAGTATAAATTGGTGTAGTGCTTTTATTTATTTATTTATTTATTTATTTATTTATTATTTTTAGAGTCAGGGATCAAACTCAGGACCTTACACTTGCAAGGCAGGTGCGGTGCCACTGAGCTAAATCCCTGGCCCATCTTGTTTTATTTTTAAAAGGTCCAGAAAGGGTTTTTTTTTTTTGAAAAATTTCTTTAGATAATACATAATTGTCACAAAAAATTCATATAATATGGCAGCATCTAAAGAGGAAAGTGCCTCTGAAGGTGAGAGCAGTTTTCCAAACTTTCAGTGATACAAGCTGTTCCTCATTACTTTGTATTATGTTTGCATCATCTGTGTTATCCATTTGTAACAGGTTTCTTCAAATTTACTAAAGGAGCACCAGGGCTGGGCCGGGGATTTAGCTCAGTGGTCCTGCCACCTGCTTTGAAAGTGCAAGGTCCTGAGTTTGATTCCCGGTACCAAAAAAAAAAAGGAGTACCAGGTAGGCCGATGTGGTGGTGTGTGCCTTCGTCAGAAGGGTCTTAGATGTTAGCCTGCCCCCTAAAAAACCCCAAAACCTTTGGCAGTAAGAATTAACTCATTAATTGATGTGCCAATTGCCAATTGTTTTTTAACCCATATTAAATAAATTTATGTGTACTTATTTTTTGAAAAGTACGCATATTTTACTTTATGAAACACAAGTATAAGAGTAGAACATGTAGCTTTGAAATTAAGGTTTTAAATCCTAATTCTGCCTTGTCTTACCTTTCTCTGACACTGGACTGGTTATTGGCGTCTCTGCTTCACCTGTATGTTAACTGAGGTTAGTATGACAGCTGCCACAGCAGGTGTAAATGGGGCATAGTCCAGTACATAAGTACTCAACCAGTGGTGTCTATTCCTGAATTGAGCAGTTTGTAAATACCTTTGTTCTGTTTCAAAGTTAATTCTTACATGAGAGTCTCATTTTTAAAGTGTTCCATTATGATTTGTGGAACTGAGCTTTTGTTGTTTTCTCTTTTCTCTTGTCATTAAAGAAAAGGAAGACAGGGCCAGGGATTTAGCTCAGTCATTCTGCCACCTGCCTTGCAAGCAGAAGGACCCGAGTTCTATCCCTGGTACAAAAAAAAAAAAAAAGGGAAGACAATACAGTAACGGGATTCTTTCCTATTGTGTATTACCAGTTTTCCTTCCGCAGGGTTGTATTAATTTACTGTCAGCAGTGCCTTGGCAAGTTGAAAGTTGAAATATTTTAGGGGATGATAATGAGTTTTTAAATGATTGCTTGTTTTTATTTTAGTTAACATTTCATTCATATCACGAGTTTTTAAGGAAAACATCAATTAGTATTTAATTCTTGTTGAGTTTGCACTTTTCTAAGAAGTAGGTAAGCAAGTGTGTGGGGGAAGAGTACATTTGGATGTGTGATTTATATGGCGATAGAAACTAAGAAATTAGGTCAATTTGGGGATGTTATTTTGGTGAGGGACCCTGGAATATCAGTATTCTCTCTAACGTATAACTGCTATTTTTGAGTTTATGAGGTCCTTGAGGGAGAGATTTATATTGAATATTTGTGCTGACAAATGGAAAACAAAAGTACTTTATTTATTTATTTGAACATAGGGCTTTGTACATGCTAGGCAAGCATTCCACCACTGAGCTATGCTTCCAGCCCTACATTTTATTCTTTTTTTTTCTTTTCTTTTCGGTACTGGGGATTGAATTTAGGACCTTGCACTTGCCAGCCAGATGAGGTGCCACTGAGCACATCCCCAGCCCCCCTACATTTTATTCTTAAGTAGGGCTTGGGCACCAAACTGCAGGGCAGAAGGAGCCTAGTTGGGGGCTGGGGATGTAGCTCAGTGGCACTGTGCCTGCCTTGCAAGCGCAAAGTTCTGAGTTCGATCCCTGGTACAAAACAAAAAAAAGGAGCCTAGTTGGTTCGTGAGGGAATGCTACTAAAGCTTAAATTGTTTCAAACTAAAACACCATGAGATGACCCCTTTATCTCTCCAGTTCTCAAACATGGAGATCCTCCGCCTGGGGTCTGAGCAAAGCCTGATTTAACTGTAACCAGAGAGAGCCCATTTGCCTTGGTTGACTGCTGATCCAGGCCTGGCCACCAGCCCTGGGCCTTTTCTGCCCAAGTAGTAAGTAGGTTTGGCCCTGGCTGTCCCTTGAACAAGGGTAGGGTTGGGTGGGGGGGTGTGTGAAACCTCTCATAGCATTTCAGTCACATGGATGAGGCAGAAAAGTGAGCCTGCACCTGTGTGCTGACCTTTAATAGTGGTTCTCCCCAGTCCCACAGACTCATGCAGTCAGTGCTTTTAAATCTGCCCTGGTCCTTCCTGGGAGTCAGAGAGAAAGAAGAGCAAGAGGGGTCTTCATTCTGCTCCTCCAGGAGAACATATAAAAGCATTCAGCCATTCTCAGAAGCATTGGTTTTCTTTTTTTTTTTCTTGGCTTATTTAAGTCAACCAGAAAGGTGGAGTAAAAACTGGCTTGCTGAGTATTACACATAATCTGTGTCCTCTCTAATGATACATCAATTTATTACTCATGAGATGTTCTCTTGCCTCGCTTAATGGTTCATGACGTGTCCTTTGTTTTCCTCCTACCCCTTTAGTCCTTCCTTTCTTATTTGCCTGTGGCCATTAAATGTTGTATACTGGGACAGGGATTTAGTTCAGTGGTTCTGCCACCTGCCTTGCAAGCGCAGGGTCCTGAGTTCGATCCCCAGTACCAAAAAAAAATGTTGTATACGGAGGATCAGCTCTAGGCCCCCCTGTCACTCTCTGATCCCTTAACAATCCCTTAACAATCAGATCCATGTCCATGGCTTCATTTAAGGGTGAATCTAGACATTTTTATCTCTATTCCTGACCTCTTCTTTGAGCACTTGTTTGTGTATCTCCTTGCCTATGAACATCTCTTGGCTCTTTCAGAAGTACTTGATATTCAGCATGTCCAAGATTTAATTCATAGCTCCCTGTGAAAATATTTGCTATCAGTGAAAGGCGTCACTCCCCAAGCAGTTGTGAAATCTGTGCCTTGTCTGTGATTCTTCCTCCTGGCACCAAATCTAATCAGTCACCAGGTCCAACAGTTTGTTTTTAACCTTTTACAATTGTAAACCATAACATGTGGAAAAATCATTGAATTGTGCTTCTTATTGTAATGTTTACAAAGCTTAATCCTTGTAACCAACGTTCAGGAAATTAAATGAACCATTGCCAGCACACTAGAAAGCCCTTCTTAACCTCTCCCTGTCAACTGTACTCTTCTTCCTTCTCAGAAGTAAACTCTGTCTCAACTTTTATGATCATCACTTTCTTTTCTAATCAACATTGCATCCAAACTGGGTAGTTTAGTTTTGTCTGCTCTTGAGGCTTATATAAATGGAACCTTTTAGTTTGTTTTCTTTACTTGGCTGCTTTCACTGAGTTTTATTTTGTGACTCAATCCATGTTTTATGGAGCTATAGTTTGTTCCTTAGTCATTGCTAAAAAATATTCTAGCAAATGAATATATCACAGTTGATTTGTTCATCTTTTTGGTGGACATTTAAGTAGTCCCCAGTTTGCAGAATTGTGAATATTGCTCCTATGAACATTTCTGTGTGTCTTCAGTTTCAGTTGGTAATGCCGTAGTACTGTTCTCCAAGATGATTGCCTTAGTTTAGGTTCCTACCAAGGGGGTATGAGACTTCCTGTTTATGTACCTCTTTGCCAAGCCTTGGGATGATTAGTCTGTTAGGTTTTATTAACTATTCTGGTATAGATGTAATATAAATAAGGTATATTTTGTAATATCCTAATAAGCAATAAAATGCAGACATCTTAAATGTACAGCTTGAATATTTTTCCTGTATATGTACCAATGTGTGGCCATTACCCAGATAGAGATGTAGCACATTTCCATCACCCCACCAAGTTCCCTTGTGCTCTGTTCCACTCAGAAGCTTCTGTTCCTACCACACTGTTTTGCCTGTTTTTGAAACTTCATATCATTGGGCTCATATGATAAGTATTTGGTGTCTGGTTTTTACCCAGCATAATGGTTTTTGTAATTCGTTAAAGTTGTCTCCGTTTTTTTAAATTGTTGAGTTATGTTGTATGATTATATTACTATTTGCTTATTCATTTTCTTACTGACATTCTAGGGTATGGCTATTGTGAATTAAGCTGCTGTGAACATTCTCTTGCAAGTCTTTTTACATATATACTCATTTCTCTTGGGTATATATCTAGGAGTTGATTTCTGGGTCAGAGAGTAGTTGAGTATTAGAAACCATGGAATAGTTTCCCAAAATGGTTGTACGGTTCAACATTCTTCTTTGATTTAATTTGATTTTCTCTGATTACTAATGAGATTGAGAAGCCTTTCTTATGCTATTTGACCATTGGGATATCTTCTCTTTGAAAGACTCCATTAGTCTTTTGCCTCTTTTTCTTTGAGGTGTTTTGTCTTTGTGTTAGTGATCATGTGTGTGGGTGTTGCGCGTGCACACACACACCGCCATATCTGTATTGCAGATAATTTCACTCTGTGGCTTGTATTACCTTTTCTTCCTTTAAAGGGTTGGGGATTTTGTTTGTTTTTTGCAGTACTGGCGGTGGAACCCAGGGCCTCATGCATGGTAGGCAAGTGCTCTACCATTAAGCTACATCCTCAGCCTTTTTATTATTGTTATTATTTTATTTTGAGACAGAGTCTTAGTAAGTTGTCCAGGCTGGCCTCAAACTTGGTTGCAGTCCATCTTCCTCATCCTCCTGAGTAGGTGGGATTATAGGGTAAAGGTATGTTTTTATTATTACAAAGTTTTAATGTAGTTTATATATCAAACTTTTGCTTTGAAATTAGAGATTTTTGTATCCTGGTGTGAATATTGTCTTATTTTCTGTTACTGTTTACCTTTCACATTTAGAGTAATACTCTGTGGGATGGAGATGTATACACATATATGGTGTGAGATAGGTCAATTATTTTTCCTATATTTCTCTCTGATTATTTTATTACTATTGTGGTACAATTTATTGGAAAGACTACTTCTGCTCTGCAGAGCCACCTTTGTCGTAATCAGGAGACTGTGTACAAGGGCTTGTCTGGGCTCTCTTACTCCATTCTTTTCTCTGTTCTTGGATGTGCCTATTTGCCATTTTCTTTTTTTTGGAATCGGGGATCAAACTTGGGTCCTTGCACTTGTGAGGCAGGCAGCAGAACCACTAAGCTAAATCCCTGGGCCTCCATTTTCTTAAGTAGTACTTTATTTCAGGAGTGCTCAAGGTGTGGTCTAGGGACCATATAAAGTTCCTGAGACCATTCCAGGGAGTCTGCCAGGTCAGAACTACTGTATGTACTTTTATAGTAACATTAGGATGTAATTTGCTTTCTTTTCTTACAAGTGTATTGTTTGGTTTTACAGAGGGGCATGACAATGGCATGTGATATTGCAACAGATTGAATGCATAAGCAGATATAAGAATCCAGCTGCTTCCTATTAAGCCAGACATTATTAACAAGATTTATAAAAATGTAAAACAGTGCCATTCTTCTTAATTTTTTTTCTTTCGGAAAAGTTTTTTTTTTTCAAAAAAAATACTATTTGTGTTAGCATGTCATGGATTTCTTATTTTAAATGAGTGAGTAAATGTTTAAATATAATAGATGTAATCAACATAAAGCTTTTAGAGCACCATGATTTATAGAAATGAGCTGGGCATGGTGGTGCAGGCCTATAATCCCAGCATTTGGGAGGCTGAAGCAAGAGGACCACTGCAAGTTTGAGGCCAGTCTGGGTTATGTCGTGAGTTCAGAGCCAGCCTGAACTGCTTAGCGAGACCCTGTCTCAGAAAACCAAATTCCTCAAAAAAAAAAAATTTATAGAAGTATACCAGAAAGTTTGAGAATCACTACTTCCTCCTCTCCACCAATACTAGGGATAGAACCCAGGACCTCATGCATGCTAGGTATGTGCTCTACCACTAAGTACCCAACTACCCACATTGAACTCTGGACCTTGAGCTTACGAGGCAGGTACAGCGAAGCTGAGCTAAATCCCCGGCCCCCCAGTCTTTTTTTATTTTTATTTTTTAAAATTTTGAGACAAGATCTTACTAAGTTGCCCAGGTTGAACTTGAATTTGTATTCCTTTTGTCTCAGCCTCCCAAGTAGCTACATGTGTGTTCCACTCTGCCTGGCCCTACTCTAGTTTCGTAAGTGTTAATACCTAAAGTATGATAAGTCTTGGCTGTTGCTTGGCTCGTTACATTTCCTTATACACTTTATAATCAGCTTGTGAAATTCCACAAGTATTGAAAGTGTATTGAATAAATTTGGGGATAGTTGAAATATATATATCATGAAGGGCACCGGAAGCCCCTGGAGAGAGCAATGGTGGGATTGACTGTGAGAGACCCTGCAGTGGATCATTCTCTATGTTCGGTGTTCGTGGGTAACATTCCTCATGAAGCTAGTGAAGAGCAGTTGAGAGACATCTTTTCTGAGGTTGGACCTGTTGTTAGTTTCAGATGGGTATATGATAGGGAGACAGGAAAACCAAAGGGCTATGGCTTCTGTGAATACCAAGACCAAGAGACAGCTCTTAGTGCCATGCAGCACCTGAATGGGCATGAATTCAGTGGGAGAGCACTTCGAGTTGACAGTGCTGCCAGTGAAAAGAACAAAGAGCTGAAGTGTCTTGGCACTGGTGCCCCTGTCATTGAGTCACCTTAAGGAGAGACCATCAGTCCTGAGGATGCCCCCAAGTCCATTAGCAAAGCAGCTGCCAGTCTTCTACCAGAGCAGATGTTTGAGGTGTTGAAACAAATGAAGCTCGGTGTCCAGAATAGTCTGCAGGAAGCACAGAACATGTTACTTCAGAACCCACAGCTGGCTTATGCTTTGCTGCAAGCACAGGTAGTGATGAGAATTGTGGATCTAGAGATTCCCCTGAAAATTCTGCATCACCAGACAAATAGCCCAACACTGATTACAGGCAATCCTGAACCAGTCCATGGAGCTGGACCTGGCTTAGGAGCCAATGTGTCAGTGAACCAGCAGAATCCTCAAGCCCCTCAGGCCCAGTCTTTGGGTGGAATGTTCATCAATGGCGCACCTCCTCTGATGCACGCTTCTGTGCAAGGTGGGGTTCCAGCATCAGGGCAGATGCCAGCTGCTGTAACAGGACCTGGCCCTGGTTCCTTAGCTCCTGGAGGAGGAATGCAGCCTCAGCTTGGAATGACAGGACACGGACCAGTGTCCATAGAACGGGGACAAGTGCCGATGCAAGACCCCAGAGCTGCTGTGCAGCAGAGATCTTTGCCTGCCAATGTCCCAACACCTCGAGGTCTGTTAGGAGGTGCTCCAAATGACCCACAGGGAGGCACTTTACTTTCTGTAACTGGAGAGGTAGAGCCTAGAGGTTACCTGGGACCATCTCATCAAGGTCCACCCATGTACCATGTTCCTGGCCATGAGGGCCATGGACCACCCTCACATGAGATAAGGGGAGGGCCATTAGCTGACCCCAGACCTCTAATGGTAGAGCCAAGAGGACCCATGCTAGATCAAAGGGGTCCACCCTTGGATGGGAGAGGTGGAAGAGATCCCTGGGGAATAGATGCACGAGGGATGGAAGCCAAAGCCATGAATGCAAGAGGTTTAGATGCCAGAGGGACGGATCCCTGTGCTATGGAAGCTCTCGCTATGGAAGCTTGCACCATGGAGGACCGAGGGATGGAGGCCAGAGGGATGGATACCAGGGGCCCAGTGCCAGCCCCTAGAGGATCTATACGTAGTGGAATCCAGGGCCCCACCCCAATTAACACTGGGGCAGTTGGCCCCCAAGGAGCTAGGCAGGTCCCAGTCATGCAGGGAATAGGCATGCAAGGAGTAAGCATGCAGGGTGGAAGCCAGCCCAGTGGTTTTAGTCCTGGGCAGAACCAAGTCACACCACAGAACCATGAGAAGGCTGCTTTGATCATGCAGATCTTTCAACTGACTGCAGATCTGATTGCCATTTTGCCTCCTGAGCAAAGGCAGAGTATCCTAATCTTAAAGGAACAAATACAGAAATCCAGTGGAGCACCTTGAAAGCACGTTTAAGGTAGTAAATATCCACCATCACTGCTTTCTATACATTTTGGAGATTCCTGTACACTACCACCCTTGTTTTTTTTTGTTCATCAGGTAAAAACGATTCCAGTTTTCAAAAATACCTCTCAACAGTTCTGGAAGTTAATTCCATAATATTGTTGAAGTGTTGAAAAAAGGTGACTTTTGCATCCTAACCCTTGAATGACTCAAATTTATAAGGTGGAGGACTCCCATCACCTTCTCTCAGAACAGAATCAGTTCCTTTTGTTGTTTTAATTTGTATATTTTCTGTGACTTGAAATAAACTTTGAACACAATTTTAGTACCCTGCAAAAAAAAAAAGATACATCATTGATTTTCCAATTCATAGACATTTTACCTCTATGTATTTTGGACTTTAATTTTTTTCTCAGTACTGTTTCAATTTTATATAGAAATTTTGCATGTTTTCTTAACAATTTTTTTTTCCCTGTACTGGGGATTGAACTCGGGTCCTTGTGCTTGCTGGGCAGGCGGTGGAACCACTGAGCTAAATCCCTGGCCCTCTTAACAGAATTTTTAAAGAAAATAACTACTTTGCTTTTTTAAAAATAAATTTTATTTTATACCATTTCCTCTCTCTCTCTCTTTTCTTTGGTACCGGGGATCAAACTCAGGACCTTGTGCTTGCCAGGCAGGTGCTCTGCTGCTGAGCTAAATCCCCGGCTATTTTGTTTTTATGAGACAGGGTCTCGCTGTGTAATTTCAGGCTGGCCTTGAACTCACTGTGTAGCCCAGGGTGGCCTCAAACTCGAGGTGATCCTCCTGAGTGCTGGGATTACAGGTGTGTACTATATTTATAGTTATTTACTTTTTCATATTGTCATTTCTAAAATTAAGGCAAGCCTTAAAATTGATGACATCTTCCAATCACTTCTGCCCATGTGGTAATCATGAAGTTTTAGGAACATTTAACCAGTTTATTTTACTTATTTTTCTTTCATTTTTAACCCAATTCATTTGTGATCTGAAATCAAAATAGTGTTTAAGCCAGATGTGGTGGTGCACACCTGTGATCCCAGCACTCTGGGAGGCTGGGGAAGGATTGTAAGTTCCAGCCCTGCCTAAGCAACTTAGTGATTTGGCAAACAAAACGAAGGATTGATAGAAGGAAACGGAGATGGAGCTTTTGCAAATGGAATGGGTCTAAGAAATGGAGGGTGGAGGAGGGGGGAATGGAAGGGGAAGTAAAAAGATTGAAGATCATGTACATATACTAAGTACCCACAGTGAATGTAAACACATGTCATAAACGTGAACTAAAAATAATAGCAATAATAATTAAAACAGGGAAAAGGGATCTAGAAGCAGGGAAGTGGGTGGGGAGGAGAAAGGGAATAAAAACGGATTGAGCTGTATTATGTACGTGTACCCACTGTCTGAGATGAATGTAAACTTCATGTTTTGCAGACTGTACTAATAAAATGAAATTTAAAGGGAGGGCATCTATCTCTATGGTGGCCCTGGGTCTATAAATTCTGTGTAATCCCAAATGTCTTTTCAGAAGTTGATTCTAAAGTTTACATGAAAGAAACAAAGTGAAATTTTTCATAAAAATTATGAAAGTCAGTGTTCATGTAAAGGGGATTAGTGTTATCAAGCACTCAAAGTTTATGTTAAAATAGCCAAGAGCATCAGAGTAAACAGGTCATCATTAAAACAGTTGAGGGCTGGGGATTTAGCTCAGTGGTGCTGCCACTGGCTTGCAACTGCAAGATCCTGAGTTCGATCCCTAGTACCAAAAGAACAAAACAGAGTTGAGACTACTAAAGTAGTCTCATTTGTAGAAATACTTGATTTGATAAAGATGAAAACAGTGAATTCTTCAGTAAATAACTGGGTCAACTGAGTAGCCATTTGGGAAAAAAGAGCTTGGTTGCTATCTCACTTTTTTTTTTTTTTTTTGGTACCCCGGATCAAACTTGGGACCTTGTGCTTGCGAAGCAGGTGGCGGAACCACTGAGCTAAATCGCCAGCCCTGAAAATTTTTTTTTTTGTTACTGGGGATCAAACTCAGGCCCTTGCACTTTGGAGGCAGGCATCAGAACCACTGAGCAAAATCCCCAGCTAAGCTTTTTTATTATATCATGTTGGCCAGGTTAAAAAGTTTGACTTTACTGTCAGGTAAAGTACAGTATAGAGAAATAGCTAATTCCCTGAATTAATGATAGAATTCTAAATCCTATGGGAAGAACTTTGATAATATCTGTTAAAGTTATTAATGCATACACCTCAAGAATAGTATGGATAAAAAAAAAAAAAAAGAATAGTATGGGTTAGGGCCAGAGATTTAGGTCAGTGGCGCCACGCCTGCCTCCCAAGCACTAAGTCCTGAGTTCAGTCCCCGCTTCCACACACACAAAAATAGTATAGATTAATTATTTATTTACACACTGGTATGTCCTCAAGCAAGAAGAGTGAAAGAATTAAAATTTGCATAATGTATGTCAGCCTAACAAACATAATGTTGAAACACCCATGCACAAAAATGTAAGTTTAAAAACAGACAAAATTAACATGTGGTGTCAGCGGTCAGGGCGGTGTTACACATTTGAGGAGCTCACTGAATAGGGTACAAGGAAGGGCTTTGGGGGCATGTCATCTGTTTCCTTGTGTAGACTGCTGGTTACTTGGTGTGGTTACACTGGGAAAATTTATCAAGCTACAGAGTTAGGGTTTGTGTACTTTTCTTGAACATATGCTGTACAGGGACTGGTTCCAAGCTCCCGTGACTTTGGATGGTCAAGCCCCTCATAAAATGGCACAGTATTTGGATATTACTTGCACAATCCTCCTGTATACTATAAATTGTCTCTAGATGACTTATATTTAATACAGTGCAAATGCTGTGTGAGTAGTTGTCACAGTGTGTTGTTCAGGGAATAACGGTGTGTATATGTTCAGTACAGTCTTTAAAAAAATATTTTCGGGCCAGGGATTTAGCTCAGTGATTCTGCTGCCTGCCTCGCAAGTGCAAGGACTCGAGTTCGATCCCTGGCACCAAAAAAGAAAAAATTTTCTGTGTTTGGTTTAATCTGCATATGTAGAATTTGCCAATACAGAAGGCCGGGGATTTAGCTCAGTGGTTCTGGTGCCTGCCTTGCAAGTGAAAGGTCCTGAGATCTATCCCCAGTACCAAAAAAAAAAAAAAATAGTGTGCGTACATGCAGTAACACATAGAATGCACATACCATTTTAGTCCATTCTAGCCATATCACATGCATGCACTCACAAACATACATGTAGGGGTTAAATGGTATGAAGACATTGAATACTGTGTTTGTAATTATAAAAATTGGGACAAAGTCTAATTACCCATCAGTAGAGAACTAGGAAAATAATCAGTGAATTAGTCATACAGTGAATTAGTAGCAGGAATTTTATGTAAACTAATTTACAAAAGTCTGTGGGGATTTAGCTCAGTGGTTCTGCCGCCTATCTCACAAGTGCAAGGACCGGGGTTCGATCCCCGGTACCCCCCCCCCCCCAAAAGTCTCCAGCTGGAAGTAGTGGCACATGCCTATAATCCCAGCACTTGGGAGGCAGAGGCAGAGGCAGAGGCAGGAGAATCGGCCCTGAGTTTGAGGCTGGTCTGGGTTACGTACATAGTGAGTTCAGGCCATCCTGAACTACATAGCGAGACCTTGTCTTGACCCCTCCCCCAAAGTCTCTATGATACACTACCAAACTGCATGAATAATATAGGTAGTGGTATCCTACTGTTCATGTGTGGCTTTCTATGTGTATATAAGCATGCATAAACAGTACATCAGGAAGGATAGAGGAATGTTAACACTGGCTTTCTGACAAGTGGGGATGAGGGGTTAGAGGACAGAATTGGGAAATGCTTTTCTCTGTACAATATTTTGTGACATTAACTTAAATATAATTGTGGAAAAATGCACACAACTGTTGTAAACATTTTTGAGTATACAGTTCAGTAATGTTAAGTGTAATCACATTATTATGGCATCCAGTCTCCAGAGCTCTTAATGGGGATGATGCCATTAAGCGACTCCCCATTCCTCCCACTGGAGGTCGCCGTTCGACTTGATCTGTGATTGGACTACTCTATGTACTTGATAGAGGTGGACTTGTACAGTAATTGTATTTTCATAACTGGTTTATTTCACATAGCACAGTGTCCTCAGGATTCATCCATATTATTTTGTGACTTTTGAATTCTGTATTTTGTTAATTTATTTGATTGATTGATTGGGTATTGCTATGTAGTTTAGGCTGCCCTGAACCATCACTGTGTAGCCCAGGTTGGCCTCAAACTTGTGATCCTCCACCCTCAAGCTCCCAAGTGCTGGGATTATGAGCATGTGCCACCACACTGGACATTACCTATTTTTAAAAGAAATTAACATAAAAAGCATAACTGTCATTAAGAGCTGGTTAATTGCATGGTAAAAAGTTGACATCTCCGGCGCCTACCTTGCAAGGGCAAGGTCCCGAGTTCGATCTCCGGTACCAAAAAAAAAAAAAGTTGACAGCTGGTGTGGATTATTCAGTTTAACCAATATTAAGCTGGGTTATAATGCCAATTTTGGTGGTGAAACCCCTCTATGTCAAAGTGCCATTTGAAGCCTGATTTCACTACATATTTCTCCTTTTATCAACAATAGGTGCCAACTAAAAATGCAAGCTCCAGTCCCCAGCCTCTTGACCTTTTCAGTAGTTTTCCCCATAGGCTTATTAATCCTCCTTTGGCCCTGTGTTCAGTATCTGGCTCCTACCCCCCCCCCCCATTCTGTGCCAGAGGTATTGCTTCCTCTGTGTAGATTTTTCCTGCATCTCTGATCTGAAAGAAAAGTAGGTTTTTATTCTACTACCTTTTCACTGCTGCGTTGAGATCATTATTCTCGAGCCCTCTGCAGTAATCTTGTTTCCTGTCAATGGAAACTCATCATTTCCAGCAGGATCTGTGACTGGCTGTGGGAACAGTGGAGCAAGTAGAAGTGCTGAAGTTTAGAGACGGACTGTGCCCCATTAATTAGAGCAGAGGGGACAGGCAGGCTCTAGATGGAGGGGATGTGACTTGTTTTTCAAAATGCCATTTTGACATAATGGCCTGCAAAAACACCTGGAGCTGGGGGCCAGAAATGTGGACTTAAAAAAAATAACTTCTCATTATTAACCCTCCCTCCTGTATTAAGAAAAAGTGTAAAGAAAATATCCACAAAACATAATTCTTCTTCTTTTTTTTTTTTTTGGTACCAGGACTCAAACTCGGGATCTTGTGCTTGCACGGCAGGCACCGGAACCACTGAGCTAATTCCCCAGCCCCCAACCTAATTGTTCTTAACATTGTAATTGAATGAACTTTGGTTATGAGTAAAAATACAAGTCACATTTTTTTTTATTAAATTTATATATTAATTGGTACATTTTAGGTATACATTTACATTTATCATTGGGTGTTTGTACCTGAACACGATGTATCTTAGTTCTTATTTTTTCCTCCATTAACTATGCGCCCTTCATCCCACTGCCCTTCCCTATTTACATAGTCTTTGTTTCCATTTTTTTTTTTTCTTTCTCATAATATTTCCTTTCCCTTCTTCCCTTTCCCCTTCCCCTCCCGCTACCCCTACCCCTTTGGACCTTTTCCTATTTCAAATTATCAGTTATTCATTTAATCATTTTCATCTTTATTTACACTTTCAGTTTCTCACACTAGAGATACTATTCAGTATTTACACATGCGTGTCCTATTTATTTCACTTAAGAGTATGGCCTCAATATGCATCCATTTAGCTGTAAATGACTCTAGTTTCTCGTTCTTTATGGCTGAGTAGTACTCCATTTTATAAAAAACCCACATCTTCTTTATCCAGTTTCCAGTTGATGGGCACTTGGGCTGTTTCCAAACTTTAGCTATTGCAAACTTTTCCACTATAAACATAGGTGCACATATATTCCTGTGGTACGATTCTTTTAATTCTTTGGGGAAGATACCCAACAGGGGAACAGCTGGGTCAAATGGGACCTGTAGTCCTAGTTCTTTGAGGTATCTCCATAAGGATTTCCACAGTGGTTGCACCAGTCTGCACTCCCACCAACAATGGAGAAGGGTTCCTTTCTCTCCACACCCCTGCCAGCATTTGTTATTGGTTGATTTCTTGATAGCAGCCATTCTTTGTGGGGTGAGGTAGAATCTCAGTGTTGTTTTCATCTGCATCTCTCGAATGACCAGTGATGTTGAACATTTTTTCATATGCTTATTTGATATGTCTACTTCTTTGTCTGAGAAGTGTCTGTTCATTTCAGGTGCCCATTTTTGAATTGGGTCTTTGAATTTGGGGGTCTGATTTTTTTCAATTCTTTATATATTCTCGATAGTAGACCTTTGTCTGAGGCACAGCTGCTAAAAATTTCTTCCCATATTGTAGGTTATCTCTTAGCTCTGTTGGTAGTTTCTCTTGAAATGCAGAAGCTTTTTAATAAGCTGAGATCCCAGTTGTTGATTCTTTGTGTTAGCTCCCATGCTACTGAAGATTTGTTCATAAAGTCTTTTCCTATGCCAATGTCATTGAGAGTTCTACCTAACTTATCTTCCAGCAAGTTTACTGTTTCTATCTTGATATTTAGCTCTTTAATCCACATCGATCTTAGTTTAGTGCACGGTGATAGGTATGGGTCTAGTTTTAATCTTTGGCAGGTTGAAATCCAGTTTTTCCAACACCATTTACTGACCAGGCTATCTTTTCTCCAATGAGGGTGGTTGGCTCCTTTGTCAAAGATGAGATGGCTGAGTATGTCTGGAGTTGTTTCTGCATCTTCTAATCTATTCCACTGATCTTCGGGTCTGTTTCTTTGCTAGTACCATGCTGTTTTTATCACAGTAGCTTTGTAGTATAGTTTCAAGATGGGGATTGTGATACCCCCAGCCATGTCTTTGTTGCCTAGAATTGCTTTTGCTATTCTAGGTTTCTTCTGCTTCCAAATGAATTTTTGGATTGTTTTCTCTAGTTCTGTGAAGTATATTGATGGAATTTCAATTGGTATTGCATTAAATCTATATAGTAGTTTTGGAAGTATGGCCATTTTCACTATATTGATTCTTCCTACCCAGGAACAAGGGATATCTTTCCATTTTCTTATATCCTCTTCGATCTCCTTCTTCAGAGTGCTGTAGTTTTCAACGTAGAGGTCTTTTGCTTCCTTTGTTAGGTTGATTCCTAGCTATTTCATTTTTTAAGATGCTATTGTAAAAATAATTATTTCCCGCATTTCTCTCTCAATGGGTCTGCTACTTGCGTCTATGAAGGCTATTGTTTTTTTGAGTGTTGACCTTATATCCAGCTACTCTACTGAATCTGTCAATCAGGTCTAGAAGGCTTTTTTTTTTTTTTTTTTTTTTTGGTACTGGGGATCGAACTCGGGTCCTTCTGCTTGCACAGCAGGCATTGAAACCACTGAGCTAAATCCCCGGCCCAGGTCTAGAAGGCTTTTGACCGAGTTTTTTGGGTCTTCTATGTAAAGTATGATGTCATCAGCAAATAATGACGGTTTCACTTCTTCTTTTCCTATCTTAATTCCTTTTATTTCTTTCTCTTGTCTAATTGCTATGGCTAATGTTTCCAGAACAATATTGAACATGAATGGTGATAGTGGGCATCCTTGTCTTGTTCCTGATTTTAGCATGAAAGTTTTCAGTTTTTGACAATTTAGTTTGATGTTGGCTGTTGGTTTTTCATAGATAGCCTTAATCAGGTTGAGATAAAGACCTTCTATTCCAATTTTCTGTAGCGTTTTTATCATGAATGGGTGCTGGATTTTGTCAAATGCCTTTTCTGCATCTATTGAGATGATCATATGGTTTTTGTCCTTGACCCTGTTAATATAGTGTTTTACATTTATTGATTTATGGATGTTGAACCATCCTTGCATCCCTGGGATAAATCCAACTTGGTCAGGGTGTATGATCTTCTTGATGACCCTCTGTATTTTGTTTGCCAGTATCTTGTTGAGGATTTTTGCATCTATGTTCATCAGGGAGATTGGCCTGTAGTTCTATTTTTGGGTTGAGTCTTTCCCTGGTTTTGGAATCAAAGTAGCACTTGCTTCCAGGAAAGAATTTGGAAGCCTTGCTTCCCTTTCAATTTCCTTGATGAGTTTAAAGACTAATGGCAGTAGTTCTTCTTTAAATGTCTTGTAGAATTCAGCAGTGAACCCATCAGGACCTGGGCTTTTCTTTGTTGGTAAATTTTTTATTACATTTTCAATTTCACTCATTGTTATTGGGGTGTTTAGAATTTCTATATCTTCTTCATTTAACTTTGGCAGTTCATATGTATCTAGGAATCTGGCCATTTCTTCTATGTTTTCCATTTTATTAAGAGTTACAAGTTCTCAAAGTAGGTATTGATGATCCTCTGAATTTCTGCTGGATCTGTTGTGGCTTCACCTTTTTCATTCTTAATTGCATGGATTTGAGCCTTTCCTTTTTTTGATAAAGTTGGCTAAAGGTTTATTGATTTTATTTATTCTTTCAAAAAACCAGCTGTTCGATTCATTGATTTTTTTGTATCGTTCTCTTAGTCTCCATTGCATTGATTTCTGCTCGGATCTTTATAATTTCCTCTCTTGTAACGAGCTTTGGGTTTGTTATGCTCTTCTTTTTCTAGGAGCTTGAGGTTCTGCATTAGGTTATTTAACTGAGTTCTCTCTCTTGTCCTAATATGGGCATTCACTGCTATGAATTTCCTGTGTAGAACTGCTTTCATTGTGTCCCACAGATTCCTGTATGTTGTACTGGCATTATCATTTACTTGTAGAAACTGTCTAATTTCTTCTTTAATTTCCTCTGTGACCCATTGGTTGTTCAGGAGGGTGTTATTCAATTTCCATGTGTTTTGCAGTTTCTTATGTTATTGATCTCCAATTTTATTGCACTATGTTCTGATAATATACGGGGGATAACTTCAGTTATTTTACATTTACTTAGATTTGCCCTATGAGCTAGCATGTTATCTATTTTGGAGAATGACCCGAGTGCAGCTGAAAAGAATGTGTATTCTGATTTTGTGGGGTGGAACACTCTGTAAACATCTGTTAAGTCCATTTGTTCAATAGCTTGGTTCAGTTCTAGAATTTCATTGTTAATTTTTTTCCTAGATGATTGGTCTATTTGTGATAGAGGGGTGTTGAGGTCCCCCACTACAATTACGTTATTGTTTATTTGGTTTTTCATATCCATTAATATTTGTTTTGTATTGTTGGGGGCATTCGTATTTGGTGTATAACTATTTAGGATTGTCATCTCTTCCTCTTGGGTTGTTCCCTTCAAAGGATGTAGTGACCATCTTTGTCTCTCTTAATTAGTTTTGGTTTGAAATCTACTTTGTCTGCTAATAAGATTGTTAGCCCTGCTTTTTTCTGGGTTCCTGTTGCGTGGAGAACTGTTTTCCATCCTTTTACTTTCAGTCTATGAATTTCCTTTTGAGTTAGGTGTGTTTCTTGTATACAGCATATTTCTGGGTTTTGCTTCTTAATCCATTCTGTCAGTTTATTTCTTTTGATTGGTGAATTGAGGCCATTAACATAAATAGTTATAATTGAGAGATATTGACTCATTCTTGCCATGATGTTTTATTGTTGTTGGCTCTTTTATTTCTTATTTTTCCCCCTTTCCCTTTAGTGCTGTATCTTGCATGGTGTCTTCTCTCTGTTGGCCCTCATGGAGTTGTGACCTTTATTGTTTTTTTCTAGGATATTGCATAAAATTGTTTGGAATGCTGGTTTGGTGTTCATGAAATTTCTCAGGTGTTCTTTGTCGTGAAAGTATCTAATTTCCCCATCAATTTTGAAAGATAATTTTGCTGGATACAACAGTCTAGGTTAGAAGTTATTTTCTTTTAAGGCTTGAAATACTTACTCCAGGCTGTCCTTGATTTGAGGGTTTGTGTTGAGAAATCTGCCGTGATTCTGATGGGCTTTCCTTTGTAGGTGATTTGTTTCTTTTCTCTAACTGCCTGTAGAAGTTTGTTCTTCTGTTGGGATTCTGGGATCTTGACTATTATATGTCTAGGTGTAGATTTTTTTTGGTCGTGGCTGGGTGGAGTTCTATATGCCTCACTTATCTGTGTGTCCAATTCTCCACCTCTGTCTGGGAAGTTTTCTACTATTACTTCTGTGAACAGTTTTTTTATGTCAATTGTACTTTCTCCTGTTTTTTCGTGGACTCCTCTCAGTCTTATGTTATTCTTCTTTGCATCATCTAGCAGCTGTTGGATTGATTTCTCTTGGTCCCTTACTGTCTTTAAGAATTCTCTGTTTTCATGGTCCTTAACCGCAATCCTGTCTTCTATATCTGATATTCTGTCTTCAGATTCTCTTAGTCTGCTCTGCATGCTTTCAGTGGAGTTTTTAATCTCCTGAATATCTGTTTGAATCTGTTTCATGGATTCCATTTCTTTCTTTTGTTGGGCGATCATGGTTTCCATTTCTTATGCTGGGCATTCCTGGCTTCCAGCATGTTTCTGAGCTCATCTATTTTCTTATCTGTTTCTGCTCTAGAGCCTCTAATCATGTCTTTCGCTCTACTCACTGTCTCTGTATTCATCTGGGAGATTATTTCTGCTTTGAATTTTTCTAGAGCCTCATGCATCTGCTTTGTTACTTCCTGTGCTATCAGTTCAGGGTGTCCAGGTGGTTGATTATCAGACTTTTCCACCTCATTTCCCCCAGAATTTCCTTTTTGTGGCATGGACGCCTGCGTTTGTGCCTTGCTTAAATGTTTTCTCATTTTTGTTTTTGGTACTGTCCTTGGTTTAATTCCTGAGTTGATATTTCAGAACTGCTTAATGCAGGTATCTTTGTTGCTTGTGTTTAAAACCCTTGTGGTATGATTGCTTTTCAGAGGTGTCTTCCAGATATGGCTTGTGTTTAGGTTTTGAGGCTCTAATGACTCTGAGGCTATTTTATTTTCCGTATACCGGGAAGGAAAACTGATTATATCAATCACAACATGTTAGGCCAAATGATACAATCAGCAATACCATAGCATCAAGCGCAGCTTGGAAAATGACAATTTGTGGTAGTTATTAATCTATCACATTTAACTATGTGAAGTATAATCCCCTGTGCCTCTGTAGTGTGGGACCAGGTAGCAGAAGAGCCGGAAGGTGGAGGTGGGGGTGGGCGTGGAACTGGGCCTTGTAGGCGCGCGAGCTGCTAAGCAGAGCGCCCAATGGAGGCGGGGCTCCAAGCCGCTCCTGGGACCTCACCGTGGCGTGGGCAGGAACCGGGATGCAGCCGAGGAGCTTCACGCTGCGCGACGGCCGCACATTTAAAAATGTAGCAGATTACATTTTGTAGGTTGTGTTCCCTGCACCTATATTCTATTCATGAATGAAGAATTCCAAGGCGAGTCTCATATAATATTAATTATTATCAGAGGTGTAGGAGAATTATGAGAATTTAGTGTCAAATCAAGAGTAGAGGGCTGGGGATTTGGTTCAGTGGTTCTGCTGCCTGCCTCGCAAGCACAAGGACCCGAGTTCGATCCCCAGTGCCAAAAAAAAAAAAAAAAAAAAGTGGAGCAGGGCCCGGGATTTAGCTCAGTGGTTCCGCTGCCTGCCTCACAAGTGCAAGGTCCCAAGTTCAATCTCAGGTACCAAAAAAAATGAGTGGAGCAAATTCCAACAGAAAATGAGTAAAAACATTTTAGATGTTATACAGACAGTTGGATAAAGACTAGGGCAAATCCTGTAGATGTGAAATTGAAGAACTACTAATTGACTTATAATACTTACTCTGTCCAGCAGTGATGCAGCAACAAGTGCTAGATCTACCTTGCTGCCTTGAGAAAGAAGAAAACTAGACAGTGTCTGAAATAGCAATTTACAGATACGGGGTTACAGGCACATCGGACTGTGATCACCAGAACAAAGGACACATGCTGAGCTCTGGCTGCCCCAGTTTATGATGGGGTAGTCTGCAGGCCACAGAATAGGTATGGGGAACTGAAACAAGCTGGTGGTCTCGCTGAGCTGAGGATCCAGAGGGAGGGGTTTTTTGGGGAGTAGAGGTAGAGACATCTCTAATTTGGGAGTGGATTACCTGAGAGGAGGGAGATAGGTGCACAGAGAGAGCTCCAGAGGTGTGCAGAGGGGTCTCCTCGAGCCTGGTTGAGCCCCGATCTGCACATGCACAAGACAAAACCACTGGAGGCTGGAGGAGGAACCCGATGGAAAGCAGAGGACTAAATGATTCCTGGAACTCATGCAGCTGGAAATAGTGTCCCTCTAGCCAGAAAAGGAAAAAAAATACACACACACTATGTACAGGGCAGCAAAGTGGTATTGCCCTGTAACACAGCTAAAGTAGCCCTAAATTAAAGGCTGCTGCACTCAACCTAACAGTGCAAAATCAAGTCTTGAAGTCTTGGAGGAGCCCTATGGTTACAAGGTACTTTACATTGTGTCAGAACAGAGTCTAACACTACTTAAAGGAATACGGCAAAACCCAGCACCCAAGATGTAAAACTCAATTTGTCATTCAATACAAAACTGCCAGGCATACAAAGAACTAGGAAAATGTGACTTGAAAGCAAGAGGAAAATGAGTCAGAAATGATAGATGATAGAATTAAAGCCATTAAAACATGTTCTTTTTGTTCAAGAAGTAGAAGAAATGCTTATTTTAACAAGGAGAGAAATGGAAGATGTAATATAAGAAATATTGGGGCTGGGGATTTGGCTCAGTGGTTTTTGCCACCTGCCTTGCAAGCGCAAGGACCCAAGTTTGATCCCCGGTACCAAAAAAAGAAAAAAAAAAATTAAGAAATATCTTGTAGAACTGGAAGTGCGATGAAAAGTAGACTGATGGGTTAACAGTGGATGAGGCACTACATGCAAATTGGTAAACTTGAAGACAGTGATGGAAATTCCAAAATATGACAGAAAGAAAAATAGCCAAAATAATAGAGGATCAGTGATTACAACAGAGGCAATAGTTAGGGACAAGAACAATCTAATATATATTTGAAGTCCCAGAAAAGAGTGGGAGAAGAGGATAGAAAACTTTTTTTTTGGTACTGGGGATTGAACTTGGGACCTTGTGCTTGTGAGACAGGCAGCAGAACCACTGAGGTAAATCCCTGGCCCTACAAAAAACTTAAAGTAACGACAAGAAATTTTCAAAGTTCAATGAAAACTACAAACACAGATTCAAGAAGCTCAGCAGATTTCAGGAATAAACATAAAAGAAGCCACAAGTCACAGTACAGTGGTACCTCTGTTTACAAACTTAATTCTTTCCACAATTCTGGTTGCAGAATTTTTTCCTCGATTCTGGCTGCAACAACAGTGGCATCATAGTCAAACATATGTACAGAGTACATAGTCTGATGCACGTTCACCATAACAAAGGTAAGAAGGATAGACACCAAAAATTTAGCAAATCAAAAGAAATAGACATTGTCAAGGTGTAGTTTTTTAAAAACCCATTTTTCACACAGCAAAATACCCCCTTTTTTTGAGACAGTCTCACTATGTAGTTCAGGCTGGCCTTGAACTCACTATGTAGCCCAGGCTGGGCTCACTGCCTCAGGCTCCCAAGTGCTGGGATTACAGGCATGCACCACCAGGCCTGGGGAAAAATACCTTTTAGAAGTGAGGGGGAAATAAAGATTTTAAACAAATGCTGAGAATACTTATTACCAGCAGACTTGCACAAAAAGGAATGTTAAAGAAGTAACTTAGAAGGAGAATGATTTAAAATGGAAATTTGGATCTTCACAAAGGATTGAAAAGTTCTAGACATGTCAACTTCAGGAGTAACACATTTTTCTTATTTTTTAATCCTTTAAGGGATGCTTGCCTTGAGAGTGCTTGCTGACAGGTACAGGATTTCTTTTTGGGGTAATGAACATGTATTTGGGATTAATGGTGATGGCTGCTCAATAACATGGAAGATGGGAGGGAAGATACAGAAATCATTGTCCTCTTTGTCTATCTTTAGCTGTCTATTGGTGTACTATAGAAGACTGAAAAGTTAAAGAAATGTGAAGTCTAGACCACCACAAAAACAGGTATAGCAAATAGTGGAGGTAAATTGGATCTTACAGAGCATTCAGTTAATCCAAAAGAATACATGGAATGAGGGGAAAGGAAGAAAGCACAGGCAGGACAAACACCAGACAGCAAGATGGTACATTTTAGCACAGCCCTATAAGTGAATGTAAATGCTATTCAATCAAATTTTTTTCTTTTGGAGATGGTATCTTGCTATATTGCCCAGGCTGGTTTCAAACTTGTGGGCTGAAGCGATCCACATCAGCCTCCCAAGTAGCTGGGACTATGTAGTGCCTGTGTTTAAACTTTCTTTTACCGTCAGGTTAAAAAAAAAATTGTACAGAACATAAAAATAATCTCTCTTCTTACTGTCATTAACATTTTAATGTATATCCTTCTACTTGATTTTTGTCTATGCATATGTGTATATATATATGTATGTACTTGTATATAGGTATACAGATAGATGTGCATACACATAAGTATGTGCTGTTTCAAGAAACAAAATTAGGATCATGCTCTTTGTTTCCCTTATCTTTGAATCATGAACATTTGGACATGTAATGAAATACTTGTGCTGGGCTTGGTAGCATAATTCCAACACTCTGGGAGGCTGAGGCAGGAGGATTGCAAGTTTGAACTCAGTGAGACCTTGTCTCAAAGTAAATAAAAGGCCAAGGATGTAGCTCAGTGCAAAGGCCCTGGGTTTACTTTCTAATCTTGTAAAAAACAATAAAACAGATAAACTCGTAAATGGCTTTTAGTGTCTATAGTTTCCATTGAATAGCCAAATTGTAATTTGATTCATCCTAATGGCTTGCCATATAAGTTTTTTTGTAATTTTCCATTTTAAATAAAGCTCTGATGTATATTTATGTGTATATTTACATCATTGAGTGTTTTTAGGCTATATTGCTAGAAGTGGACTCGGCAGTTTTTTGTTTTGGGGGGGTTTTTGGTACCAGGGATTGAACTAGGGACCTTGCGCTTGCAAGGCAGGTGGCAGAACCACTGAACTAAATCCCCGGCCCAGTTTGTTTGTTTTTGAGACAGGGTCTCACTCTGTAGTCCAGGCTGGCCTTGAACTCACTATGGAGCCCAGGCCAGCCTCGAACTCACAGTGATCCTCCTTCCTCAGCCTCCCAAGTGCTGGGATTACAGGCATGCACCACCACACCTGTCTTGGACTTGGCAACTTTATTGTAGTAAAGTACATTTAATAATGTATGTTTCCACTGTGCGTACATAAGAGTGTCTATATATGTCAGCTTTTTAAAATTGCCAGTCAGATTTTTAAAAAAATTGTAGATAACTGGTTTTTCCCCTCTGCTACTTACTGGATACTTTCTTAATCTTTGAAGTTAGAAATTTCTGAGAATCTTTGTCTACTACATGTGGCTAAAGCACAAAATATATACATATGTTTGTCTCCAGTCCTCCCTCCTTCCCTTCTTCATCAGCATGGTTTTCTTCATTCATTTTTTTCTGTTGTTACTTGAGCTCCATGTTTTGTAGAACGTGCACTTTTGGAGACCATGTTCCATGTCTGCCTTGTTCACTGTTGCACCCTCAGAGCATGGCTAGATGTATACTAGATGCCAAAAAATTTGTCGAAAGAACACAGGTCATGTCTTTTTCTTTCTGAAACTCCTCTTATTGGCAAGGTTGATCTGAGCTTCCTTACATTTTTGTCCTTTCCTCTTACTAATCTATTTCATTCTATTGATTAGAGTTATGGGAGAGCTCATTTTTTAATGTCACTAATTTTTGTTTGGTATTGTTTCATCTGTTATTTCTGCTTCTATTGCTGTTTTAAGTTTGGCACATTATGTTTTTCATCATTTTTTGGTTTTGAGATGCAGTTTCACTATGTTACCCAGGCTGGTCTTGAACTCATGGGCTCAAGTGATTTTCCTACCTCAGCCTCCTGAGAAGCTGGGACCATAGGCACATGGCGCCATGCCCAGCTTGAAAATCTTTTCATCTCTAAAATCTTTCCTCATCTTAGATTACTAAGTTCAAGATGATTTACATATGTGGAAATCTATAATTTAAAACATGAAGTATTGTCCATTTTACTACTTTTCCACAGTTGATTCTAGTTTTTTAAATTCATTCATGTATTTTATTTATTTATTTATTTTTGGTACTAGGGATCGAACTTGGGTCCTTGTGCTTGCGCCAGCAGGTGGCGAAACCACTGAGCTAAATCCCCGGCCCCATGTATTTATTTTGGTGATCCTGGGCATTAAACTCAGCTTTGTACATGCTAGGCAAGTGCGCTACCACTAAATCACTAAATTATACCTGCAGCCCCCCTGTTCCAGTTACGTATGAGGCTTAGACTTTTATAACCCTCTTCAGCTCTGGCATATTTAAAATTCAGTAATTAGTTTGTTTTAAACAACACTTGAACAGGGCCAGGGATTTAGCTCAGTGGTTTTGCCGCCTGCTGCGCAAGTGCAAGGACCCTAGTTTGATCCCTGGTACCACAAAAAAAAGAAAAAAACCCACTTGAACAAGAAATAAGAGGGAGTGTCCATTTGTTTCATTAGCAGTCTTATTCCCTTATTTCAGTCACTTTGACGCACAATTAAACCATGGCATCACAGCCAGGCGTGGTGGCACACACCTGTAATCCCCGCACTTGGAAGGCTGAGGCAGGAGGACCACCGAGAGTTCGAGGCCAGCCTGAATTACAAATTGAGACCCTGTCTCAAAAAACCAAAACAATGGGCTGGAGAGTTAGCTCACTGGCACCAGGCCTGTCTCACAAGTGCAAGGTCCTTAGTTCGATCCTCAGTACCAGAAAACAAAACAACGCAAAACAAAAATGTGGCATCACAAGATCTGCAGTAGTACATATAAAGCTAGGCTTAAAGGTTTTTATTTGCAGAGATTCTTGTGTGGGAGTATTCTGTAGACAGTATTGGCTTCCTGATATCTCGAGGCCCTAGAGGGTGGAGAACTGAATCAGGGGGAAAAAAAGGAAGTAATCAAGCATAGCTTACAAACTGTCCACTTTTGAGAGGACCACAAATCAGAGTGTGAAAGAACTCGAATCCTTTCCTTAGTTGCCCTTCAGAATTTGTCCCTGGAGACTCAGATAAATGAGAGTCCCTCTTCTCGAGTCCAGTCAAGCGCCAGACACAGATGGCAGGAGCAGAGCAAGAGCAAGGAAGCACTGGTGACAATGGTGGCCGTGAGTGGTGAGGGGGTGGGGCACACAGCTCACAGCCTGCACTTGCAACTGAGAGGGACCACCAGAGGTTTTACACGGAATGGAAATTTGAAGTATAATTTGGGGTTATAGGAGATTTTAACCTAGGAGTAAAAAGAAAAAATTTCAGAGGAATGCTTAAGTGCGGGTTGGAAACCTTGAATTTGTATTGATACCAAGTATGGGGTGGAGGAGAGAAAAATGAAACGAATGTATTTGTCCAAAATAGGTGATTTGAAGGAAAATGAAACTAAGAAAATGCCTTATAATTGGCCTCAGTTTGGGTATATGACTGCCTGAGGCCTCATTATTTTTCACATGTAATGTAAAATTAATCATTAAGTAAGTAAAAGTGGAAGTTTTCAGTTTCTTTCCTCATACCTGAAAACTGATCATGGCAGCAGTATTTCTGGTGGCTTCCGGCATCCTCTTTCTGGTCACTAGCTTGAGAGAGCCACATAGACTTGCCTTCCTTTTCCAGAACAACCTTCAGTAGATATCCTGGTATTCAGTTTTGATTACTGGCAATATATGCCACTGTAAATACTGTTTTGGTTTAGTCATGGAGAAAAAGTTCTAATATTTTCATTACTATTAACTGGACTAATCCAAAGATTTCTCAGCCAGGTGTTTAATTATTTTTCAAGTTTGAATTTACTTGAATTTCAGGGAGTCCTCAGATTACAATCAGAACATTATGTTATTCCGGAAGACAAAATTTTTGTTCAGCCTATTAACCTAAGATGAATTTTTTAAAAAAGAGAATCTTCCTTCACTGGTCATGCCCCACCCCTGAGAAAAGTTTCAGTTGACAGAACACCTGATTAAATATGAAGATGTGCTCTAGTCCCAAGTTTTATTACTTACTGTGAAAACAAGCAAGCAACGTTAGATCTGTTAATTCTGGTAATTAGAGGCTACAACTACTCTGTGTGAAAATACTAACATTTGATATTTTATTCCTCAAATTTCTACATATTAAAAGTTGAAATTTACTTCAAATATTAGAATCTTAATAAGGATTTAACTCAGGATTTAGCTGTATTTCATCTGTTGATACAAACTAAAGATAAATGTAGGTACTTAAGGCCACCCCAGTTTTCTCAAACTATGGAAAAGGCAGGGTTTTAAAAATTGCTAATCCATTGTAGACTGATATATTTGTAAAATATTAAAAATATCCACCACCTGTCTCGCAAGCACAAGGACCTGAGTTCGATCCCTGGTACCAAAAAAATGAAAGCAAAATATTAAAAATAAATAGACGGGCCAGGGATTCAGCTCAGTGGCACCACACCTGCTTTGCAAGCGCAAGGTCCTGAATTCGATCCCCGCTACCCCCTCCCCCGAAAAAGACATGCAGTATATAAGTTCATGTAGTTTAATCAACTGACAAGTTACATTTTTTTATTTTGGGGGGTACTGGGGATTGAACTCAGGGCCTTGAGCTAAATCCCCGCCCCGACAAGTTACATTTTAATAATATCAATACAACAGTATGAAGAATTATAAATTGTGCATGTATGGTCATATTATTGTGATAATGGTCATATTTATATGACCATAATAGTCATAATTATTGTGATTGTACTTGAATAAAAAGTTAGGAAAGAGGGGCAGGGGATTTAGCTCAGTGGTTCCTCTGCCTGCCCCACGAGCGCAAGGACCTGAGTTTGATCCCAGGTACCAAAAAAAAAAGTTAGGAAAGAACAATTCTTTGTATTAAACACCCAACATGTACTTTGGACAAATACTATTCCATCAGTATTTAAAGTCTTGGGCCTGGGATGTAACTCAGTGGCGCCACACCTGCCTGACAAGGGCAAGGTCCTTAAGTTTGATCCCCAGTACCAAAATAATAGTCTTTAATGTGACAAATGAGCTAGCCTCTTAATTTATCTAGGTTGGACTGAATGCAGCACTCGTCTCAGTTGACAGTTGTGTTAGCTACATTTCTCTCATTGCTGAGGCAAAATACCTGACAGTCAAAATTGAAGGTGAAGGGGTTTATTTGGCTCACAGTTTGTAGAGGTTTCAGTCCATAGTCGGCTGGCTCCAAGGCAGGGATGCCAAACAGGCATCGAAGAGGACACTAGCAAAGGCAACAAGCACTTCACCATATCTTTCTGCCCCTTTTATCTCTTCCAAACTATGGGAGTTAGGGTGGTGCCAGGCCACTCACTCACGTGTAGTGGTTTAGTAATCACACACCCGTAACCCAGCAGCACACGTTTCAGATTCAACTACTTCTGACAGAATGAAGCTTTGGGGGGACATCCAGGCCCAAACCATAGCAATAGATAGCCACACTTTACACTGATTTAATAACATTTATAAGTGGAAAAACCATTATTACTGAGTTATATTGATGGGGAAGGAAGAAAGTCTTAAAAACCATTTCATCTAACTCAGGTTTTCATGTTTTACAAAATAAACCAAATGATGCCATAGTCTCAAATGTATCTTTTTCAGCAGTAGCCAATTCGAGCAGTTTATTCTGTGATTAATTTTAGATGAAAGGAATGGATTTGAGTCTATTCAATTTCCTTTATGTGGCTATCATTTAGTTGGAAAGTTAAATTTAAAATTTTTCTATTACTTTTTTTTTTTTTTGGTACCGAGGATCGAACTCAGGTCCTTGCGCCTGCACAGCAGGCTGTCTATTACATTTTAAAGATATATTGTGTTAACTTGTAGAAACTCTTAACTTGAAGCTTCTTTTGTTTTCACCTTTCAATTTTGTCTGCCATTGAAAAGCATGTTGCATTGTTTTCCTTGTAAGGAACTATTGAGATTTTAAAAAGTACTGAAGATATTAAGCAAATTGTTTGCCCAGTTCACATCTTTTAAAAGTTAAAAACTTGTGTGTGTGTGGTACTGGGGATTGAAGCCAAGGCCTTCTCACTGAGCTACATCTCCAACTTTTAAAAAATTTTTTTTATTTTGAAAGACGGTCTTGGTAAATTGCTCAGTAGCTCAGTGAGCTCAAACTTTCAGTCAGTCCTCCTGCCTCAGTCCCCCAGGGTGCAGGAATCACAGGAGTGTGCCACCACGCCCGGCCAAAACCTTTAGTTACTCAAATTTCCCCTGTAATTCAAATTTCCACTCAGCAGCTACTTTTTAACTTTAATTCATTAATATATTACACTTATATAAAATATCCTTTTTACTAGCACATAATAAGAATAATTGCTAATGTTTTAGGACTTTTCATGATTTTTATTTTGACACTAAACACTCTTATTAAGTTCAAATGACTTTTTTTATATCAAAATCTTGTCAGTGTAAACAGCAGTGTGTAATTTTTCTCTTCAGTACAAGCTCCATAAGCTGGAGAGTCACCCCTTACTGTTTTCTTGATTTGCAGCTGTGCCATGAGAACATTCTTTTCCGCAGAACTCCAGAGTGCTTTTGTTGCTAATGTCCTTCACAGTTTTACCTGGTTCAGAGCTGCTTCTCTTAGCTATAAAACTGAACAAGAGCGACACCTGTGCTCTTGGGGACAGTGAAAAACCACTTAGTAAACTTTGTTTGGTAAATGGGTCTCTTCTATCCTCAGTTTCTAAGTATGGCAAGCTGTGCTGTCATTGGAAAGTGCACACTTACCCAGTATTTTCAAGAACACAGTTTGATAATCAAAGTTAGCGTTTTCATTTTAGAAATCCGAAGTGTTCCAATAGGAAGCCTTTAAAACAAGTATTTGTGAATGAAATGCTGATCATCTACCTTTTTTTTTTTGGTGCTGGGGATCAAACTCCAGTCCTTGTGCTTGCAAGGCAGGCAGCGGAACCACTGAGCTAAATCCCCAGCCCTTTAGCTTTTTAAGTTAGTACTCTTTCAAAGAATTTGTGTTTTGAGCTTATTTCTGTACATTTTAATCTGTATATATCCCTTCAACTTTTGTGATTTTCACGCTCCCTTAACCAGTACTGATGTGTTTCTGCAGTTAACACTCTCCATCAGTCCCAGCTTCCCCCGACCTCAGGACGTGAGGGCTCCCTCTTTGGTCTTCATCTCTCACAGATCACTTCCCCCATCCTCACTTAGTTGGTTCTCTGGTGTGCTGCATTCAGGCAGTGCATCCTTTCCACTAGAAACATGTTGAGAAATGTACTGAAGCTTGTTTGCCCATGTGTGTTTGACTTCTTTAGTTTAGTGTTAAATTATAAATTAAAAACCAGGCTTAAGCATAAAATGTTGGAAGATTAACTTGTTAATAAAAATGAATGAATCTGTGTTACTGTCTCAGATGTCTATATACTTTTAGGTAGTTGACCAAAAAACTGTAAGACATCACATGTAACTATTCTACTACGGGAGCCGGGGATATAGCTCAGTGATTCCGCCACCTGCCTTGCAAGCACAAGGTCCCGAGTTCGATCTCCGGTACAAAAAAAAAAAGATAATACTTTATTCTACTGTGCCTGAAAGCTATATGCATTCACCACGTGAGTTTGACAAGACCTGGGTCCCTCAGTACTCTGTGTATCAAGACAAATCCACTGACCATGTGCTTGGATGGCATGGCAGTGGCAAGCTTGAATGTTTCCCACAGGCTTGTTTTCAATCCCTGAACTGATCTCATCCTGAATTCATAACAGATATTCACAGGGCAGCATTGCTATGTGGTCTGTAGTTTGAAGGCAGTACACTAGATGATTGTATCATCCCCAAGGAAGTTGTAAGTTTTAGGTGCATAATATTTAAGACTAGGTACTGTGATGGCGAATCTTTTAGAGATGATGCCCAGACTGCAAGCCAAAATCCACTTATTTGTCACAAAGTGCCAACACTGCAATTAAACCTGAATATTAAGGTTTTAGGGGGCGTTTTTTTGGTACCGGGGATTGAACTTGGGTCCTTGCGCTTACGCAGCAGGCGGGGAAACCACTGAGATAAGTCCCTGGCCCCAGTGTTGTTTTTCTTCTAAACTAAAACCTTAGCAGGCCTGGACTTTAGCTCAGTGGTTTCGCCGCCTATTGCAAAAGCGCAAGGACCCAAGTTCAGTACCCCCGTACCAAAACAAAAAAAGAAAAACAACATGCATGCCGTAGGTTTGGCACCACTGCTATAGAAGATAGTTCCAGCTGGGATTGTGGCCCAAGCCTGTAATCCCAACACTTGAGCTGAGGTAGGAGGATCGACACAAGTTCCAGCCCAGCCCTGCACTACAGAGTGAGTTCAAGGCCGGCCTGAACTACATATCAAGATCCTGTCAAATAAATAAATAAATAAGGCGATAGTTCCATTGCACACACCACCCCCCCCCGCCCCTTACCGGGGATCGAACTTGGGACCTTGCGCTTTCAAGGCAGGTGCTGGGACCATTGAGCTAAATCCCCAGCCCTCCATTGCATTTTTTTTAAGGATTTATTTGGTACCTGTATCATACAAGGCACACTAACAGTATTGACGTATAATTCCATAAGATAATAGCCAGGTAAAAACTCTTGCTTTACTAAAAACAATAAGATATGCTACAACTCTAGTTATTATTGCACTTTAGTACTTTTTTTTTTTTTTGATACTGGGGATTGAACTCAGGACTTTGTGCTTTTGAGGAAGGCACAGTGCCACTGAGCTAAATCCCCAGCCCACAATAGTACTTTCTTGAAGCAATCTGTAGACATCTGTTTTCACAGGAAATTAAAAACATTTAAAATTATGAAATATTTATGAGGTGTGAATTTACAAATGTAACATTAATGATGGGAGAGCTATGTTGTTTCTTTTCTAGGAGGCTGGCAAGAATGGTATATTGCATGGTAAAATTTGCGGCTTATTCCAGTGCTTACAGCCAGTACATTTCAGTGCTCAGATATTCTCCAGTTTCTGAACTGGCTTTGATTGATGCAGTGGATCGCTGGCAATAACCTCATGAAGGTTTTGCATGTGGAGTCTGCACCCATGAAGCCCCATGTGGCAAGCCAGCTGGAGGCTACTGGAAGCTTCTGCTTACTGGCAGCATGAATAGGTTTGCTACCTTTTGCACCCTTTGAAACTGGGCACATAAGACCCTCTGTCTAAGCACCTGCTCCATCAGTGCTTCGAGGAACCTCCCCATCACTATGGACCAGTACTTTAGTAAGATGTAATAAAAGTATATTACTATAAAAGTGAATTTAAAAAACAAAAATATAAGCTGCATTTTTATTAATAGATTATTATATAAAAGTAGTATAACAACAAAGTAGTATGACAACAAAAGTAGTATAGTAAGTATAACAACATAGGAGAATTTTTATTTTCCATTTCATTGTTTTGTTTTGTTTTGGTACCAGGGATCGAACTCGGGTCCTTGCACTTGTGCAGCAGGCAGCAAAACCACTGAGCTAAATCCCCGGCCCTATTTTCCATTTCTTTACATATCTCATCACAGACCAGTTACAAGCAGTTGAAGGATCAGTACCAGCCCACAGACCAGATTTGAGTAGCCCTGTGGTAGATACTTCTCCTGATAAGCCAGTCTGGAGATGTTGGCCAGATTGGGTATCTCAGATAGCTGGTGACTGTGGCAAAACCTAAGAGTGTTATATGGGATCACTGTTTACAGAGTTCCTAAATGTGTCTGTAAGAGTCCATCTTGGCTGCTGCTAACTGGGAAAACTTAAATTTGGATGGAACATAGAGCATATCCTCTATTTTGGTAGTGCAAAATTTGGTTCAGATATGGTTCGAGTTTATTCTCCCAAGGGTTCCTGTGTTGGAGGCTTCCAGTGTGGGATCTTGGGATGCATGGTGGACTGTTAGGAGGTGGGGCCTAGAGCGAGGTCTGTCAGCCAGTGGTGTCCTGTCCTTGGGAGGGATCAGGATAGTGAGACTGAGGTACTGCTCACGAGAGCGAGCTGTCAGATGAGCAAGTCTGACCATGTATCACCCTCTGGCTTCCTCTCTGGCCTTGTGATTTCTGTCTCTTGTCTGCCATTAGGACCTCACCAGAACCTGAATCAGTCTTGGATTTTAGTCTCCAAACTGAGCTAAATAAACCTTTTCGTAAGTACCAGCTTCAAGAATTATATTACAGTAATGAAAATAGACTAAGGCAGGCAGTGAATCTTAGAGAGGTTGCTTAGGTGAGTCTTTGGAAAATTACTAGTTCCTTTCTAGAACTGTTGCACATAGGTATATTGTTACATGCCTGTAATCCCAGCCCTCTGGGAGGCTGAGGCAGGAGGATTGCAAATTCAAGCCCAACCTGGGTAACTTAGAAACTTAGTGAGACTCTGTCTCAAAAAATAAAAGAAGGACTGAATATGTAGCTCAGTGTGAAGGCTCCAGGCTTAATCCTCAGTACAATAAACAACGCCTCCCCCCAAACCCCCAAACCCTTCTGCACAGACCTTCGAGAGGGGTCTGTGCCTGCCGCTTGTGACTACAGAGGCCATGCTGCTGTTGTTAGATTGGTGCGGTCCACCCAAATCTACATATGCGTAAAGTCCTTGTTTTCAGACGAGGAAAAACTGAGAATATCAACCAATTAATGGGATAGACATTCTGAAGTCTGGTTGAAATACTGTTGATGAAATTACTAGGAAAAGTTTCCCTGTGGCTCTTTACTTGATGTGGCTTTTTGTGCCAAAGTAAACTTGAGGGCTTCCTCCAATACTGAGGACAGTGGAGTTTCCATGGCTGCTGAAACACAGAGCTTGAAGAACCCAAGTGGTGGATCGTAGGATGGGCCCTTCATTCACCTTGGACTCCAGTCAGCCCTTGTATTTTAGGTGCCATTAGAAACAATTATGAGCAGCTGGCTTGGGTTTGATGACCATTTGTTTAAGCGAATATAAGAAGTAAATCTGGCCAGCTCTCCTCAAATGTTTCTCTGCTTCTTCCCGACAATTCTTTCTCAGCCCTTCCGTAAACTCGCCTCCACCCTGACCTCGTGTTGCTCTTACAGTCCTCCCTCAGTGGAGCTGCTCTCCAAGCACCGATTTTGTGTGGCAGTTTCTCCTGCAGCCCCCTCACCACGGTGTCCCAACGACGATGGCAGCGTTCTTTTCACTCCCCATGACTGTTGACAAGATTTCCACCCTCACACATACTTACATTTTCCCTCCTGAGAGTTACGCCTTTTCATTTCTTAAATCACGTTTGAACATCTCTGTTGCTATAACAATCTTGGAGATTGGGTGCTTTGTAAGGAATAAAAATTTGTTTGGGCTCACAGCTCGGGAGGTTGGGAATCCAAGGCTGGGGGCTGCATCTGATGAGGGTTCACCATATGGTGGGAGAGAAGAGGGTGAGCAGGTCTAGAGGAGGAACTGGGGGCTCCCCTGGTGCCCTGGCTAAACTGCTCCCCACGCAGCTCTCCCTCTCTCCTTATGACTTCAGCACCTCTGAGAGCAGCCTCTCCGTGCTGCCTGGCGAGTTTTGGTGAGGAAAAACCACGTCTAAACCATAGCGAACTTTTATTTCGTTACCACTTTTAGGCTGCTCTGTTATTTCCATTCTTAGGATTCTCTTGCTCACTTCTACTTATTCTCCTTCTTTGCTTTGTAATTCTTGATGTGAGCTTATTTTCAGCAGTGATTTTTACTCCTCCCTGAGAGTCTTTTTTTTGTTCCTTTATGGAAGGAGTATCTTCATAGAATAAATTAGTTTTGCACTTGAATCTGCTAGGAGAAGATAGTTTTACCAATCTAGAACAGTTTTTATGTTAATAATAAAGTCTTTGCTTGAGAGTTCCCGTACAGTGTAGGTAAATTCACATTCTGTTTCTTTTCTGGGCATAGGTTAGACTTTTTGATTTTCTTTTTCATGAGAGATGTTTTAAAAAATCTTTTTCTTAAAAAAAAAAAAAAATACTTTTTCCTGGAGAACTTCAAACATTTACACAAAGTGGAACATGCAGAAGTTGACCAGATAGTTTTATTGATCTCATGTACTCATCACGTAGAATGAACAGTTACCAACTTGTGACCTGTTTTGTTCATTTGTAGCCTTGTCCTTTTTATCTTTCTTGGATTAGTTTGAAGAGAGTCTCACACATAGTATCATTTTGTTCTGGAAACAGCCAGCATACCTGTCAACTGATGATTGGATAAAGAAAATGTGGGGCCGGGGATTTAGCTCAGTGGTGCTGCCGCCTGCCTCGAAAGCACAAGGTCCTGAGTTTGATCCCTGGTACCAAAAAAACAAAAAAACAAAAAAAAAAAGAAAGAAGGAAAAAAAAGAAAATGTGAAAGAAAAGAAAATCTATATATAATGGAATACTGCTTGGCTATATTTTTTTATTTTTTATTTTTTTGGTACTGGGAATCAAACCCAGGGCCTTGCACTTGCCAGGCAGGCTCTGAGCTACATCCCTGGCCCCCTGCTTGGCTATAAAGAAAGACAAATTTAAGACATTTGCAGGAAAATGGATGCATGTAGAAAATACAATGTTGGGTGAAATAAACCAGGCACACAAATTTAAATACCTTATGGTATCTCTCATCTGAGTAAGGCAAAGTACAAACTCAGAGAAAAAGGAAGGATAGAACAGGACAAGGGGTTGGGATCTCTTGCAGATGGGAAGGGGTCCAGGGAACCAGTGTGAGGGGTGAGGAGAGGGGATGGGAAATAGGTAAAGCAAAGAGATGCCAGGTACGAGGTCCTCATAACCTCAGTGAACATGGATATTACATGCCATAAACATGAACTAAGATTAATAATAACAAGAATGAAGAAGGGGAAAGAACTAGAGGAGGAGGGAGGGAGACGGAGTGAAGGGGATTTTTTTTTTTTTTTTTTGATACCGGGGATCGAACTTGGGTCCTTGCAAAACCACTGAGCTAAATCCCCAGCCATGGGGATTTTTTTTTTTAAACTGTATTGTGTACCTGTGCTGACTCCCCAAAATGATTGTAAAATGCATGTACTGCAGACATGTACTCATAGAATAAAAAATTTAAAAATTTAGAAGAAGGGCCCAGGATTTACCTCAGTGGTGCCACCACCTGCCTCACAAGTGCAAGGTCCCAGGTTTGATCCCTGGTACTGGAAAAAAAAAATTTAGAAAGGCAGGAGCTTTAGCTCAGTGGCGCCAGTGCCTGCTTGGCAAGCGCAAGGTCCTGAGTTTGATCCCCAGTTCTGCAAAAAAAAAAAAATTTAGAAAAGAAAATTATGATAATAATAATATATATCATTTTGTATCTCAGTATACATCTCCAAAAAACAGGTGTTCTTTTTTTTTAAACTTAATCACAATACCATTATCACATCTAGAGAAAACAATCTATCTTAATATCCAATCTATCTTAATATCTAAATTTCCAGTTTCATGAATGTTTATTTGTTTATTTATTTATTTCGGTTTTTTGATACAGGATCTTGCCTTGTAGTCCAGGCTGACTGACCTTGAACTCACTATGTAACCCAGGCTAGCTTCAGTGTCATGGCCATCATCCTGCCTCAGCCTCCCAAGTGCTGGAATTACAGGCATCCATCACTACACCTGCCCCGTTAATTTTTTAAGAAAAATTTTGACTTGTCTATACAAGGATTGAGATAACATATAGGGCAGTTGGTTGATAATGTCTTTTACCAGGGATTGAACTTGAGACCTTGGTCTTGTGAGGCAGGCGGCACTCACTGATCTAAATCCCCGGCCCAATAATGTCTTTAATGCGTAAATTCTCCTTCCATCTGTTCACACTTTGCAGCTTATTAAAGAAACCTTATTTTTTTGTCTGGTAGTTTCCTGTGATGAGATTTGATTTTGGGGATAGGGACACAGCTACACGTTTTTTTTGTTGTTGTTTTTTTTTTGGTCATGTAGTTACCATTTAATGTTCAATGTTTAAACCATTCATTTATTTAGTATTCCAAAATGGTTAAATTCTATCACGCTTTGTCTGTCATCTAGAGTAGTTGTATGAAGAGAAACCTTCCTTCATCAACTATTTGGTTACCCAGTGTTACAGTCTTTATAGAAAAGGCAGGATAAATACATGATTTTTCAGCCAGGAAGTTGAGGCAGAAGGATTGCCGTAAGTTCGAGGCCAGCCTGGGCTACATAGTGAGACCCTATCTCAAAAAAACAAAAACAAAAAAGTACATGATTTTTTTTTTTTCTTTATTTCCCAGTTTCAAAAAAACCCCAATGAGTTGGCTCCCTAGTATTGGCAGTATGACTAATTAGATTGCATCGTTATGAATTAATAGAATTTCAACATTAAGGACCGGGGATTTGGCTCAGTGGTTCCGCTGCCTGCCTCGCAAACGCAAGGTCCCGAGTTTGATCCCTGGTACCAAAAAGAAAAAAAATAAATTCTGCAGTGCATTATGATCATTAATTTTTTTTTTCTTTTTGTTACCGGGATCGAACTCAGGACCTTATGCTTGAGGGGGAGCGGTGGAACCACTGAGCTAAATCCCCGGCCCTGATCATTAGTCTTATTGACATTGAAACAGCCCTGCTTGATTTTATGTCCTTTTGATTTGGCTTCAGCAGCCTTCCTTGCGCAGCTTCCTTGTTGTCTGGCACGACCAGGTGTTTTGGGTCGTCTTGGGCACTTCCTGCCCCTACCTAAGACCAGTCGACTCTCTGAGGAACCCTAGTTTCTTTTAGGGGAAAATGGAATTAGAAGACCATAATCTGGCTCTTACTGCTACTGACTGGTCTGTGTTTGAGATGTAAGAAATTTCTTCTTTTTTCTTTGTTGTACTGGTAATCAAACCCAGGACCTTCTCTGCTAAGTCATTGCATTGGCCAGGCTGAGCTTGAGCTTGTGATCCTCAGCCTCCCAGAGAGCTGGGATTACAAATGTGTAGTACCATGCCTGGCAGAAATTTATTTTTTAAAGATAAAAATACATGGTAAGTTCTTATACTCCCAATTCAGATTCAGGGCTACAGTTGTTTTATCTATTATTTCTTATACTTTTCTCCTGCACCAACAGTCACAGGTCTCAAGGATGTTAAATGATATTATAATATCACATACTGTAATTAGGCATTATTCTTCCACTTTACAAAGTGAGACTTTTTCCTCAGCAGCAGTTGCCTTAACTAGACAAGTGTCCTTTCTGCTTTCTCACACCCTTTTTCTCCTTATCCCTCTGTTCCAAATCTAACTGGCAGTGAAATCTTAATTTTATTTTATTTTTTGAGACAGGGTCTCGCTATGTAGTTCAAGCTGGCCTCGAACTCACAGCAGTCCTCCTGGCACAGCCTCCCAAGTGCTGGGAGTACAGGCGTATCCCACCATGCTCAGCCCAATGAAGTCTTTTTTTTGGTACCAGGGATCGAACTCAGGATCTTGCACTCATCAGTTAGGTGCTGTGCCACTGAGCTAAATCCCCGGCCCCCAGTGAAGTCTAATTAATTGGACTTTATGTTTCTCCTCTCCATCCCCTTCCCTTTGGGAAGGCCCAGGCCTTCATTATCTCATTATATTTCATCCCCTTCATTCTGCATTTCACATGGCTGTGAAAGAGTTACTGATCAGAAGTAGTTACTGCCACCTGGGCATTGTAGCATACACCTGTCATCCCAGCTACTCAGGAGGCTGAGGCAGGAGGATTGCAAGTGTAAGGCCAGCCTGGGCACCTTAGCAACACCCTGTCTCAAAATAACATTCAAAAGGGTTGAGAATGTAGCTGAGTGGTAGAGTATTTAGCATCCATAGCCCCTGGATTTAATACCCAGCTCCCCAGCCCCCCAAAAAAGCCTTTGCCTACACAGGATGAACAGAACCATCCTCTGAATCTCTGTAATTTGTCTTCTGTCTGCCTCTCCTTATGTAACACACCATACTGCAGCTGTCTGAAATAACCTGCGGTTTGCCAAACTTGTGTTACTCTGCTTTTGCTCAGCTGCAGCTGTCTCAAATGCTCTTTCCTCCCTCATGATAAATTTTCCCCAACATTTTATTATGAAAAATTTCAAGTATACAGAAGTTTAAACAATTTTATAGAGAATGTCAACCACTTAGATCCTACCATTAACATTTTACGCTGCATGCACAAAAATCTGCTCCATGTCCAACTGTCAATCAGCTTCAAGTTACTGTAACAAAATATCTGTGATAATCAACCTGAAAACAGTTTTATTTTGGCCCACAGTTTCCGAAGTTTTACTCCATGGTCACATGCCTGTGGGCCTGTGGCAGGGCAGTGCTTCATGGGGGGAGCGTGTGACACAGGGCACTGCTTGTCGCATGGTTGGTAGTCAGGATGCTGAGAGAGACCGGAGAGGCGAAGTCCCAGTATCTGCCTAAGGGCTGCCCCAGGCCTCACTTCCATCCGATACTCAAGGTTCTCTTCCCCTCAGAGCACCGTGGACTGGGGCCCCAAACTTCAGTGCCTACGTGGGCCTTTGTGGAATGTTCATGATCTGAACCGTAACACCAACAATCACTAAAATGTCTTCTGAGTAATTTTAGCATATCATGAACTAGAGTTTATTTTCTTTTAAGCTAATTGCAGATACAGTGAAAGAGATAGATTTGAAGACTCTTCCTCTGAATTTTGACAAATACACTGTGTAAAGCAAAACTTTTAAGATATAAGACAGTGGTTCTCAATTACAAGTGATTTTGCCTCTCAGGTCACAGTTGACAATTTGTGGAGACATTTTTGGCTGCGACAGTTGGGGAGAGAGGAGCTAGGTTAGTAGCAACATCTAGTGGGTTGAATTGAGGGATAGGATAGCTACAGTGACACTTTCTCAAGTGTTGCCATGCCTCTTGCCAGCCAGTTCCCAACCTCCCAGATGTAACCATTGTTGTGATTTTTCTTTTTCCACTACAGTTTGGCTTGTTCTGGAAGATGATATAAATGGAACCAAACATATACTTCACGGTAGCCTTGCTTATAAAGGAAACATTGCCTGTAACTCTTTAGAGAAGGAAAAGTTTTTCCAATCAGTTATAAAAGAAATCTCTTGTAGAGTCTCACTTAAAGAATAAGAACAGCTTGTTTATCCCCGACAGCTCTGCTGGCTAATAGTCATGTGTTTATTAGTCACATAGTTAATAGTTAATAGATTAATAGATTGATTCATTTGTCAAAGTTTACTGATGATGTTACTCAGTCTCATGACTTTAAATACAACTGTATACTGACAACTCTCAAATTTTTATCTCTAGCTTACACAGCACATTCATCCATTCAGTGCTTATTTGCCATCTCCACTTGGATATAAATTCCCTCTACATATAGACATACAGTGTTAGCTTCATCTAGTAGAGTTTTTTTGTTTGGTTTTGTCTTTTTTTTTTTTTTAAGAGTAGGAAACGTTGGGACTGGGGGATTTAGCTCAGTGGTTCCACCACCTGCCTCGCAAGGGCAAGGTACCGAGTTTGATCTCTGGCACCAAAAAAAAAGGGTAGGAAATGTTTTATTAATAGAAAGCTCCTGAGAGGCAGGAGGGGTCCTGAAAGTGGACTGCTGCCCGCTGATGCTCTTTGTCTCCAGCAAAATCACATTACAGGTTACCTTGGGTCAAAGTATAATCAACCTGTAGGATTCCAGGTACAGTCGCTTAGCTAATATTGGTCTAAAAGAAACACAGGGTGTGTAGCAAGGGGTCATAGCATGGAGAAGAACAAAGGCGCTTTTGGAAGGGGTTGGAGGGAGGGGCAGAGTGTTCTGGTCATCCTTCTTTAAGTGTTTGTTACGTTGTTCAGGTGCACTGGACCATGTGCTAGGTACAGTACAGCCTTGGACTGATGTTTATCTCTGGGTAGGCTCACAGGCCTAGCCATCGTGTCCCCATCTTGGGGCCTGGTTTCTATCAACTCAGCCCTTGACCGCAGGCCTGGTCTGCCTCATCTCTCTTCTGAGTCTGCCTGGGGCCCAGTGTCTGTCTAACTCCTGTCAACTTCTACCTGACTTATCTATCTGCAATATCATGTTCTTTCTGCCTCAGGTGACTATGGACTGAAACTTCTAAAATCCCGAGCTGGAGTACATCTTTCCTCAATCAGGTGATTTTCCTCAGGTATTTTGACTGTGAGGGTAACCGTAGTATCTTTTAGATGACCGTATCATATCAAAGAAAATCCCTCTCTTCTTCCCAGTTTTTCTTTTAAATCATGCACAGGTGCATAATAAATTACACTGATAGATTTTTTTTTTTGTACTGGGGATCAAACTCTGGACTGTTGAACCAGCCTTGCATTCCCAGAAATGATCTATTTGGACATGATACATTCTCCTTACTGTATATTGTTGAATTTGATTTATAATGTTTTGTTGAGGATTTTTATTTGTTTTCATGATTGATACTGTCTGTAGTGGTCTATTTGTTTTGGGGTTTTTTTCTTGCACTGCCTTTGTCTGATTTTGATGTTAGGGTAATGCTGATATTACAAAATGAGTTGAGAAGTGTTCCCTCCTCTTCTGTTTTGTGGAAGGAATTGCACAAAATTGGTATTATTTATGTGTTTGATAGACTTAGTCTGTGAAAGTGAACCATCTGGACCTGGAATTTGTTTTCTTTGAAGATTTTGAACTATTAATAGGGCTGCTCAGTTTCTACATTTCTTTTTGAGTGCATTTAAACATATTGGCCATTAACAGTTTGTAATAGCTAAAGCTTGGAAACAGCCCAAGTGCCCATCAACTGGAGACTGGATAAAGAAGATGTGGTTTTTTAAAAATAAAATGGAGTACTACTCAGCCATAAAGAACGAGAAACTAGAGACATTGATAGCTAAATGGATGCACATTGAGGCCATACTCTTAAGTGAAATAAATAGGACACACATGTGTAAATAGTGAATAGTTTCTCTGGTGTGAGAAACTGAAAGTGTAACTAAGGATTAAAATGATTAAAATGAATAATTGATAATTTGAAATAGGAAGAAAAGGTCCAAAGGGGTAGGGGTGGTGGGAGGGGAAGGGGAAAGGAAAGAAGGGAAAGGAAAAATTATGAGAAAAGGGAAAAAAATGGAAATGAAATCTATGTAGGGAAGGGTGGAGGGGTGAAGGGTGCACAGGTAATGGGGAAAAAATAACATATTGGCCATTGGCATGTAATTTGCCAAACTTGTGAGCATGAAGTGTAATACTCCCTCATCCTCTCAGTGTGTTAGTGTGTAACTGTAGTGATACCCTTCCTTTCACTTCTGATATTGATACCTATGTACTGTCTTTTTTTCTGTTTTTCAAAGGGTTATGAATAAAGGTTGGCTAGAGGTTTATTGATTTTTGTTGGTTGTTTAAAGAACTAGTACTTGATTTTCTGGATTTTTTTTCTGTTTAAAATTTTATTGATTTTTGCTCTTGTACTAGTGTTTTGTTTCCTTTAGGTTTAATATATTTTTCTAGTTTTCTGAACTGGAAGCTTAGAGTAATGATTTTTTTCTATAATATAAGCTTTTTAATAGTATAAATTTCCTCTGAACCTCATTTTAGCTGCATACCATCAGTTGTGATACATTCTTTCATTTGGTTCAAACTGTTTTCTAACTTCTTTGATCTGTGTGTATGTGTGTGTGTACATGTACATATGTGGTGGGGATTAAACCCAGGGCCTTCACACTGAGCAAACAACTCCCCCCTTTGAGACAGTATCTTGCTAAGATGCCCCAGTTGGACTCACTCTTGTGATCCTCCTATTTCAGCCTCCCAAAGTGCTGGTATTACAGGTGTGTACCACCATGCCCAGCTAGTGATCAATGGATTTTTAAATATTTAAGTTTTTAAAACTGATACATAAAAACATAAAAATTGTACCTACTTATAGGTACTATGTGATGTTTCAGTACATGTATACATTGTATAATGTTTAAATCAGGGTAAACAGGGCCGGGGATTTAGCTCAGTGGCACTGCGCATGCCTTGCCTGCCTCACCTGCCTCGCAAGCGCAATGTCCTGAGTTCAATCCCCGATACCAAAAAAAATAATAAAAAATAAAAATAATTTTAAAAAAATCAGGGTAAACATATCTCCTTAAAGCATAGATGTTTTTCAAGATGTTTAATTTCAAAATAATTAGACATTTCCTAGGTATCTTTCTGTTACTGATTTCTATTTGATTTCCATTATGGTTAGATGTACTTTGTATAGTTTTAATTATTTTAAATTTGCTGAGGGTATAGCTCGGAGAGAGAACATATGCTTAGCATGTGCAAGACCCTGAATTCAATCCCCAGCACCCTACACAAAGTTTTTGTTAAATTTTGTTTATGTATTGTTTACCATATGGTCTCTCTTGAAGAGTGTTCCATGTGTTTTTTTGTTTGTTTGTTTTGGTTTTTTTGGTACTGGGGATCGAAATGGGGTCCTTGAGCTTGCACAGCAGGTGGCGAAACCACTGAGCTAAATCCCCGGCCCTCCATGTGTTTTTTTGTTTTGTTTTGGTTTGGGGTTTTTTGGTACTGAGGATCGAACTGGGGACCTTGCCCTTTCGAGGCAGGCGGTGGAACCACTGAGCTAAATCCCTGGCCCTGTTCCATGTGTATTTTAAAGGAATATGTGTGCTTCTGTTGTTGGGTGGAGTGTTCTATTAATGGCAGATTGTGTTAATTAATGGTTCTCTTCAGGCTGTCTGTATTCTTTCTGATTTTTCTATCACCATATTCTATCAATTCCTGAGAAAGTTATGGAAGTCATTAAGTATAATTGTGGATTTGTTTGTTTGTTTGGGTTTTGTTGTTGTTTTGAGACAGGGTTTTGCTCTGTAATTCAGGGTAGCGTTGAACTCACTATGTAGCCCAGGCTGGCCTTGAACTTGTGGCAGTCCTCCTACATCCGTCTCTTGAGTGCTTGGATTACAGGTGTGTGCTACCATGCCCAACTTGTGGATTTGTTTTTAATACATGTTTGTAGCACATAATGATAACATTCCTCATGGGAAGTTGGTACATGTACATAACACATCTTAATTCCTTTGGTTTTCTCTTTTTTGCTACCAGGGACTGAACTCCGGACCTTGCTCTTGCGAGGCAGGCAGCAGCACCACTGAGCTAAATCCCTGGCCCAATTCCTTTGTTTTTTTAAATTCCTTTGTTTTTTATCCCCTTCCCTTCCCCTCTTTCCCCACTCCCTCCATTCTTTTGGTTCCCTTCCCATATTCAAAAGATTTATCTCACTATTTTCTATTATCTTTTATTTTGCTCTTTATTTATAATTTGGGTTTCTCATATATGAGAAGTGATATTTAAGCTTGTGTATCTGATTTATTTCACTTAACATTGTGGTCTCAGGGTGCATTCCTACAAATGACTCAAGTTTATTCTTCTTTATGGCAGGGTAGTACTCCACTGTATACTTTACTTAACTCTGGCTTATTTTTGTGTCCTGGTCAGTATAAGGCATTGTCCAGTGAAGAGCCAGGGTGGTTTCCTTATTCTATATTAGTTTGCTTATGAGTTAAATGGATCAATATTTGCATTTAAAACTGGCACCATATAATATTTGTGCTTGGGAGAGAGTCCACAGATTGTTTCGTTCTTTTCTCTGCATTGTGGATGACCTCTCGAACTTCTCTTAGATTGTAATTTTCCTATCAGTTCTTTCCTGATTACCCGCAATCTACTTCTTTCTCTCCTTTTCTTCACCAAGTTGTTATTTTACAGTGTCTGCATTACAACATAGATGAACCTTGACATTATACTAAGTGAAATAAGCCAGTCACAAAAATACATCTCATGAAAACAGAATGGGGGCCGGGGATTTAGCTCAGTGGTTCCGCCACCTTCCTCGAAAATGCATGGTCCCAAGTTTGATCCCCAGTACCAAAAAAATAAAAAAAACACAAAAAAATTAGAGTGGGATGGTAATCACCTTTTCCAGGAGATAATACTACTGTCTGTGCTTCTTTGTGAGTCAGCTAGCTTACAGTTGTATTACATGCAGTGTTGTTAACTGTATTGGTTACATTTATCAAGGATACAAGCAGTCACTCTGGCTGAAAATGTTATAGCAGATGTAGACGTAAGGAAGAGCAACGCGCTGGACCCAGGAGACTGGTGACCTAGCCTTGGTTTGGAGGCTCGATCCCTGCATGCCTGGCTGTCCCTGTGTCTCTTACACCTGTGCCGAGCATCGTAGCTGAATAAGAAGGGAATGAGCAGAGTTTAACTGGGAAGATGGAAACAATCAATGGAGATGGGGTTTGGAATACCCAGGTGTATCCATTTCCCTAAGTCATAGGATTTGTGCCTTGAATTATGTAAATTTTTAAAGTTTTTTTATTTTACTTTTTAAAAATTTTATTTATTTATTTTTTTGGTACCAGCGATCAAACTTGGGACCTTGCCCTTTCGAGGTAGGTCATGGAACCACTGAGCTAAATCCCTGGCCCTGTAATTTTTTTTTTTTTTTTTGAGATAGGGTCTCACTATGTAGCCCAGGCTGGCCTCAAACTTGCATTAGTGACCCTCCTGCCTCAGCATCCTGAGTGGTGGGATTTCAGGTGTGTACCACCATGGCCAGCTCAAATTATGTAAATTTTTCCTCAAAGAAAAGAGCTAAAAAGAACCTTTGAGTGGTAAATAGGCAGTGGTGGAGCTGAAACAGAAAGGCACACTCTCTGAATAAGGGTGATGAGTTCATGGAGGTTCATTACTCTGTTCTCTGCACTTTGTATGCATTTGAAGCTCTCTGTAAAGGCTCTTGGTGTTATTTTGAAACCTCACCATGTATTTCTTTAATAAAATAATGTATTCATTTTGTGGGTTACTGCATTGTTTCAAGGAAAACATTCATGTAGTCCAATGTAATTTTGGCAGTATGCCCACTCATTTCCGTTGCCAAAGGCAGTGACTTAAATTTGAATTCCTACTTCAGCTGAGTGAGGCTGAAAAGTGTGTGTAGTTTCTCCCAGGCTGTGCTCTCGCCCCCTGCAGGCTGGTCTTTACCCTCTCACTAGGAGGGATCGTAAATATGCTTATCTCATGAATGCCACCCACTGCAGTTCAAGTGAAATGCACATTTCATCATGGCCTGCAACCTGGCCCACGCAGTTTAGATGGGTGGACTTGTCTGATTCTCCTGTTGACTCCTCTGACCAGTGTGGGCCATCGCAGTGGCTTTCTTTTGCACACTGGCTCACTCCCACATCAAGGCCTTTGTGTGTGCTGTCCTCCTGAGACTGACTTCTCATCACTCAGTGAGGGTTGGATTTGAAACATGGTTTCTGAGCAGGGCCTTCCCTGGCCTCTAGCTAGACCAGCTTCCTCCCCGTCTGTCTAGAGCAGTGGGGCTCAGCACAGCACGCGGAGCAGAGTCACCAGCATCACCAGGAACATTTTCTGTTTTATATTTTGGGGGGAAGTGCAGAGTCTTAGGTCCCACCATAGACCCAATGAACCAAGACGAAGTGACTGTACTTGGAAATGTTCAGAAGTGGAGGTCTGCTGTTAGGTCTTCCCCTCAAGTTTCCTGTGTAACTGTGTAGGCTTGTTTGTTCCTAAAGGTCATTTGGTCACTTGTTTATTCCTTGCCTAACTAGAATGTAACCTCCACAAGAAAGCACCTCCTCTGTCCAGCGTGTTCACGTGTGGATTCCCAGTGCTGTGCAGTGTGTGCACCTGGTATGCAGTCAGTGCGCACTGGATGAGTGAGAAGATAAACGAGTACAGTGGAGACCACCTTGTGTTCTTAACTATATCACTCTATGCAATAAAAACCTTCACAGCTCCACTTGGTTGTAAAATTGTATTCATACCTCTCAACATCTCTTGAATCTTTTTCTTGGCTATGAATAGTATTAAACCTGTGTGACTAATACAGGTCCTTTATCCTCTTTTTCAGGCAATGTGTCTTCAGAAACAGAGTTGAGGTTTTATTAGAGTGCATCTCTACTAACTTAACATCATAACTATTTGTTTTCTTTTTGGTATTTAAAAAGCACTCCCATTCAGAGTTAAAATAATCTTCAAAGGTTTTTATGGAAAGTAAATGTTAGTTTGATATTTATATCAAGTTTCATTAAATCAGAATTTAATAATCCTTTTTTAAAGCAAGAAAATAGGATTCTCAAAATGTTAAATCAAATGAAAAATTTCATGTTAAACATTTATGAGAACTAATGTGGCATACGATGTATCACATTTTTACTTGAGATATGTTTCTTGGAAAGAGCTATAGTTTCTGATACTGTCCCATTTATCCTGTTCCCAGGATATGTTTCTTCATGCATAGGCTGGTGAATTTGCCAGGAAACAACTTCTCAGTCTGCGTACTTGGAATGAAGTCACTGCACAGGTCACACCAATAGCTTTCAACCCCCAGGAACTTTTGGCCACAGCTGAAGGCATTTTTGGTACTCACAGCTGTGGCAGAGAGGAGTGCTATTAACATGTAGTAGGTAGAGGCCAGTAATGCCCTTGACACTCTGTAATGCACGCGCGCGCGCACACACACACACACACACACACACTAATCTGGAAGAATAGGTCAGTGGTGCCACAAAGGAGCTTGGCTTGAGAGCCTGCCTGCAAACGCTGTGCCGTCTAAACAGCACCGCTTTCTGTTGCCTTCGGGAAATGAAAACATATAGAAACAGGCCACTTAGAGGCTCAAATGGGTATGTTAGCTCTTTTAGATATGTTTATTTTAGATTGTTATTTTTTAATCAGCTGTAAGATAGAAATCTAATGACTGGCTTCTTTGTGGGTTAACAGCGTGTTAGAACAAAAGATTTTTAAGAAATTTGGCAATTTAGTTGACTTTAGAATTGGATAACATTCTCAAATAATTTTACATTTTTTAAAATAGGGAATCGTTAAAATATAGGGTTACTGGTTTTCCTTATTTTACAGATGGGGTCGAGGATTTGGTCTTTTGGGTTCCATTTTTGGAAAGGATGGTGTATTAAACCAGCCAAACAGTGTCTTTGGACTTATATTTTATATACTACAATTATTACTTGGTAAGTATTTATAAAGCAATACAAAAGTACATTTGTTATATTCCATTGAGTACTTTGTGACTTTGCTCTGAAGTGTATATTAAATACAAACATGTTAATGATAGAACCATTAGTTTGTAGCATATTTTTGTGTTGTGAAAACAATGCACTAAAATTTTTATGATGATAATGTTCAACTTGGTATCAGTTGGTGTTTAATCATGGATAGCATCATCTCATGATGTCCAGGAAAGCCAGTCCAATCAAGGAAACTGCTACTCGAAATACGTTTGCAAATGTTTGGTTTTTTCCTTACTGTAGACTCTGTAGCTATTTTAAAATATCATGTATTAAGAAAACATTAATAGTAAACCATATTCATAATTCCACCACCTTTACATATCCACTATTTCCATTGTCTTATGCTTTTTTGTAAATGATGCTGGTGATCAAAACTAGGACCTAACTGAGCTACATTCTTAGCCCTGTGTTGCTCTTATTTTTAACATGGTATTGTCCTCGTATTTTGTTATTGTTGGCATCTATAATTCATATTTCATATTCTAGATAATGCTGCAGTAATCAGTTTTGCTTAAAGCCAACCCTACTCTTCCTCTTGGAATTATTTTCACAAAATAAATTTCCAGGCAGGAGGTTAATGAGTCAAAAAGCATAGAAGTGTGTGTGCGTGTGTGTGTGTGTGCGCGCGCGCGTGTGCGTGTGTGTGTGTACATGTTTTATTTTGTTTTGCTTTGGTGGTACCAGGGATTGAACCCAAGACCTTGACACTGAGCTACATCCTCAACTCTTTATTTTTTATTTTGAGACAGAATCTCACTGAGTTGCCCAGGCTGAGTTCTAACTTGTGATCCTCCTGCCTCAGCCTCCTAGAGTGCTGAGATTATAGGGATGCACCATCACACCTGGCTATAGACATTACCAAATTCCTTTGCCCCTAGTTGTCTGGTTATCCTGAAACTTTATCCACTCTTCATTTTTAAAATGTGTTCTATAAAATTTCTGATAGTTACATACTAATAGCTATTATTTTAATTTTACTACATTTTAATTTCCTTTTATTGACATTATAGTCATTGGGATCCTGATCCATTCTCATTTGTTGCAAATGTTTTTCCCATTCTTTATACTTACATTTTGTGTGAATTTTTATTATGTAAGCTTTTATATTTTTATAGGTAAATCCATCTGTTTTTGCCTTTGCATTTCAACTGTTAATATTTTATTGCATTGTTTGTCAGTTCTTCTGTGACTTAATTCATCAAGATATAAGTAATTCTTCTACCTGAAGTTGATTTTTTAGACAAATTGTGAATGTGAATTTTCCTGAATAGTCCTACCAAGTTTGCCCAGTTCTGTATCTGTATATTATTTATCCTACAGAAACATAAAGATGTATACATGGGGATATTCATAGCAGTACTATTTAAAATAGCAAAAATTGGAAGTAGCCTAGAAATAAGTAATGGTTGAATAAATTAGGCCACATCTATAATAGAAAATATTTGTAACCATTAAAGGAAAAGTAGGTCTTTGTGTGTACACTAGACAGATGAAGACATTGTTCAGTGAGGAAAACTGTAGGTTAATAGATACAGGGTAAATATATATGTGTGTGCATGTATATGGAAAAGGGTCTGGGTTGGAGGGGCGAATTGGACTTTTAATTCCATATACTTATGTTGTTGGGTTTCTAATAAAAACTGTAAAGTATAAACCCAAATGCAAGGGAATAGTTTATTTTCTCTAAATAGGAAAGAGCCTAAGAAAAGTCTTGGACAATATTAATTTTGGGAGTTAGAGGTGAAACTGTCAAATTTCTATTTGTAATATTAATGTTACTTTCATTACTCATTATTTCATTACTTTAAATGATAAGTAGTGTTTCTATTCACATTTTCTGAAGTCTTTTGCACTCCTCCTGTGCTTTTGCAATGTGTCTTTACCATTGTACACATTGGGCTCAGTGACAGTGTTCACAGCACACCGTCTTCCCTCCCTGTGTGAGATTCAGCTGCTGCTGTTTTGCTTTGGTTTTTTTTCTTTTAACTTTTAGGGTTTTAAAGATGTAATCAGTGCTAAGGGTATATTTTCCAATACTTCTTATATAAACTAAAATTTTCGGTTTTGGGAGTAAAATATGTTCTTCGTTGTTGACAAGATTATTCCCAAATTGCAGAAACTCATGTTTTCTTCATGGATACTGATCATTTCATATTTAATTCCTCCATAAATAATAGTCACATAGTTCCAGAATAAGATGCTGTACAGTAAAAGGTCTGTCGCACACTGACTCACTTTGCCCACATTTCCTCCTCGCCCCAGCTGGTAGCTTCATGTTGTTGTTCTAAAGTTTTCTAGTGCATATACAGGAAAATATAAACGTATCTTAATTTTCCTCCGTTTTTAAATTTAAGGTAGATGGTGCATACACTGCTATACAGTTTGCCTTCTTCCCCTTTGTCTTGGTGGTCTTTCTATGTCAGTACATTAAATGTCTTCATTGTTTTTTACAGCTGGAAAATACTCCCTTGTATGATTGTATCATCATTTATTTAGAGTTACTGCACATTTTATATGCTATTGGGAATTTTTCCCCAAACCACAAGTACCTAGTTTTGTTACAATAATATTTAAAATAATGTTTATAGTGCCTTTCAGTACTTTATTCTAGTTCATTTAATCATGCTTTATCCCAGCTCATTTAAATATCACAACAGTCTGAGGAGGTAGGCTTGAGTGTATCCTAGTTTTAGAATTAAAGAAAGAAAGGGAGAAAGTAAATATTTTTAAAATTTTTTTCAGTACTGGGGAAGGAACCCAGGACCTTGTGCATGCCAGGCACATGTTCTGCCACTGAGCCCCTAGCCCAAAAAATTGCACGTGAAAGTCATAGTACAAGCCACTAACATATCATGTCATTTTAAATTTTTCTTTTTTTTGGTACTGGGGATCAAACTCAGGAGCTCATACTTGCTAGGCAGGCACTATGCTGCTGAGTTAAATTCCCAGCCCGATTTTTAAAAAAATACATCATGTCATTTTAAAACTCTCTTAGATAAATTAAGGTGACAGCATTAATTTTTGGAGTTATACATGTTTAACATAGGCAAAGTCAGCAAACTTTTGCTCTACAGGGTCAGACAAAAAATAATTTTAGGCTTTGCTGGCCACTGTAACCTTTCAACTCTGCCTTTCTAGTGAAAGCAGCCACATACGCTGTATAAACAAATAAGAATGGCTGAGTTTCAATAAAGCTTTATTGACAAAACGAGGTGGCTGGCCAGATTCACCATGCTGGCACAAGTAATTCAACAGCATCTTAGTCCTGAGCCTTACTAAAGTGCAGTTATTTCTTTCTCACTGGCCCCACCGGCAAGCTCAGTCCCTGTGGCTGTTCTGCAGCCCATAGGCATCTCTTCTTTACCTTTTTGGCCAGCAGGCGCCAGGATTTATGCTTCTTCACTGACATCTTTTTTTTTTTTTTTTGGTACCAGGGAATGAACTTGGGACCTTGTGCTTGCTTGCAAGGCAGGCAGCGGCACCACTGAGCCAAATCCCCGGCCCTCTCTGACATCTTTTAATCTGCATCACTTACTCTTAGCTTTTCCTGTTACTGTTAGCTCTTGAATAGCAGGGTGATTTAATATACTCTGCCTTTTCCTCTATCCTTGAAAATAAATACATATATTTCTTATATTATTGGCTTTAAGAGATTACAAAACAATACAGGTGGAGAGAAAAGTCAAGAATTGAGTTTGTTTTTTGTCTTGAGAGCCCTGGCTTAGTGCACATTACTGCCTTTTTTTCTTAATCAGGTTGTTTTGACCCATATATGGCCAACTGGCTAAGAGTAGTTTCCCTTGTCCACCAGGTTAGCCCGTTCCAAGATGCTTAACAAGATTTCCTCCCTTCTTAGCAGCATGTTGGTATAGTCATTTCCCAGTATGGATTTTTGATAAATTTGATCTAAAGATGAAAAGCAAGTTTTACCTCCCACAGATGGGGAGCTTGTGGTGAGATCAGGGGGAGGGCCGCACCAAATGTGTACACTGGGAAGAAAGACGGTTGTCCTCACATTTCTTTATTTGTTAGGAGGGCTGGGGCTGTTGATGCACAGCTCAGCTTCGTTGCTTAATGTGCTCATGAGATTGCACCCTTCTGTGCCTGCCCTTAGCTAGGGCTAGCTTATGAAGTAAGGGCATGTCATGTGAGATACTGATAAAAGCATTCCAGCTGTAAAAGCAGTGTCCTATTTGCAAAGCCACCTGCATAACCTTAGCAGAATAGGTATGTAGTTTCTGTTCTCACATTTCCGAGTTTTGCAGTAAGATCAGTATTCACACACTGCAGCAAAGCTCAGAATGTTAGCTTTTAGCTCAGAAGTCCTCTCCAGTGTTGAGGCCCGAATGAGCCAAGCGTCTCTTTCTCTTGCAGGCATGACAGCAAGTGCAGTTGCAGCTTTAATCCTCATGACATCCTCCATCGTGTCTGTCGTGGGGTCTTTGTACCTGGCCTACATTCTGTACTTTGTGCTGAAGGAGTTTTGCATCATCTGCGTCGCCACTTACGTGCTGAACTTCATTCTTCTCATCATCAACTACAAACGACTAGTTTACTTGAACGAGGCCTGGAAACGGCAGCTGCAGCCCAAGCAGGACTGACCACCTGATGAACTCTTCCTGACAGTCTGAAATCCCTTTCTCCATTAAGTTTATTTTGCAACAGTTTTGGTTTTAATTTTTCACAACAGACACTTTCCCTAAGAATCTTAAACTGATTTTTTAAAATATTGTAAATTAGAAGGGGCCCTCACTATTTTCTGTGTCAATCTTCATTTTAAATATGGACACTAAAAAAGGATATGCCAAGCCAATCAAAGACAAGCTTTAACTTTACTTTGAAGATGTTTCTGAGATAATAAAATGTAGCCCTAGCCCCCTTTCCTCAGTGAGCAACCATTGCTAGTAATTCTTAATGTGTATAAATTCAATTTCAGGTATAACAAATGTGATCATGACATGAAAATATTTTAGAATAGATAAATATTAAATATTGCCATGTTTACAATATGTAATATGTTCTTAGCTGATGGATTGAAACGTAGATTCAACTAGAATCCATTTATGTGATATTTGTACATACAGGTAGAAATATTGGATCCATCTCTGCAGAACTTACTGTACAGTTTAGGTGAAGTGTAGCAGTGAGGACTCGTCAGCTCGACGCCGACTGATGAAGTAGTGAAAATAGCCCATACAGAGCATCTTGTGAGAAGTACTGGCAGCCATGGGTTCGGCATTGGCAGCAAAAAATAACAGGGGGGTGGGTTCCCTCTCATCTCCTTGTTCTGAAAGGAAGAAACTATATTTGAATGTCCAAGTCAAGTTTGTGTCTAGTCATGAAACTGGATCAATTGCAGCCTTACAGAATGAGTCCAAGAACGTCAGGACACTGAAGTTGGGAAAACTGGTATATTCTTTTTTGGGGGAAAAAACTGGAAATATCAATATGGCATTTTTAGGTAAAGGGTCTTACAATAGTTGAATTTTCAATGCAGATATTTTTCCTTGATATTGGTGCCACTCAGCCAAACAGTATTATGATAATAACCAGTATAAACCCAGTCACCTGAGTAGGATTGCTCTCCGGTACCTCCATAGTGTTTTCCCTCATTGTTTCTTTCTGCACTAAGGATTGTTAGTAATTGTTTTAGAATCAAATGTTGGATCTGTAAACTTCAGGGCTGACACACTGCTCCGTCTGTTCAATTAGGAGAAGTCCTACCAGTAGAAATATCTGAAGGTGAAATGCAGACATGTTGTCACTGCTGTTTCTGGCAGTAAGAATTTTTTAAAGTGATTTGAATAAACCCAAATGAAATTGTGACAGTATGTTTCTATGGTTAACATCTATCAGAATGTTAAAAGTGCCTTCTGTCTTAAATCTCAAACCAAATATTTTATGTGTTGAACTTGGGCAGAAGTGTCCTTCCTTCCTTACCATGAAACAAAACCTGCACTCTCCAGAAAGGTTCTGTATGATCATTTTATTCCATAGATTGAGAAGTGGTAGCGGTGATTTTGCTTCTAATTAATCATTAATAGTCGATTAGACTGGTAACTTTTGAGTGCTTTATTTGCCTTCTTTTTGAAGGGAGGAGACAGGCTCTCTGCTCTGTAAACTAAAACCTGTAGAGTCAGCAGTTGTTCAGTAGTTTACAACCAACTGTCATATAATTGACACATTGTAAGTCCTGTGGCCCCAGGCAGGTATAAAATCTGAATTGTCATGAATTTTTAATGGATTTTAACCAGTTTATTAAAAGATAGCTTAATTCAGATTTCATCGAGGCTTATGTTTTCCCGTGAATGTGAATATTTCAATGCCTGTCTTACTCTGTATGTACTGTTCCTGTGTTCTTAAGTAGTTAAAGGACTCCAGAAAGCACTGAATGTCTGGTGCTTATGGAGAGACAAGTCCCCGTGTTTGAGGACTGTACAGTAAGGTCCTCTTGCAGCCGAGCACCCGGTTCTACCAAAGCAGTTGACTGGTTCTCTTTTCTAACTAGAGTGGAAACGGCTTAACAGTGGAGACGTCTGTGATTTTATATATATCACAGTTGTGCTAAACAAGTTCCTCATGTCCCAATTTCAAATGTTCTTTCATTGTATTTTGTATTAATCAGCAGAGTATAGTTAAAGCTTGTCTTGATGTTGCATTCTTGCAAATATCTACAACTCTTACATGAGAAAATATGTACAAATGTTCAGCCAGACCCTTCAAATTTTTCCTTTGCTTTCCTAAGCCTTGGGGGAACCACTGTTTCAGTTATATAACAATTGTTGCCACATTCCTGTGACCCAGTAGAATTCATACCCTTTTTCTCACTGAGAGATGAACAGGTGCTGCCTGAAACAACAGCATTTCCCAAAACACCAGTATCTCAGTAAGCCCCAGAAAACTCCGTCGTGTGCTATTTGCTCTTTGCCCTGGAGGAATTTAGGTTCCTCCTGCACCTTCAATTTCACCCCGAAGAGGGGAAAACACCTATGTTATAAAACTTGAAGATTGTAGGACTGTGTCAGACCCAATGTTTAAACACTGCAGCATTGCTAGCCACCAATGTTGGAGAACAGGTTGGGGGGAAATTGGCTTTAGCAGTAATTCCATGCTTCATGTTTCTGAAGTGGTTCACAACAAATCAAGCCTCTTATCATAAATATTTGAATAAGAAGTTATAGTTAGATGGTAAATTCTATGGAGTCTAGGTGGTTTGGAGGATTTCATTTGGTTTTTCATCACAGCTAATTGGTGTCAATGAGGGTAAACTTCTGAAATAACTCAGGTTTAACTAGCTGTGTGCCAGGAATCACTCTGACTTGATCTATGTATTCATTATTTTTAAAGAATGCTAAAAGCATTGACTATTTTCATACAAAGAGACAAAGAGTTTTCGTTTGGTACAAAGGATCTTTGGACCTACTAGAACTCTTTGTTGGCTTTTGCTTGTTTTCATTTATATTTATTCTCAAAAGACTATCCTTTTAAAAGTGCAAAGACATCTTGAGCAATTGCTTTGTAACTAGATGGGCTGCACTGCCTGACACCAGTGAACTGACAGGTGAGCTCATATGAAAAATTAGTGAAGGGCTGGGGATTTAGCTCAGTGGTTCCGCCGCCTGCCTTGCAAGTGCAAGGACCTGAGTTCGATCCCTGGTACCAAAAAAAAAAAAGAAAAGCAAAGAAAAATCAGTGTTGGACAAACCCAGGCAAAGACCCCACTGTCTTTTCTGGTACCTGTTTGGAGAGATACATCCAATACACAGCCTTTGTCCTCCAGCACATGAGTACTGGTGAAACGTTTCTACTTAATTTTGGGCAGCACTTAGGAACCCTAATCCGTGAGAACAAAAGGGCGAGGGTAGGAGTCCCAGCTACTTGGTCTTAAACATTTTTTGGACAATTTCGCCCAGAAAAGGTGAAATGTTTTGTTATCAAACTGTATTGAGCATGGCCTAAATATTAGGTGTACAATCTGTATAGTATGTGCCATCAAAAATATTTATTATTAGTGCTTTAAGCTCCTGAATAAACGTTCATGTAAAATGGAGTTCACTGGGCAGATTTCCCCTTTAATGTAGGTAGAAATATTCTTTATTAGAGATTTAGGATACCATTTTGCTAACTGGTAAACAAAAACAAATGTAAATATGTAAGAATGTTTATTTGTTGCACATAACTTTTTTGGTATAAAATAAATGTAGAAGTTACCTGTGGAAGTTGTGCTGCCATCATTCTTATAGTACAGTAGTTAGTTTTTAAAAAGAAGCTGAAATGAAGTCTTGTTAGATTCCCTAAGAGCCTTTAAAGTATGCTTGAAGTCGATGTTGTAACCTCATCCCTGCAGGGTGATTCTTTTCCTTTTCCATCCTGTGTAACTTATAGAAGACCCAGATTTCTCAGGGACTAGTTCTTTGAGTTCCCCTGGGTTTGTAAAGTGTGGTGGAGGAAGGATGAATGGCAGGTGTTCCTGCTTACACAGAATGTTCTGAGCAGATGTTTTCCCATGGCTTTTCTTTATCTGGAGTACTCCTTTCTTACAGTCTTCTATAGATCAGTCCCTACTTCAGGGAATAGAACAAATGTAGTCTATGCTGGAACCTTAGGGCCTGTGATATAGACTTTATTCCTAATTTGTAAAACATCTGTGTTTCTGTTACCTTTAATATTTTCAACATTTGGCAACTAAAGAGCTTTATATATCTTTGACATTAATTTTTATTTTTGGTTTTTTTGAGACAGGGTCTCACTATATAGTCCAGGCTGGCCTTGAACTCAGTGATCCTCCTGCCTCAGCCTCCTGTGTGATGGCATTACATGAGTGTACCACCACACCCGGCCTATTCTTTGACATGAAACTGAACACAGTGCTTGATTACTGTGAAGAATTTAAGAGCTTCCATGATAACCCAACATATGGCGCCCCAAAGATTCCTATTTGAACTGACTGTACTCATTTCTAAAAAAAATGGCCTCAAGATTAGGCAGAATTATCTTTCTTCTTTCCTTTCATGGGGCCTGGAAAGGAAGATCTAAGGTGGGATGTGTTGAGGCTGGAGGTCGGTTCCGTGACCACAGCGAGCAGACAGCGAGCCCGCGGCGCTTCCCAAGGCCGGGACTGACGCACTGGCTCAGCGGCGCCCCGGACTGGAGGGGACGGGAGCCTTCGGGCAGGTCCGAAGCCGCCTCCGCCTCGCCACCCCTCTCCAAGCTCCCAATGCAGCGCCTCACTGCTCCTGCCCCTCCGCTGCTCTCCATCTCTGTGAGCCTCGGAGCCGGCCGTGTGGCTGCAGCAGGGACGGGACAGACTCCCCGTGTGACAGCCCCGCAGACGCCGGCTCCAGGGCGGGCAGTCACTCAGCGCCACATCTGTACTCTCACACTGGAAAGCTTTATTGTCACCTGCAACCGCTTCCAGCACACTCCCGCGGGGCCCAGGCCGCATGGAGGCGCCCAGGGAGGCACCGCCGCAGTCAGTGGGCTGCTCTGCAGACCTCCACCTCGCCCCCCGCGCCCGCCCGGGTCTCGTTGGCCAGCCGCCAGTACCGCTCCCGCAGCAGGAACGCCGCACTCTTGGGCTGCCGCTGGCGAGTGAAGATCCCCTTTTTGTTCCCCAGGACTCTCTGTGGCACTGAAAAACACGGCAGAAGGTGAGGTCATCCCTTCAGATGACTGATGAGCCAACCTGGGCACTACCCACAAGTGTCCTCTCAGAGCTTAGGGCCCTGGAGATTGAACCCAGGGCTTTGACAGTGAACCATATTCCCATCCCCCCCTTTAATTTTTGAGACAAGATTTGCTAAGTTGCCCAGATGGAATTCAAACTTGTGATCCTCCTGCCTCAGCCTCACCGACCATGGGCATGCACCACCACACCTGGTTTGAAGTGACTGATCTCTTACGTGTTAAAGTATTTAAATACCACTTCCTGGTGTGACTGGTATCTTATGTGTTAAAGTATTTAAATATCACTTACTGGTGGTATTTCCAGGCTGCTGGTGGTAAAATTTAAAAATTTATCTTTTAGTTGCAAATAAGGCTTAAGAAATGAGTGCCCAGCTGCAAGGTGTGGGCCATTCATTCTTTTTTTCTCTTTACTTCTTCCTTCCCATCCAGTCTTGTTTTGGTTTGTTTTTGGTACCGGGGATCAAACTTGGGTCCTTGCAAACTTGGGTCCTTGCGCTTTTGAGGCAGGCAGCAGAACCACTGAGCTAAATCCCCGGCCACCGGTCCAGGTTTTTTTGTTGTTCATTTATCCCCTTTCCATTCAAATTTGTGGTTAACACTTTAACCTTTCAAAGGCCCTTCTTATGTAAATAATATGTTGGAATTCCCATGCCATATCCTCCCCTCCCCGAAACTGCCATCTGAAGTTACCAGGGACCTATGTCCATGCTAAGTCAAGAAACTAGAAACCTTAAGCCAGATGTAGTGGTGCATGCCTGAAATTCCAGCCCTCTGAGAGGCTGAGGCAGGAGGACCGCAAATTCAAGCCTAGACTGGGCAATTTGGGGAGACTGTCTCAAAACTTGGGCCAGGGATATACCTCAGTGCAAAGGCCCTGGGCTTAATCTCCAATACCAGGAAGGAAGAAAATGCTAGAAATCTAGAGGTGGAGAAAGCGGGAAGCACTGCTGGATCTTAACTAGAGTGGCTCTCAACTGTCCCCACTTGAGAAGACTTAAACACTCCCACATTCATGGTGCTTGGGACTCACCTGTTTTTAGTGAGCCTGCTTTTCAGAGTCAGTAACAGCACACTGCACTGTCCTATGTTTCTCGGGCACTGTGCCCTACTCGATAACGGGTGTCTCCAGTCCAGTCAGAGGTCCTACCGTCCTCCTCACTCTTATGAAAGACCCAGGCAAGCCAGCCCTTCATGCCTCAGGACAGGAGGCTCATTCACTGAGACAGGTTCCCACCAGCTTGTCCAGGCCACCCTTAAGCTTGCTGTGTCTCCCAGGCTGGCCCGGACTCCATCTTCCTGCCTCAGCCTCCCCAGTGCTGGGATCACGGGTATGCACCAGCCACCACGCCCAGCTCCCACTGGCTGTTTCACCATAAAATTTTTTGGGAAGCATGATTGCTTTGCTGTTATCAATCACAACTTGTCCTGGGAAACTACGCAGCCTACATTGCTTAGCCCATTTTCTAAACTTTGGTTTCCAGTGTTCTTAGAACCAGATGCCCAGAACTGAAAGCCAACCTGAAAAGCTCAGAAATGGTACAACCCCTCAGCTACACTGCCACTTACTCTGGTTAGTCATGAAATCGGCAAAATTCCAGATGAGCTCTCCAACCACATACTCTTTGCGTTTTTCATCCAGAACTGAATGGTACCGCGCCAGCAGGCTCTTCTGGTACTCCTCACTGAACATCAGAGGCGGGTCCTGGGGTTCAAGGCCAACAGAACCGCAGTCAAAACTGGCAGAACCGTAAATGTTAGATAAAAATAATGATCCACTTGCTGATGACCTAGCTATCTGTCCTCACCGTGGGCTGGGGGGACTGCGGGGCTTGCTGTGGTAGCACAGAGAGAAAGCCAGAGTAGGATGTAACCCAGAGTAAAAGAAAAAAAGTGTTTTTAAAAAAACCTTAATTAGTAACTTACTTATAAACCTAGTTTGATACATCTTTATCTTATTCTCTATCTCTGTCCAGTCTTAAAGCAAAACTACACTGAGTGAAAATACATCTTTGCCTCAGGTTTCAGGTAGCTGCTGTTGCATAATTTGAGAAGTGGTGTGACGCAGGTTTAACTCATTTGACAAGTGACCTCGCATCTGCCCTCAAGGGCTTTACCGAGCAGCAGGAAGCATAGCTAGCAGGAGTGTAAGGAGCAGGAACAGTGAGGGCAAGAGGCGTGGGGACAGCCAGCAGCGCGGCCTTTCAGTCAGGGCAGGAGGACAAAACCTTGCTGGCTTCAACTCCTTCCCAGTGAGAAGGACTACAAGGGCCTCAGGGCGCACTGGAAATTCGACTGCACAACGAAGGCACTTTTGATCCAGTTTTGAGCTGAAACTGAAGCAGGGCCAGATGGAGATTTTCTCGCTCTTAACGGAGATGGACCTGCCTGTCTTAACACAACAGCTACAAGTCACATGAGACTTGGAATTTAGGACTAAGAGTAGGTTAATACAGTCACACTTCAAGTCCTCAGTAGCCACACGTGGCCAGCCTAGTCACTATCACAGGACAGTGCAGACAGGGAACATTTTCATCACTAGATGCTTTGAGACAGTCTCTTAAAAATTCAGTCGATTACTTTTTCCAGGGGGAGAACAAAAATGCACATCCATGGATGTGTGCCCTCCTTTACCAGTCAAGAGAAGTGGCATTCTGGCTAAGCAAGGTGAACTCTACGATGTGGTACACAGTCCTCATTTAACAACTGAGTCCCATTGCTGCAACTAGGTCATTAAATGACCTGGTCTCTAAATGAGAAATTGTAGGTGGTATGTACAATACTCAGAGCAAAACAAAGGGCAAAGGAAGCTCCAGCTTGATGACTTTGCTTCTATCCGCCTAACACTTCCATGCGGTACTGTAATGAATAACAGAACATAAAGCTGTAGTACTGTACTATGCAGTACAATCGGCAAAAATTACAGCCCTGTTATAAACAAGGTGTATTGTACAAAAAGAGACACTGAGGCTCTATAAATAATGTACAGAACTGTACAAAAAAAAAGATCATAAGTCCAAATAGTCATTAAAACAGACTGTTAAATGAGAGATATCTGTTAGATATCATATTATCAAAACAGTTCAGTGAAAATGACTTGTTTTTCTTAAGAACACATGCTCTCCGACAACCTTTAAAATGAATAAGCAGCCACCAACAAACCATCACATCAGCTAGGTTTAGGTGACATTGATCGCCTCACATGTCAGAGAAGGTAGGGATGAAAATTATTCAGAAAACCCAGGATCTCTTATGATATAGCAATGATATAGAAAGTGCTCATCAAAAATCATGATTGCAAAACAGATGCCATCCAGATGTGCTCTTTAGCAAATCAATAAGGCATCTCCTCCTAACCTTCCTCAAATCCTTCCCGGCACCTCAGCAGCTTCCGGGAGTTCTTCATGGTTACACTGATCATACAATTGATGCTGCTGGAAGCTGGGTTCTGAATGTGCAGTTTTGGCTTCTGCAGGTCACTGCAAAGGAACAAGGAAACTAAAATGCTACTAATAAGATAGCACAGAACTATGAACCTGCTTGCCTATAAAAATCATTGGATATGCCATATATCCTTGATGGTGAAACTGGCGTTCATGGAGCCACTGCTGTCCTTGGAGGAGAGAAAGACATAGAAAGTAGGTATGCGGTAAAGGAGCTCACTAGCCAGGAGTGTAAGACAAAAATTAAACACAAAACAATCACAGAGCCAAGGAAAACAGAATTAAATGTTCAGGTGTTTACTGTGGTTCAGAAATGTATATAGAACTCTTGAGAAAATATGTGCACCCATGTGATGTGATTGTTCAGAACCGTACAAAAAAGGTTATAAGTCAGAGCAGCGGGCTGTAAGTCCAGTCATGAACAGGTAGGTCGTAAAACGAGGAACGTCTGTAGAGTCCACTGGGGTGGCTGCTCCCACGAAGGGGGAGCGTGGGAAGAAATGTACGCCTGACAGGAATCTCAGCGGAGTGGGAAGGGGCTGGGTGGGATGAGGAACCGGCTATGCGTCAAGAATCCACACGAAGCCAGGTCACCCGTGATCCTAGCACTCTGGGAGGCTGAAGCAGGAGTATGCCAAGTTTGAGCCTAGCCTGAGCAACTTAGCAAGACCCTGTCTCAAAATAATTCTTCTTTTCGGTACCGGGGATCGAACTCAGTACCTTGCACTTGCGAGGCAGGCGCAGTGCCACTGAGCTAAATCCCCGGCCCTGTCTCAAAATAATTTAAAACTTTGAAAAAGGACTGGGCGTCTATCTCGGTTTGAAGGCCCTGGGTTCAATATACAGTACTACAAAAACAAAATAAAGCCATAGCCCTCCTGGACAGCCGGTGGGAGGCGTCTGGAAACAAGGCCCCTAAAGACCAAGTAGGCAGCCGGACCCGGACCGGGACCCAGACCAGGACCCGGACCCGGACCCGGACCCGGACCCGGCGGCAGCAGGAGGAGCCCAGGAGACCCAGATCCCTGAGGGACGGAGCCCGGGAGTGAGCGGAAGCAGAAACGCGCCCGCCCACCACTCGCCTCGTGCAGCCCCGCGATGGTCTCCGCCCCGTACTCGCTCTGGATGATCGGCTTCCGGTAGGCGCGGTGCCAGTTCTCGAACTGCGTCCGCAGCTGCAGCTCGATCACCTCCAGGTGCCCGTAGTCATGGTACCAAGAGTAGTAGCTGTTCACGCAGATCACGTCCACGTACGGGACCTGGGCGAGAGCGACAAGCCTGTAACGGCCAGGCCAGGGGGGCGCTAGGGCACCCGCGTCCTGGCGGGGCTGTGGCAGCAGAGGTAAGAAGGGGGTGCGGAAAATGACTTGGGTCCAAGGGCTGGGGATGTAGCTGGGTCCAAAAGCCATGGGTTTGATCCCCGGCCCCCCGACACATACACACGGAAGGCTCGTCTCCAGAGCCTGCGCTGGGACCGCTCTTCCGGTGACCACAGCCCCTTTCTGGACTGGTGGCTGAAAGATGCAGGCAGAAGATAGCTGGGGAGAATCATGGCTCACAAGGCCAGGCGAGCCCAGCAGGCCCGCAGACACCAGGTTCCGCACGTCCCAGGCCACCTTGTGCCACAGCGTGGTTCCCGCCCAACCCCTGTACTTCTTCACTGGCGTGTTCCGCAAGGCTTTCTCCACCTGTCAGAACTAAAATGCTGGCTTCACAATTCTTCATACTTGCCATCCTCCTGCCTCGGTCTCCCAGAGTGCTGGGATCACAGGCCTGCAACACCACGCCTGGCTCTCAATTTGCTTTCGTTTTTTTGTAAATGAAGTAGAGATGATACTGGATCTAAATCTTTCTCAATTTGCTTTTGTGCTGGTTTCTCATCCATTCTGCCTGAGGCTTCCTGTTTCTCTTCCTGTCGAACTGCTTCTTCATTACTTCCCTTCAGTTCCCAGATGAAAAGAAGTTTCTTTCTGCTGTGTTTCGGCTTCAGTTCAGCCCCTTAGAGTTCCAGGGGCCGCAGGCCAGGCAGGGAGCCCGGAGATGCCGAGGGGCCGCTGTGCCAGCCAGCTGCATCTCTGCCCCCTCAGCTGCTTGGTCGCTGGAATCACTGGGGAGCTGACTGTGATTCTGGTGATAAGTGTGCTTCAGAAGCACTGGGCAGATAAACTCTGCATGCCCTTAACTCTCTGGTGTTCTGGGACCTGATTAAATTGAGTGCACGTAGTGAGTGCGAACTGACAACAGTCAGTGCGCCAGCTCCCTGGATCGGGAAGCCACCTGCCGGGAGCTGTCCCCACCCAAAGAGCACCGTGGACACAATGCAGCTGGGCACATCCTCCCAGATCGCATTGGCAAGGCTGAAGGACAGGCCAGGGAGGGGACAGAAGTGCCGGGACCCCAGCTCACCCCCAGGTCTGTTTGATAGTTGGCATTGGTCACAAATGTCACCGGCCGGGAGGGGTCCAAGGCCTTGGTGTGGGTGATCACCGTTCTGTCCACAGAGGGCAGAAGACAGCTCCGTCAGCGTGCGGGACTCAGCTGTCTGGTGTCCCCTCCCTTACAGCCTCCCCCAAAACCTGCTCTCCTGTCTGCTGAGTAGCTTTAATCCTAGCACTCTGGAGGCTGAGGCAGGAGGATCCCGAGTTGCAGCCCAGTTTGGATGATTTAACAACTTAGTAAGACCCTGTCTCAAATGAGAGAAAAACTTAAGTCCTAACTGGCTGAAAAAGCTCTACAAGGCTGGGACGGAGGGGGTTGTGGGGCAAGATGGGATATTCACAAAGCACTGTGTTGCCAGGCAGGCTGCGCCCTTCTGGTGCTTGGGAGGGGACAGGGAGTTCAGTCCACAGCTGCAGGGAGCAGCGGGAGCAGAAATGGCACAGCCTGGGGAAACTAGCAGCAGATTACGGGGGCCGCAGCAGGCCCTGTGGGATATAAGGGGACAGAGTTTAAAGCAGAGTCAGCCTGCAGAGAAGGCAGCCGGAGGGGAAGAGGGGAGGCTCTGACAGAGGAGCCAGCCTGGGGTCAGCACATGACCTGGAGACCTACCCAAGGCCTCACAGCACAGGGCCCCCATTCACTGGGGTTTTGGGGGTGAAGGGGGCAGCACGGGATTGAACCCAGGCCCTTCCCACTGAGCTGCATCCCCTGCCCTTTTTATTTTGACACAGGGTCTCTAAATTGCCCAGACTGGGGCCGGGGATTTAGCAAGTGCAGGATCCTGAGTTCAGTCCCCGGTACCCCCCAAAAAATAAAAATAAAAAATAAATTGCCCAGGCTGGGCTCCAGCTTGTGGTCCTTCTGCCTCAGCCTCCCAGTGTGCTGGGGTGGCAGGCCTGTGCCACTCTGCCCTACTGTCCCTGTTGTTTTTAAATACAAAGTTAGACTTATCTGCAGGTAAGCTCTGGATTCATTCACGTGTGAACAGGACAGGGAGGGCCTCGCTGAGGTGACGTCCCCACCCGAATGGGTGGGTATTTGTTCCCCTGCACAGCCGGTATGGACGCACCTCGGGCCTGGGGCCAGGGGACACTGCCTGACTCCCAGCACACGCCACCCCAGCAAGGGCCACCTCCGCCAGCTCCTGGCTGACACTGGCGGTGTGACCGCTGCCCAGCACGGGGCACTCACTTGAAGTAGTACCCTGCGGGGTGCAGGCTGGAAGTGGGCTCGTTGGCCACGGACCACATCACAACGGCCGGGTGGTTCTTGTCGCGCCGCACCATCTCCTCCATCACCTGCAGGTGGTGCTGCAGGGACTGGTTGCTGTAGCTCTCACTGCAGGCGGGTGGGGAGGAGGGGAGGGCCTGTCACTGCCCGCTGTCACTGTCCCCAGGGCCAGGCAGGCCACACAGGGTGGGCAGCAGCCACTCACACCAGCACGATGCCCACCCCGGGACACTCGTCGATGACCACGATCCCGTAGCGGTCGCAGAGCTGCATCACCTCCTCCGCATAAGGGTAGTGGCTGGTGCGGAAGGAGTTGGCCCCAACCCAGCGGAGCAGGTTGAAGTCCTTCATCAGCAGCGCCCAGTCGAAGCCCTTGCCTCGGATCTAGGGCACGTGGAGCAGAGTAAGGAGCCCCGCCCACCCCTGCGGAAGCTGCACCTTTACAGAATGGGATTGAACCCAGGGCCTTTGCGCTGAGCCCTTTCTTAATTTTTTATTTTGAGAAAGGTCTCCCTAAGTCACTAAGTTGCCCAGGCTGAGCTTAACCTTCTGATCCTCTTGCCTCAGCCTCCCAGAGTGCTGGGATTACAGCCATGTGCCGCCACACCAGGCTTACTATTTGCAGCATTTGGCTCCAATGTGCCAAGCTGCGTTCGATGGCTTCAGGCACAAGGGGAAGGTAGAAGGAAATGACAAGGACCAGCAACATCCCACACAGGGGCACGGGAGCCCCAGCTCACATCCGAATCCTCGTGCTTGTTGACACCGTGGAAATAGAATGACTTCCCGTTGATAAGGAACTGACTCTCTGTGACAGCCACAGTGCGAATCCCAACGGGGAGCGTGTAGAAGTCGGCTGTGGGCCCCATTGCTGTCTGTGCAGTCATCCTCACCTGTGAGACCCAGAGCCCCAGTAACCGGCCTGAGCCCCCCAGGTGACCCGCCAGCAGGAAGGAGCCCCTTTTTTTAGCTTTTTCAGATTAGGTCTTGCTATGTTGCCCAGCCTGGCCTCAAACTTCTAGGCTCCTCCCGACTCAGCCTCTCCAGTGAGGTACCCTACAGGACCGGACACCACAGCCAGCTGAGAAGGACCTTGTGACACCACAGCGGCCCACCTTTGGGGCTGCGAGCAGAGACACAGAAATCACAGTTCCTAGCACTGTCCCCCATGGAGGGCGGGAAACTGAGAAAACTCCAGGGACCCTGCCTGTCTCCATGCCCTGGGCCACCAGATGGGGGCAAAGGCCTCCCTCAGCCCCAGGCCTGAGCCCATTACCTCCAACGAATACAGGTAGGCAGGGTCCTCGTGCATTAGGTATGGCCACCAGAGGCGGGCAGTGGGCACCTGCAGCTGCCCCTGGCCTCCTGTCCCCTGAGCCACGATGTGGCCTTCCACATCCAGAAGTTGCACTTGCAGCTTGTAATGTTCACTGCCCTGGGTGATGATCTGGTAATTCACCAGCCCTACGGGAAACGGGATCAGGGCTGAGGGAGGGATGGGGCCTGGGCCACCCTGCAGCTACCACTCCAAGGAGTCCTCTTAGGCCCCAAGACCCCAGCAGACAAATGCTTGTTTGTTTCTTTGTTACTTTCTAACACTGGGGATGGAACACAGGGCCTTCGCACTGAGCTGCATCCCCAGGCCTTTTTAAAATTTGAGACAGGGTCTTGCCAAGTTGCGAAGCTGCCCAGGCTGGGCTGTTTCTTGAGCTCAATGTGCAGTGAGAGGAGACGAAGCAAGAGCTGTGGTGTTGCAGGAAAGACCCCACTTCTCCCTGGGCCCCACTTCCTCACAGAGAGGCGCCACCAGCTCCAACTGCCTGGGGTTAGCTCAGGGTGGATGGAAGCCTGCAAGGGCCAGGACATGCCGAGAGGGCATTTTTCCTTTCTGGGGGAACCTTTCCAAACAGGGATCAGAGCCACTCTGGGTCTGGCTGAGGACACTTCCTGCCAGCAGGCCTCACCAGTGTCCTGGTCCACGTCAGTGGTGACTGTGATGTCATCGATATAAGCGGTAGGTGTGGTGTAGAGGAGCACGGGCCGGTGCAGTCCCGCGTAGTTGAAGAAGTCAAAGTTTATGTCCTGGATAAAGTAACCCTTGGGATACCTAGCGTGAGAGGGCAATGGCCAGCGGCCCTTGGTCTCCCTGACCTCCCCAGCCCCGGGACCTGGGTTCTGCGACAGCCACCCCGGCCCTGTCCGGTGGGGAGGTGCTGCTCACTTGGTGGTGTCGGTCTTGTAGAGGATGGTCCCCGGCGGCAAGGTGTGCGGGGTGAGAGTGTTGTTGATGGCGATGGTCACACGGCAGGAGGACAGGGGCCCCGTCTGGACCAGCTTGCTGATGTCAGCCTCAAAGGGGAGGTGGCCGCCCTCGTGCTCTGCCACATGGACCCCATTCACCCACTGCGGACACAGGAAATATGGGGAGGAGGGCCCCAGTGCAGGATGAGCCCAGCAGTCTCCCCAGCCCAGCGTGGGAACCCCAGGGCCACCCCAGAAGGCAGGCAGTCAGGTGACAGCCCCTGGCTGGCCTGCCGCTCCTGCACTGACCACGATGGCGTAGTAGTGGGCGCTGCCAATCCTCAGGACCACTCTTGTGCGCAGATCTTCGGTCCATCGGTGGGGCAGGACCACTTCCCGCTCATACCACACCCAGCCCACGAAGCTTCGCAGCTGCCCGTCTTGGCCCACGTCGTTGAAGCTGGAAGGGACTGGCATGTCCAGGGTGGCGCCCGACTAGGGGAAGGAGAGCTGGGCTCAGGCCTGGGTCACCCAGCAACCTGGGACCACTGACCACAGCTGTAACGCCAGCGCCCAGCGCAAGCCTGACAGGAGAGGGACGCTAGGTACTGGCTGAGCACCTGCCGCATAACTTGATCAGGCTCCAGCGCCCGGCCGGCCTGTGGCAGGTGGCACAGAAGTGCTTCCGCAGGGCACATCGGACCAGGGCCAAGATCTCCGTGACCCAGGGCCACGGCCCAGCCCGAGGGAGGAAAGGCCGGGGCCTGACTAAGAGGCAGAAGGCCCGCGGCCGCAGAGAGGAAGTGTGGTCCTGGCTGAGCCAACGGCGCCCGGTCCTGCAGCCGCGCAGCCCCTCTCCACTTCCTCCTCTGCTGATCGCTGGGCGGCCGCGCTGAAACCCGAGATGCACGCGAGCCCGGGCCAGCCGGGCAGGCGGGTACCACGCGGCGCGACCTCGCGGCGGGCCTGGCTCCCTCCCGGTCCCGCGCCTCCAAGCCCACTATCGTAACCTCCGCCCGGCCGGCAGCCACGGGTGCCCGATGAGGGTTCCGGGTTCGCGCACCTCGCGCAGCGGTCGCCGGTACCACTGCTCGTCGAAGCCTTGGTGCCGGGCGGCCGAGAAGTCGGCGCGGAAGCTCCAGAGGCCGTCGAGCTCCTTGCGCTCCCGCGACGGGCTCTCGCGGGGGTACAGCATCCCGCCCTGCAGCGCCAGCGCGCACCCCCAGAGCAGCGGGCCGAGCGCGGCCCAGCACCCGGCCGTCCGGGGCATGGTTCCCGCGCCGCGGCAGCTGGCAGCCAGGTAAGAGCCGGCTCGCGGAGGCGGGGCCGCGGGGAGGCGGGGCCGCGTGGGGGCGGGGCGGACCACGTGTCCGCGCCCGGAGGCCGCCCACGCCATTTTGATTGAGGGCGAGCGCCAGAACTCGAGGACTCCCGCAGTCAGACGCTCGGAAGCCGAGGCCGAGTCATCGTCCCCAGTCCAAGGGAGCGGGGACTCGGGCGGTCCTCCCACGGCTGCCAAGGTGTCACTGCCTTCCCCACTCGGGGACTGACTGATTCTCCCCAGCCCGGACGAGGCAGAGGCCGGGGTGCTCAAGGTGAGACCCCTGAACTCTCTGCCCGCCCCAGACATTGCAAACTCAGCCTAGCAGGGCAGTGGGCGGCTTAGTCCAGGCCTTGGGTCTGGCCCCACCCGAAGACAAGGGCTGAAGGGGATGGGCTGGAGGTGGGGCTTAGGGTCCCCATTACCTGGCCTGGATACAGACGTTGGCAGAGTTGCACAAGTGTTTGCTTTGTTCCGACTGCACGCCCGCTAAAGCAGCTTTCCGATAGTGGACTTTGATATTGGAAAGAGAGAGAGATCCCAGGATAGTAAAGTTAAATACAGGAGGTGAAAGAATATAATGCTTTTCCCAAATGCTTATTATATAGAAGTAAGAAGCAAGGTGTGGTGCCACACGCTTGTAATCCTAGCACTCTGGGAAGCTGAGGCAGGAGGATTGTGAGTTTGAGCCCAGGCTGCGCAGTTTAGCAGCTTAGTGGGACCTCAAAATTTAAAAACTTATAAAGGAATGCAGCTCAGTATGAAGGCTATGGGTTCAATCACCAGTGAGAGAGGGAAAAAGAAGAAGAGGCAGGAAGACAGAAAGGGAAAGAAGGAAGGAGAAGAGACCCAGAGGCAGAGAAAGAGAAAGGAGGAAAGACCTTAAGCCTCCGAATTTATGACCTGAGAACCACCTGCTGGTCAGTAAAGCCCATCCACCGAGCTACTTCTTCTCCCAGATGGTGAGCCCTATACAAATATGTAATCAAGCTGGAAATGGAATTTTGGAAGCACCATTAGTCTAGTTAAGAACAGGGAGCTAAGGAAGTCACTCCTTTCCATCCACTTAATTTTTTTTTTTTTGGTATGGGGATCGAACTCAGGACCTTTCGATTGCCAGGCAGGTGCTGGAACCACTGAGCTAAATCCCCAGCCCTATCCACTTAATTTTTTTTTCCTATCCACTTAATTTTAAATAGCACCCAGGGCCATCACACTTCCATTGCCCAAGAGATAAAAAAAAATACAGTAACAATAACTCAGGCGATCTCTGCTCTAGGTGAGAGAGCATGCATGTTGGTTCTCTTAGCCCAGTGATGGCAAACCTTTTAGAGCTTTCAATGATACAAACAGCCCAGTGTGGCAGGCATGCAATAGGTTCGCCAATACTGTCCTAGCCTGACCTTTATTCCCTTTACCCTACCTCATTAAGGGCTCATAAATATGTGCTATGTGTCATGCATGTAATTAAGATCAGAGTGAATTCTGGGACAAGCATTTGTGTTGAGAGACACAGCACCCTGTCAATCATTCCTATCACACCTAGAGATTTAGGAGAGGCACCAGGGTGGATTTGCATACTCTTTAAATTCAGAAAGTCTGACTTATGAGAGGCTGCTGCTGTGTGCTGAGCAGAGTGCAGTGCTTTTACTTTCCTGTCACCCCGACACCACTTTTATGCCACATCTTTCATCAGTGCAGTCCTGCCCTGAGCACAACTTCCCATGATCTTCGATAACTAGCTGCTTTCCACCTGCCCCTGGGTGTGTGCTCTGCAATTCTTTGCTCCCTGTACACAAGAGCATGGATTATATCTGCTCATCGTGCAGGAACACCAGTGCAGGAACACAGTTGGTGAGCGAGGAGTGAATGGAGGCAGAGTGGGGTCCAAGCATCAGCCATGAGATGTGCCACTGTTTTGAGTCCAGGATGTGAAGGGATGGAATGAGCCGCCCATCTCCTTTTGGGTGACTCCAAATTCCTTCGCACATTTCCTCAGGATCTGCCACCCCACCAACCCCAACTCTCAGCTCCTGAATACAACATGCTCCCAACACCTCACTGGCCTGGCTGGTGTTTATCAAGCAAAACAAACTGAAGTGGAGTGGCACTGCTTCCTGTGGACCCGGAGGCCATGTCAGCTGCATCTCAGACCTGTGCCGGGCAGAGCCTCTGAGCAGCTGAGATGCCCCCACCCCAGATGTGCAAGGCACCTTTTCCTGGGCCAAACTGGAAGTTTCCTAAACATCACTAACCTCTGCCAAGCTTCTGTGCCATGAACCCTTCCCCCAGACTACCCAAGGCCCAGGCTGCTCCCAATCCCTCTCTTACAATCCCTCTTGTTAGCACCGATCACTGCTCCCAGTGAAGGGCTGGGTGTGGAGCTCAAGCTTTTCCCTCATCCTGGAAGCCCTTCCTCTTTGTCTCTGACTAGAAGATTCTTCCCATTCTTCTAATGCTTCCATCCCAGCTCAAACATTGTTACCGTCACTTCTCTTGGTCCAGGCCACTCTCCTGCCCCCTACACATACAATCTACTGAGGACTTTGAACCTTTGGCTTAGTCTTTCAAGATACTGTAACAAAAATATCATAGCCTGGGTAATTATAAACAGCAGAAGTTGATTGCTCACGGTTCTGGAGGCTTGAGAAGTCCAAGATCAAGGGAAAATGCAGTATTGATGCTATTGGCCACCATTTCTAATATATATATATTTGTTTTGTTTTGTTCTTTTGAGACAGGGTCTCACTATGTAGTTCAGGCTACTCTGAACTCACTATGTAGCCCAAGCTGGCCTCAAACTCACAGTGATCCTCCTGCCTCAGTCTCCCCAATGCTGGGATTACAGGCATGGGCCACTATGCCCAGCTAGCCCCCATTTATTGAGCACTTCCTATTGCTTGGCCCATAGGAGGGATTCTAAAGAGGAAATGATTCAGAGAGCTCAGGTGACTCTCAAACAGAAACCAAGTCAGTTTGGCTCCACATCCAGGCCTAATCTCTGCCCTCCACATGACCCAGCACCTAGGGGGCAGTCGTGGTTGCATAATTTTCTTCTACAGCCAGAAATTGCAGTGCTAGGGGCTCTCAGCCCTGCCAGACAAGTGCTCATCCCCAGCCACCCCTCCTTGCTCTTTCTGATTTCCAGGGTCACTTCCCACACACATAGCTGCATCTAATAGATCATTTTCTTTGCCTCTGCTTCCAACTGGATGTGGCTGTAGAAAGCCAACATCCGGGATGGGATTCAGGGACTGCACAACTTTTTGGTTCACTCAGCAGCAGTGACCCAGCATTGTGTCCTAAGCAGAGGATGCTTATTCCCCCGTGCTTGGTGCTGTGATCATGCAAACCCTTACCTGTTGCAAATGGACTTGGAGCACAGGCAGAAGGAAAATGCAAGTCCCAACCAAACAGAAGTATAAGGAGTTCTAGTCGGTGTAGGGTAAGCTGCTCATGCTGGCTGCCAGGACACCTGGGAGAAAGAGAATGGCAGGCTGTCCTTGCCAACCAGCAGAGCAGGGCACTGTGTGACAGCCAGATGGCCACCTACCATGTCTAAGTGGAGCCACTTCTCTGGCAGCGTCAGGGTTAAACTGTAAAACGTCCCAGCTCCTGGAGGAGTGAGACCCTGTGCATTAGTCAGCTTCTTGTTACTATGACAAATACCCAAGGCAGTAGAGTTATAAAGAGGAAAGGTTGATCAGGCTCCTAGTTTCAGAGCTCCCAGGCCATGATTGATCCACTCACCTTCCAGTCAGGGAACAAAGGGGAACAGGGAGAGGCCTGGGTGCCACTGTCCTCTTTGAGAGGACACCCCTGAGACCTCCCACTAGGCCCCCCTCTTAAAGGTGCTGCTACCTCCCAGGAGCACCGTGGGCTGGAATCCCATCCTTTAACGCAGGGACTTTTGGGGAACACGGATCCAAACTAGGGCATGCTGGGACCCAGGATGTGGACATGTGAGTGTTAGCCTGAATTTTTTTCTGACTTATTTGTTTATTTGGTGCTTTTTGAGACAGGGTCTCACTATGTAGTTCAGGATAGCCTCAAACTTGCAGCAATCCTCCTGCCTCAGCCTCTCAAGGACTGAGATTATAGGGGTGTGCCACCAAACCCTGCTTGTGCCTGAAAAATTTGAACTTTCAAAGTTTCCTGGACTCCTTGAGCAAGGAAAGCATTCTCACCCCCTTGAAATAGCCTCCACTTGACAGAGGTGTGGCGCTCACCTCTGGATACCCTCCTCCAGCCTCCCTCAGGACCAGGCAGGGGTTGGCTCAGCCCAGCAGGGAGAGATAGGAGGAGGCAGGGCAGCCCGGCCCTGAGGAAACTACTCACTTCCAGCAGCCGTTGAGCCTGAGTGACAGTGCTGACAGGAAGACAGGATTACATGACACAGTGGCCTTGAGTGAGTCAGGCCAGAACGGGGCCTGGAAAGCCAAGGAGGGGCAGATTTATCCTTACGGGCCAAGGCCACTCTGGTGAGTCAGGAGAAGATACACAGAGCCAATTTTTTTTCCATGTGTGGGATACTGGGGATTGAAGTCAGGGCCTTCACAATGACCTGCGTCCCCAGGCCTTTTTGAAGTTTTTATTTTATTTATTTATTTATTTATTTTGGTACCGGGGATCAAACTGGGGTCCTTGCGTTTGTGAAGCAAGCAGCGGAACCACTGAGCTAAATCCCCGGCCCTTTAAGTTTTTATTTTGAGACAAGGTCTCACTAAGTTGTCCACCCTGGGCTTGATTTTGGGATCTTCCTGCCTTAGCCTTCCAGAGTCCTGGGCTGACATTTGCACCTGGAATCAATCTTGTTACACTCCTGGAAGATTCCTCACACCTTGAGCACATTGGCAGCCGGCTGTGAATGGGGAGGGGGTGCCAGAACTGTCTTGCTGGAGGTTTGGGGAAGCCCGGTCAGCTTCCCCTCTCTCCCACCCTGCAGGCCAGGACTGTAGCAGAGAAGAAGTGCTGCACCCCAGGGTGTGGCAGAGTGGAGCAGCCATCAGAGACAGTGTGCTAGGGTGGCATCCCCATAAGACCCAGCTCTGCCCTGTGGGCCCCACAAACACTGAGTAGGTCATGGGGAGCAAAACACAACTACCAGGAACTGCCCCCCCGCCCAGTGGCAGAAGCACAGAAGCCATGTCTTTATGGAAGAGTCCAGTGCAGTTACTGATCCCAAGTGTTTGTGACCTTCGTGACCTACAAGCTTAATTGAGCCCACTTGACTTGCTTGAGAGCCACCTGGGAGATTGTGGAGCACACTGCTGGGTGTCTGGGGGTCACAGGGGGGACCTGGGCCTGTGTCTGGTCCCCAGCCCCTTCCTCTCTGGTCCTGCCCTCCTCTCTTTCCTGGCCACCATGAACTGAGTGCCTTTGCTCTGCCGTGATGGTTCTGCCTTGGACTCAACTGGCCGTGGACTGAATCTCCTGAAACCATGAGCCAAATTAAACCACTCATCTTTTAAATTGTGAGTATTGGGTACTGTGTTCCAACAGTGGGAAAACTGACTAATACATTTGGCTACTGATAGGGCAAATGTGGTTTGTTTGTCTTTCTTTCTTTTTCTTTCTTTCTTTTCTTCCTTCCTTCCTTCCTTCCTTCTTTCCTTCCTTCCTTTCATAGTTCTTTCTTTTTCTTTCCTCCTCTTCTTCCTTCTTCTTTTACCTTTTTCCTTCTCTCTCTCCTTTTTTTTTTTTTTTTTTTTTGAGATCGTCTTGGGGCTTGGGATTTAGTTCAGTGGTTCTGCCACCTGCCTTGCAAGCTGAAGGATCCGAGTTCAATCCCCACCCCGTACCAAAAAAAAAAAAAATGAGATAGTCTTGCTGTGAACCCAGCCTGTTTTCAAACAAAATCCTCTTGCTTCAGCCTCTTGGGTGCTGAGATTACAGGCATTACCACCACGCCCAGCAACCCAGCAATTGTCTTCTTTTCAATCCCTGCCAACAAACAAGATCAAAAGCAGATCATAATTACAGGGAAAGACAATGGCTCACATTCACTATCTCTTCTGGTATTAGTCCACAAGGAGCGTGACATTCCACAGCATCCCACTGCCAACCTGTGTGAATGACCCCAGGCTGATTGGCCACATGTGGGTAGCTAGACTACACCCAGCAGGAAGTGACAAGTCCTGCGGGTGCTCATTAAGTAGCTATTGTACCACACTCTTGCTACCTGCAGGAAAAAGGCACAATACATAATAGATCCTTTTGGATTCTGCAGTCAGAGTATATCACATCTGAGGACACTGCTTTTCTACCCAAGAAGAACCAGTAACTCAAATTCTATTTTTTTTTTAAGATAGGGTCTCGTAGGGCCAGGGATTTAGCTCAGTGGTTCCGAAGCCTGCCTTGCAAGCACAAGGTCCCAAGATCTATCCCCAGTACCAAAAAAAAAGATAGGGTCTCGTCTCGATATGTAGCCCAGGCTGGCCTCAAACTCATAGCGATCCTCCTGCATTGTGGGATGTTATGGCTTATACCTAGGTGTCCCCCCAGAACCTCATGTGGTTATAGGTGGGGCTTTTTGAAGGCTGCTGGACCTAGGGTGTGTGATACTGGGATCCATGGTACATGCTAGGGTTAAGGGTGTCCCACCCTAGGTGTGAGTACTGGCTGCCCTAAGGGCAAGTAGCCTGGACTGAATATAGGAGACAGAAGCAGGACTGCTACCGCTGCTTGCTGCTGCTGCTTCTGGTGCCTGCTCTGCGATGTCTGTTTGCCAGGCCACCCTGCCATGGAGCCGGCTGATTTGGACTGAAACCGCCACAGACTGGGAACCAAAATAAACCTTTCCCCCTTTAACTTTAGGCTTTGGATGCTGTGACTCAGCAATGAGAAATGTACCTAAGACATGGGATTACAGGTGTGCATCATCATGCCTGGCAATAACCTAATTTCACCATTTGTCTTAGTTACTTTTCTCTCCTTGCTGAGGCAAAATACTCGACACCTAAAGTTAAAGGGGGAAAGGTTTATTTGGCTCACAGTTTGTAGAGGCTTCAGTCCAAGTTGGCTGGCTCCGAGGCAGGGTGGCGCATAGCAGAGGGGTGTCTAAGAGGAGAAACAGTTCACAGCACACAGGAGACAGCAAAAGCAGCAAGGGACCTAGCAGCATCTTTCTCCCCCTTTTATCTCATCCAGGCTACTTAGGGCGGGCAGCACTCATACCCTTAATCCTAGCGCCCTTGAGCCTAGCATTGCACCATGAATCAGTTTAAGAGTTGCACACTCTAGATCCAGCCACCTCTGAAAAGGCCCCACCTATGACCCCAGGGGGCTTTGGAGGGACATCTAGACACAGCCATAGCACCATTGTTTTTGTTTTTTGGTACCAGCGATTGAACTCAGGACCTTGTGCTTTCGAGGCAGGCGAGGTGCCACTGAGCTAAATCCCCGGCCCCTACACCATTATTCTGAGCCCTATTCTGAATGCGGGTTTGTGACTCTCCCCATAATGCATCTTTCTGATTCACCTTTCTGATTTACAGAAAGATGGTCTGGGATTGTATCACCTCAGATTAAAGGACCCATTTTATCATGACAGAAGTGTGACAATGGGGACATGACAGAGTCCACCATTCCCTCCTTATACAGTGTCACTCAGAAGCATGTGGCCTGGGAAGGCTCAGTGAAGGCTCAGCATGGGGACAACATTGGGCACATCTGGACTCCTGCCCTGCAGGACGATAGCCAGGTAGAACACACAGTCAAAGAATGAAAGGGAGTAGAAACAGGAAACCAGAAGTTGTCCTCTCGTCATTTTTCCAGGGACCCATTCCCAGAGTTTGCAGTCTTCATAATATTGGAGTCCGGTGGATTAGGAGGTCCCAGCCTCCAGCATCTGGGAAAGGGTAATGCCCTCATGGAAGGCCGCACAGACATACTGTGTTTCCTTTCACAATACCAGAGAAGACCAAGTTTAAGGGTGGAAAGACTCATTTGGCTCATGGTTTCTGAGGATTCAGTCCATGGTTCTGGCTCAGTTGCTCTGGGGCCTGGGATATGGCAGAACACCATGGTGGAAGGGCACGGCTAGGATTTTCTCCAAAGACAATACCTTAATTTTGAATGGCAGGCTCCACTGGTTCTGGACATGCGTCAATACCTCCAGTGCCTTCAGAAACACAACAGATGACATAGCCATGTTGAATAGCACAACGGGAAGTTGAAAGCTTTCCCCAGAACACCATGAAGCATAGTTTTAGGTGGACTCTCCCATTATTGCCCATAGGTCTGTCCCCTACCTAATACACTCCATTTTTAGGGTAGTTACAGGGCTTCCAGTGAGAAATCTAAAGCACTTCTCAAAGTGCACATGGGTGACTCATGGTTTCAGGGCTCTGAACCCCAGGAGACCCTGATCCAAGACTTGGGGGCTGGTGAGGTCTTTATCTCACCTTGGAATCAGGCAATGCTAGCCCCATAGAATGAGTTCTGAAGGACTCTCTCCTCTTCAGTATCATGGTGGGATTTAGGAAGGAATGGCGTTAATATTCCT